>NW_012267233.1:2213928-2301836 GCF_000151885.1 Dipodomys ordii | reverse complement strand
TAATGAGTACATTTCTTATCAAGCATTGTTGCATCCTCTTTTGTTTCCACTTCCCATCCCTTCTCCCCTCCCCCAATCCCCCTGCCCCACTCCCTGTCCCCCATCCTCCCCTTCCCCCTCCCCCCCCCCCCCCCAAGTTGTAAAGTTCGTTTTTGGACATAACTTCTTGTACATCTCATTGTTGCAGTGGGTCCACCTGTATCCCTATTTAAACAATTTGTTTTTTCCCTTCCCCTCCACAAATTAAACCAACATCAAATACAAAATAGTATCTGTATTTTTCTATGAAAATTTTAGTATTATAAATGATTCATCTTGTTGTAATGGGTCCACCTATAACCCTATTTAAATGATTTGGTTTTTTCCCTTCCCCTCCACAAACATCAAGTACAGTGAAAACAACAAATACTGTGAAAGTGGGGCTTATACCATGGGGGGAGGGAGGCGGTGGTAGGGGAGTGTGGGGAGGGGTGGAGAGATGGGAAGGGAAGTTATGGGGAAACAAAGGAGGAGGCAACAATGCTTGATAAGAAATGTACTATCTTGCTCATGTAATTATAACCCCTCTGTACGGTATTTTCATAATAAAAAGAAAAAGAAATGATTCAATGAAAGACCTTGATCATGGAGACATACAGCCTGGTTTGTAAATTTCAATTGTTAAGGCAAAAACTCAATTATTATGTTGTATTGTGTTTTCAATAGATCCACTCGTTAAAATCTAATATTTTGTTAAACAAACACCAGGAAATAGAGACATGGTTTTTGGTTATTATTGTAGTTGTTTTTGGTGGTGGTGGTGGTGGTTTTTGCTTCCCTCCCCCCCCCCCACCAACCTCCAGGGAAGGGTAGAGTACAGGAAAGGAGGGAGGATGGTGAACAAATGCAATCATGCTATTCAGTATACACTATGTGGAAAACTACCTATGTGACTTGTGAACAGGGATGGGGAGGGGAAACTGGGGGAACGTAGAGGAAGGGTGACATTGTCCAAAGTAACTGTGATCAAAGAGCTCACTTCTGAAATGGTAATTTCGCTATACAACACCTTAATAATAACAATAAAATTATATGTAAAATATTGTTAATTTGTCAGAAACAGGTTGGTAGGTAAGGGGTGCTGATAACATAATTGGGAAATTTTGAATTGCAGATATTGATCATCCAATAGTAGACCAGAAACTCCATCCCTTTAACTCTAAACATTCATAATTACTGTCTGTCAAGATAAACTGATCAGTAATATTCATCTTAAAGGAGGGAAAAGGTCAATTGTTTAGTTGATAATACACAATGTCGACTTAGACATCTATTGCTCAGTGTAGTTATATGGACAGGGGCATACTTGGGCTACAATTAATTATCTATTTGAATCTTTTATAGCACTATTGTCTCCTTGAATCTAGCACAACAAAATTCGCAGGCACTTCAAAATACAGGAAAACTAAACTCATTAAATTAAAGGTCACATGTTCCTATCTCAGTAATGTTCATGTACGGGAAAGCAAAAAGGTCGGACTTGCATATTTCAGTACTATAGAGACAGCATTAAACAAATAGAAAATTAACTTGAAAACAGGCTGAAAGGTCAGAACGGGGAAACAACCTAAATCATTCAAGGTGCACCTATTGACTATTGTAATAAGATTATGCATTGATCAGTTTTTCTTTTTTTTTTTAATTGGGAAATGTCAACTTTCTTTTTCTTTTACATCATCTTCCCTTGAAAAGGTAGAAAAGTAAAACATTTGCAGAGACCTTTCAAAGGTAATTTTGATAGAGTGTCCAGGTTCAGCCTCAATCACCCACTCACAATTCAAAGAGTCTTTATAGTACCCTGGCCAGCCTGGGGAGAGGATCACACCACTTGGAGCTGAGAAATGGCCACCACATGGAGCTGAAAGAGAAAACCACAGAATAAGTAAGACCACAACTTGTAGCATGAGCCAGAGGTGTTATTTTTATTACTGACTGTAACTTTTATAGTTATGAAATACTAGTCTGTACTGTTTGTGAAAGTAAATGCATAATTGGATCAGTTCCTTCTGTTAGTGATTAGCTTCCCTCCCAAAAATATTTGTCTTAAAAAGATGATACAGTGATGTTTACGTCAATTAATAAACTGATTCTCCTCATCCTCACATCTCTGAGTGATTTTCCACATGCCTTTTACTGTTTCCAGCATATCCCTAATCTTCAAAGCTTCAAGAAATAATACATTTTGAGCTGTTTTTACTTTATTTATTTATTTAGTCATTGGGCTTGAACTCAAGGCCTAGGTACTATCTCTGAGCTCTTTTTGCTCAAAGATAATGCTCTACCACTTTGAGCCACAGAGCCATTTCTGTGTGAGGGGGGGGATAAATTAGAGGAAAGT
Organism: Dipodomys ordii; assembly: GCF_000151885.1. Taxonomy (NCBI): domain Eukaryota; kingdom Metazoa; phylum Chordata; class Mammalia; order Rodentia; family Heteromyidae; genus Dipodomys; species Dipodomys ordii. The sequence continues at coordinate 2,299,459 of NW_012267233.1, read as the reverse complement.
CTCAGGACTTTCATGCCAGTACTGGTTTTGAATTATGATTCTTGGATCTCAACCTCTTGAATAGCTAGGTTTACCGTTCTGAGCCACCATTGCCTTGCAAACATTGCTTTTTATCTCATACTATTTCGGGTTTCAAATCCTGATAGTCAATGCTATACACTATCTAAAACCTTGACCTTCTTCTTTTCCAGACTTACTGTTACAATTGGTTCAATTATAAATTTATTTCTTGTCTGCTAAAATACCTTTTTGCTTGTGGTCCATCTATTGGAATATTATTGCACTATTTATAGACATATATTCACTTTCCTAGATATGTATATTGATCCCTTTTTCAACACCAAATTTATTGTATTTTATGCTTTTCATTTTCTTAAGTTAAAACACAATAGAAAACATGATGTTAACATTAGAGTTTCAGTAGACTCCAGTGGTTAGATCACTTACTATAAACACTGCTGTGTAGTGTTACACAGCAGTGTAAGTTACAGAGAGAGCAACATGGTAAATTTGCTGGAGCTTGAAAGTGTTAAAATCACTTATTGATAAACTCTTTGAAAACAAGAATTCAAGAATAGTCTATTTGCCATTCTTTCTGATGGAGGCATAGAATTCCATTGTGTATATATACCACATTTGCTTGATCCATTCGTCTACTGAGGGGCATCTGGGCTGGTTTCATATCTTAGCTATGGTAAATAATGCTGTAATAAACTTAGTTGTACTGGTAGTTTTAGTATAGTCTTGTTTATGATCATTTAATTGTAACCCCTCTGTATGGTATTTTCACAATAAAAAAATAGTCCATTTGCATGAGTTCCTATATTGACAAATGAAACCACCATCTCCTACAAGCGTTCATTCTTCTTAGTTCCATTATCCTTAATGTTTATTTCTACATCCAATCTGTCTTCAAGCTGACTCCTATTTCTTGAGTATTGCAGATGCCTCCTAGTTTAATTTACTATAATCTCATCCTTGATGTATAGAAATATTTGCATCCCAGAATCCATTAAAACTAGCCTACATTCATCAGCCAGAACAATTATCTCTTACTTTACACATCTCATGATGACCTTAAAATGTCATCTTTCTCTTTGAACCTACAAGTAGAGTAGATCTTGCTTTATGTATTTCTTGCCTACTCTCTTTTGTCCTTTATACTATAGCTCAGCAACATTTGCATGCTCTGTTTTCAACCAGTACCCAGATATAAAAAATATCAGAGCAGAGTTTTAAAAATGTTGAAAATTATGAGGATATGTATGTGTGTGTGATAACTCAGTGTTTCAACACATACTCTTCTATGACTCACTACTATGTATTTAAAAATGCCATGCATTCTTTCTTTTTTATTTTTTAAATAATTTATTTTTATTTTGTTTTTCATAACTTCTAAAATCTATGTTAGATGCTGTTTTTATTCTCTGTTGTTTTTAAAGATAACTAAAATTAGTAAAAATAGATAAGTATATACACTGACTTAAGCATTAAATACATGATACACATTTGAGTAAAGTTTTTTTTTCTTGTTTGTTTGTTCATATATTCCAGAGTGGATCTCTCTGACCCTTTAGCTTCAAATTTGTCTAAGCCTTATGCCTTAGCCTCATTAGTTTTGGGCTTACAGGCATGTGCCAGATTGAGTATTTCCTATGTGAAATGGACTTGGATGTTTGTATGCAATACAACTTTCATTAAAGAAAAACAAACTGATTTTTTTCCCCTAAGCAGAATTTGACTTTCCTATAAAGCTTTCAAAGGAGACCATTTTCATAAGGATTATTTACTCTTCTAGTTATGATGATTCAAAATGAGGTCTCCTGAAGGGTTATTATGTATTTCAAAAAATAAAAGTATGTGTGAAAGGGTCATTTACAGTTCCATATTTTAAAAGACAGATCTAAATATTTTACTGAGAGACCTAAAGTTTTAAAGCATTTAAACAGAAATCTTTGCTATATTATCAACTCATGTTCTAGAAAAAAATTTTTGTGCATTCAGTCTAATCATCATTAAATGAAGTAATTAGTCATAAAATTAACAAGCAATGAGCAAGAAAAGATTAAACAGTAAAGTGCTAAGTGATATTTGCACTAATCCCTCTGCCCAAAGTTTCAAGGAGATATAGTATAGGAGTAGCATATGTAAGTTTTTTTTCAAATTGTTTATCTTCACTTTTGGGGTTAGGACTTTCCAAGATTGCTACTCAAAACATGTAGGAAGAGACTCTTCTGGAGGTATGTAGCTTAAGGAAAAGGTTGCACTTTGTGTCATTTGGGAAAACGCAACTGATTGAAGAGTCTAAAAATGACATGGCAGGAAAAAAGAACTTCCAATAAAGATGCAGCAGAAGATTATATCCACAAAGTGTCTTAGCCAAGTGTAGAGAAAATATTCTAGAGGTAAAGTAAAACAACTGCATATAATCTGTTGCAAGAAAAACAGGAGAAAGAAGTGTAGCATACCCCCCCCAAAAGGAGTGAGCTTTGATGCCATAATAATGATACAGGAAGAGATAATAATTTTAGATAAACCTAATAGAAAAATGAATAATGATTCAAGCATAAAGATATTGAGTTGAACAAGCCTTGCACTTTGCTATGTCTATAAGCTGCCTGTAGTATTTACTAATTTTCTTTAAATAGTTTTACTTTTAACTTTTGACATATCCTAAGCAGAAATGTCCTTAAAAACATGCATTTTCATACATTTTATACACCACCTATATTATTCTAAGATGTGAAAAAATTCCTAGAAGCTATTGAAATTTAAGAAATGCTTATCCATTTTAGGCCTAATATAAGCTCTTATGTCTCCAACTGTAAAGGTAGTACTTATAAGAAAAATTTTGTTTAAATGGCCATAACCATCTTTTTCTGAAAAAGAAAGTGGAACATATAAAAAGAGGAAAGAGACCAAGACCATATTGTTACTTTTAATGTCTCATTCATTCTTCCTTTCATTGATTCAACCAGTTATGCAACGCAATAACATTTACTGAATGTTTCCAGTGGGCTAGGATTTCTGTGAAGATATCTTCCTGCATTATCTTATAGAATGCTCAAAATAATTCAGCTATATACGCATGTTAATATAGACAGATGCAGAAAGAATGAGAGTAATTTGCACATTAGCAATCATGGATTTGCGTGGTCTAACTGAAATGTCTTTCTGAAAGTCATTAAGTTACTCAACCTTTGTTCTTCATTTATTTAATGAACACAGAAGAGTAAATAACATACAAAATGTGATAAATTTTATAACAAGAATTTGTTCAAAATGGAGGACACAGATAAAGCCTCCATAGACAGTTTTCTGTTTGAAAGGAGAAATCTGACTTCTCCAGGAGGGGAAGATATTAGAAGTAAAAGAAATACTGTGAGCAAATGTATGGAGAATTGGGTCAGTCTAGTAATTCTAAATAATTCCAGTACATGTTTTAGAGGAGGAAAAAGGGAGAATGGATGGCGCAAGAAGGAGTTTGTGTCATGGAGTGATATGTAAGCAATAGAAAACTTATTGACATTGTGTTACCAAAATGTAAGGCATCTCAGTTAACCTCATGTCTTGCATTTGGCAAGAGAAGAATTCAGGCAAGGCATGAACCTAAGTAAAGATGATAGAAAAGTTTATCAGGAAAAAAAAGTGAAGACAGAGAAAAAGAACACCTGACATTGAACTGTCATTGGAAGACAGTATTCCAACACCTATCAGCCAACTTCTGTCATCTTTTTCCTTACAGAGTCCTTGAATTAAAAAGGAGAATTACAATCTTTGAAGATGGCTTTCTCATTAATGGATCTTCTTTTTATTTCCTGTAAGGTTGATCATAGCCTATATTTATTTGTCCTTTTTACTTCTTTATTTTCTTGTACACACCTGCATCCATGTCATTTTCAGAAATATTTTGGTTTATTAATTTATAATGACATTTGAAAGCTGTATAAGCCGTAATTCTGGATCACTTGTTTTTCTACTCACTTGTATCATGGAACATAGGTGTACATAGACACAGATAAGGCTTTCATTTAAATGGAACTTATGGATTAGAGATAGTACACCTGAGGCTTGTGAGATCAGTTTGGACATTATAATAAATACTAAGAAAGGCATAATTAAATTCAGAAATAAAGCCACGCACCAGTGGCTTACATTTGTAATTCTAGAAACTCAGGAGGATCATGGTTCAAAGCCAGTTGAGGCAGGAAAGTCCATGAGACTCATCTCAAATAAACCACTAGAAAACCAGAAGTGGCACTGTGGCTCAAGCAGTAGAGCGCTCACCTTGAGCTGAAGATCTGAGGACAGTGCCAAGCCCAAAGTTCAAGTCCCACGACTGACAAAATTCAGAAATAAGCCTGACACATTGTGGAGATGAAGAAGATATTTAGGAGGTTGAAGCAAACAACATTTACTGATGGCGTGACACAGCGTGTGCAATTGAAGACCCTTTTGGTGTGTGATAGGAATGACCGGATATAAATGTGTTCTATTCACCAAAATGGGGAACACAAAGAGTGAAGAGTCTCATATGAGAAGCCATATGGGAATCACTGCTGAGACTGAAGGGTCTTGAAGTCTCAAAAGAGATTAAAAAAAAGTAACATCTGGAGCTCTAGGTTCCTTATCTCACTTGGTGAAGAAAACTTATTTTGAAAACTCATGTTTTATTTTTGTTTGTTTGTTTGAAATATAAATCTTCTTTCAGACTACTAGTTTCACAATCCAAAATGTCTTTCTCAATAACTTGGCAAGCATCTCTTTGAAACGTAACCAAAATCCCTGCTAGTCTCTGTGGGAAGATTGGATGATATCTTTAACAAACTCCAATTATGAAAACATCCCATTATCAAACATAAGTGACCTTATCACATTCCCCATTCTCCTCTGCAAACAGCTACCCAAACATTAAAACTCTTCATCCTTTTCAGGAGTCATAAACACATTAACTCTGACTTATTGCAATAATTCTGAATAAAAATTTTCCTTGCCTATTTAACTGCTATTGAAAACATTCATACTCATGAAATAGTACAAAGATGTTACTATACTGACAGTAATAATTTTTCTCCAAGTCTCTCAAGATGCAGCATGATAATGCTCTACTCTTTTCAATGCCTGACTTCTTCCATACAATTAAAAGTCATTTCCATTTTTGCTAGAAGGTCAAGGTCCAGTCATTACTGATTTATCAATTAGGACAATTTGAAGTACTTTGTAGTTTAGAATAAGCTGATAGGTAAGTTGCTTTTAAAAATAACTGCTATATTGTTTATTTTGCTATTTTTATAGATTGAGAAATATAATGAAATATGATTTGATGAGAAACACAAGCCTAAACAGTAGCAAATATGAAACTAAAATTAAATATTTTGATTCCAGTTTAGGAACTACTTCTGCATTATATTTATTCATTAATTTTCTAAAGGGGATATTTATTTAAACATTTCTTCCTCTCTTTACTAAAGGTTAAGTCCAGAAAGAGATGGCTAGAAAGCTTGAAAAGCAGAATATTCATTCGAAATATTTCTAATATTATTTTGAAGTTATAAATACCTCTTTTTAAGTGGTTTCCCAATAATATTTTACCCATTTATGTACTCTGATGGAATTTAGAAAAAATACAGTTGTATGATATCATATATAACTTTAGGACATTTTTTTTTAGAAGAAACATAGTCACCAGTAACATAAACTATACTAGCACACTCAAAGTAGGTAGACAGTCTGGAAAAGGGAAGACAGATAACACTCTAGGGGAAGAAGAAAAAATATTGACATAAAAGTTGTCAGAGGGGAGTTCAGATTAGGAACCAATAAGAGGATCAGGGAGAAGTGGATAATGAATACAGACATGAAAGGAGACGTACTAGCTTGTGTGGGAACAAGCAAATGTGTTTTCTTGTTGCCGTCTTTCAATGTACAGTTAGTGGAAGAGAGGGGAAGTTTGTGGTGTTAGGCAGTAATTAGGGCTTTTTGAAGAGTTTTTTTTATTGTGAAAATACTGTACAGAGGGGTTACAATTACATGGGCAAGATAATGATTACATTTCTTACCAAGCATTGTAGCCTCCTCCTTTGTTTCCCCTTAAACCAGCATATACTTAAGGGACTTGTTAAATGTAATTTCCAAAATAATCCTCTAGTAATTGCAAGGTGAGACCCAGAAACCCTAAGATTAACAAGATCTCCTATCCTGATCTTTATTTTGAGTTTATTCTCCAGGCTCCATGGCCCACAATGAAGCACAACATGATGTAAGTGATTTGTATTTTCAAGATTGTGATCTCACAAGTTGCTGGGATGAGGAAGAGATTTGAGTATATTAGTGAAATGCGGATTGTTGCTTCTGATCTTCTCTTTGAAAGAATAAAAAAGAAGAGCATATGAGAAATATGATAGACATATTTCATTTATCTAATGTTATCTTTCTAAAGTCTAAAGAAAGTAAAGTGAATAGAGTGGAACATGGGCCCATTTCGGTATTAAAGTTAGTGAAACGGAGCTCATTCAAATTACACAATGAGAGTCCAAATTGCTTCAGACTGCATACAATGAAAGACCCTTGACTAATGAAAATGGTAGGGAAGTATGGTGTTTTTTAAGTGAAGAGACTCTTCCATCTGGGAAGTGTCAGTCAGGTGTTCTCAAGGGAGTTGGGGATAATGAGGTCTGTGTTTTAACATGAGAACTTGACAATAAATGAATTAGGGAGGCAAACAGTCTAATGAAACTAGGGGTCCAGGACTGGGATAATGCTGGGGTGAGGGTGGACTACCTGCTAGAACCCTAGCACAAGAACGGGTATCCCAGAACAGACTACCAACATATGCATTCCTGATTTGTGGTTCGTATTTTAATTTTTTTTGGGGGGGGGTCAGGTCGTGGGGCTGAACTCTGGACCTGGGAGCTGTCCCTCAGCTCTTCATCTCAAGGCTAGCGCTCTACCACTTGAGCCACAGTGCCACTTCCGGCTTTTTTTTTTTTGCTTATGTGGTGCTGAGGAATCAAACTCAGAGCCTCTGGTATGCAAGGCAAGTGCTCTACCACTGAGCCACCTTCCCAGCCCCAAGTATTTTAATTTTTTAAACTGTTGAGAACAGACTAAATGCAAATTGAGAATCTCTCTCTCTCTCTCTCTTTCATTTTTCCATTTCCCCATATTTGTTATATTATATGAATGTTGAGATTTAGGGCCAAGATATACAATGGGGGCATTCCAGTAATACTAGCATTTCATTTGATAGATACTGTTCTGTACAAGGCTGCCTGATAAAACCTACTGGCACCTCATTTAACAATGGTGGCTCCACTTTTTATTCTTTATTTCCTTTTCTTAACCTGCTTGATGATTATTCATTTGGCAAGCCCCTCTAACTTGTCAGACTTCCAACTTTCTCTAACATTAACCCTAAGACAAACTAAGGAAGCAAGCATTAAGATTAAAGAGCTAAAATGAAAGGGAAGCTTGAATCCCAGTTCCATGTTTTTTTTTTTTGTGTTATTTTTTTTCACTTTCTTGCTTGCCCTTTCTCCTTTTTTATGGCTAGTTCAGTGAAAATTGTAAGAAAAACTTTACAGATATATGAAAGATATATTAAATTTCTTATGACAGACACAGATGAGACCTGAAATTTCATATTGTATGAATAAATAAGATAGATGTTTATAGTTAGATATAAATGTGTATGAATGTAAACAAACATTCTGGCTATTTACAGCCACAAATCAATTGTGTTATATGCTTCAGATTGTTGACATAATTGCTCTCAAAGAATTCTTTCCAATGGGAATGTAATGTGTGTGAATGAGGAGAACGTCCCTTCCTCTGAGGCTAATTGAGATTCAAGGGGAAAACCCTAATCCTCAAAGGGAAGTTCATCAGAAATGCAAGACTAGCCTTCTCTACAAATAGTTTTGCAGTGACTTCAGTTCCATCCTATTCATTCAAAGAATTTTCTTAGATATCGGACAAGGAAGTAGCAAGTCTTATGTGCCATAGTATTTCAGAGAGTTCTATTCTGAGGGCAAGAAAATTCTTGCTTGAGTAAGCATTTTACAAAACATTCTGACATTTGGTGGAACAAAACAGGAAATTGTTCTTCCTCCTCACCCTCCCTCCCTTCCTTCCTTCTTTCCCTCCCTCCTTCCTTCCTTCCTTCTTTCCTTCCTTTCCTCGTTCCTTCCCTGCTTCTTTCCTCTTTCTTTTTCATTTCTTTCTTTTCCTATAATTTTCTATTCTCTTCCTTCTTTCTTTTTTTCTAAGTATTGCCTTTAAGCATGCACTGTCAAATGTCTATCTCCTCACCCCAAAAACATGTTGGCAAGACACTCTTTCTAATCATTTTGAGTATTTAAAAATATGATGTCCTAGTCCAGTTTTAAGTGTTCTCTTATTTCCATTTACCCATTCATTCAAAATGCCTGTTTGAGGTGAGAGAAACTTTGAGAATAGGAAGAGGCACTTGGAATTTGGAACAGGGAAGATAACTTTGAGGGTCTATCCTTTGGCCTGCAGATTGGCTGTGAACAGGACAAAGAAAGGAAATCTCAGGCTCTCCCATTTTGCATCCATATCCTTGGTCCAGAACTATTTTTTCCTGCAATAATTCTACAGTAATCTTAGAATTCAGGAGGGATTAGCCTATTTAGCAGGTGTCAGCTATGGACATAATTGAGATAGAAGAGCCAAATGATAAGTTCTCCATGTGGTCTTCTTTTGTCCATGTCTATGGAATGAGTTTGACATCATCTCCCTTTATCAAGGTTTGCAGTAACAATAAGTAACCATGAGGAAAATTTAGCTTTATACTACTTCAATCAGACATTTGCTTATATTGTTTTCCATGTAAAGAAGGATGCTGTAATAAGAATGTTGGAAATTCTTATAAGTCTCCTCCAGAAAGAAGCAACCTTTTATTAGTCAATTTGTGTGAACATCTTATTTATATCATCATATTTCAGACAATAGTTTCATCTGAGTTTTCCAATATATTTCACTAAAAAAACCCCTTATAATCTATAAAGCAGTCCATTGAATGCATTATATACCAATCATATTCAGGAACATTATCATGTAATCCAGAAGGCCAAAATTCCATTTTCACTTCTGTTGGGAAAGGTATACTCTATTAAAGAAGACATTGCTGGCTACAGTGAAATAGGTAGAGGACACAGGAAACCAGAACAAAAGGAAGAGAAAAGTAGATAATATATCTGGGCATAAGAGCCTCTTGAGACCCAGATTAAAAAAAAAACAATATGAAGAAATCTTTGGCTGGTCACAGATAAAACAAACTGTAATCCACTTCTAAATGTATCATATTTTATTGAAGAGTACTGGGGGATTGAATTTAGAACCTTATGCTTACTGGTCAAGCTCTCTGCCACTTGTGCTATGTCCCCAATCTCCATTTTTAAATGTAAACTACAAATTCCACTATCTATATGAGCTTTAAGAGAGAAAGGCAAGCTACTATTCAGGGCAGAATTCTTTAGAGACCAAGTATTTTTAGAAAAGAGGTACATCACTTTGTCTTCCATATTGAGAGCAGAGCTGAATAGGAACGAGAGACCTTATAAGGTTCCCCTCTTCCCCTCTAGTAATTGTGGTCAGAGACACTGGTGGCTGTTCCAAGGATGTCTGGAATGGAGGAAATAAGAAATGGTTGGGTTCCATATGTTTCAAAGGGAGAGCTAAGGAGTTTTTCTGAGGCATCAGTTACGGCACATAAGTGAAGAAAGAGTCTGGAATGATTTAAAGAATGTGGTCTGATTTACTGAAATACTGACAATGATACTCACAGTGGTGGAGAAGGTCTGTAATAGAAGCAGACATGGTTTGATGTGGGAGTGTAACTAAGCTTGGACAGGTTAATTTTGAGAGGCTTATTCAACATCTAGGGGGTGATGTTGAGTAGGATTTGAAAGGTATAAGTCTGACTGTGAAAAATGCAGCTAGATACATAAATTTGAGAAATACTATTGCAAGTGTTAAAGTTTGAAACTGAATAAAAATCATCTGCTGAGTAAATAAAATTAAGAAAAGACAGTATCGAAGGCATAGTACATAGTTTGGAACTCAGTCATGTCAAGGAGATGAAGAGAAAGTAGGAAGATAGACAAAAATGACTCTGAATTGAATATTTACTAAGATGAAATGTAAAAAAGCACATATATTTTAGACTTATCAAACTTATTATTTTTGCCTAAAATGCTAAATAATTAAAAAACTAAACTATTTAACTAAACTTTAATTACAAATGATAAATGGCATGGATTAGATATTTTATCACAAAATAATGCTTTCATTTTAATCTGACTCTCAGTTTTGCTCTTACAAATAATCCCTCTCTCATCTCTCAGTCCACAGGAGTATTTCAATAACATTTATATTTTAAAAAAAGACATTCACCAATGAATACTAAATCCTCATACTCAAGAAATGTTTCTGTGGCTGCTACAGAGATAGGAGAATTAATTTATGTCCAACTGTCTTGCTTAAAAAAAAATCTGAAAACTCAAAATGACTTAGAACTCACTGCTTGACACTTAGGAAGAGAACTTTTCTTGTTTTATCCTAAGTCTCATATCTCTTTTAAGTTCTTCTGGGATTCACTGGCTGTTTTAGTGCTGGCAAATATAGAAGCATGGATTTATAAAGTAGGAATGCAACTCAGAAAGTAGCTTAAAAAGATATGTCAAAAACATTATCTCTCTGCTTTGAAAATGCATAATTTCTTATAATAAGGTGGAGAATGTATTCACCAAGCTTCCAAGGAGACAGAATTTCAGTTGAAAACCTGTGGTTTCTATTCATGGATTTCCAAAATATCATTGGAAATTGCTAGTTCGTACTTTTCTTTCTAAATGAATGGTGCTTTCTGCCTAAGAAAAAGGATGAGTTCAATTATTTATTTTTTTGTTTGTGTTGTACAGTCCTTGTGGCTTGAACTCATTGTTAGGGCATTGTTCCTGAATTCTTTTTTCACTCAAAGCCGGTACTCTACCACCTGAGCCATAGCTCTGCTTTCAGCTTTTTTGGTGGTAAATTGGAGATGTGTCTCATGAACTTCTCTGCCCAGGTCTCAGCCTCCTGAATATCTAGAATTGGTGGCATGCATCATCAATGCCCAAATGAACTCCTCATTCTTAGGGAAACATACAGTACAGTGAAGTAAGATGTTGAACACATGTGAGCAAAAGTATAGAAAAGTATAGAACAGAGTAAGGAGAATTGATTACAGAGAGGGAAAGATATTTAGTGAAGAGAGAGAAAGATATTTAGTGAAGAGAGGATTCTATGTAGAAGTCTGTGGGAAACAGAGAGGGAGAAAAATGGTGGAAATGATAGTGACAATGATGATAATGATTCTATGAATTTTACATGTGACAATACTTTCAATGGGGGATTAAGAAAAGAATTGACCCTATTCTGTTGATGTATAAAGCTTCTGCGTCTCAAATAAAAAGAAAAGACAAATGACTATAGTATTTATAATTGCTATAGTACTATCAATGGTTAAATTATTAGCAAAATTGTAATATATCATATATATCGTATTGAGGGGAAACATGTTAAGATACAGACATTATATAATTGCCAAGTCAATAGGTCACTGAGATTAACACAGTTTGGGGGAAATTATGCCATGCAAGAAAAAATACTATAGCTAAACTATGTGTGAAAATAGATCATATTGAAGCAGTGTGTCCATGAAAGGGCTGTCTGTGTAGGCTAATGTCAATTTTCAATAGATTTATTCTTGAATTGTTTGGAGCTGTTGTGATTATGTACTGAAATATTTATCTGTAATTATTTCTCACAAAAAACACCTGCACGTTATGGGAATAGAGTGTTTTCATTAGCTCTTAATGTATTTTAGTTACTTTGTTGCTCCTTTGGACATTTGAGTTTCTGAACCCTACTGAACACATTGGGCATCTATTTGTGACTCCAATCCATCAAAACTGTCATCTCCTGCCAGTTGGCTTCACACGGAAGACATACGTAGACAGATGAATTGAGTTGCATGCAAATGTTAAAAAAGAGATTTTTCTGGCTCTGTGCTGAACTCAGAGAAAATGGTAAAAAATCTGACTGACATTCACTAGATAAAGATAGATACAGACTGCAGTATCAAGTTCATAACTAAGTGACTGAGAGCAAATTTACCAAATAATCACCGACTTAATTCCACTACTAAGAGTCTCAAAAATCCATGAGTCTGGTAAAGCAAGTAAAAAAAAATAAAAAGAAAGTGAGAAAAATGAATTATTCATAGCTTTTTTTAAGGAAAAGGCCAAGAAACAATGCTCAGAATACGTGAGGGGTAGCTAATGGGCATAAAATCTTTTGGCAAAAAATGAGGCAGACTGTCTCTGCCACTTGGAGTTGGCCCTCAGGATGAACAGAATATGGGTCGACAGAGATAAATGGGTTTCCCAGAACCTCAAAGGAAAATCTCCCTGGTAGGTCAAATACACAATTTATCTTGCACATAGTTTTAATGGTCACAGGAAAAATCTTAGTGACTAGAAATTATCTGGAGTTTTACTGAATGTTAAAGGATTCTGTCATTTGAGGGGTCAGGGATGGCTCTTTTTAGCATTGCTAAAAAAGAAATCTAGGGCTCCATTAGTACCTTCAAGTAAATAACTAGTGAAAGAATCATATCCAAGTTTCAAGACATACAAATGCTCAGAGTGAGGTGAGGAGATAAACAAAATCTAAATGCTATTACAATATGGCATCTGTTCTATTAGTCAAAGCACTCGGAAATTTGGGAAAAGGAGGAGAGAACAGATTCCTGGACACATTTAAACTATAAAAAACAAAGAATTCCATGGAGAAAGATGCTGAGAATACTTAAGAGAAGAGGATCACAGATACTGATCATGCGGCTTCTATTGTTCAGGAAACAAACAACCAACAACAACAACCAAGCTAGATATGGGAATAGTGTGGACATGAGAACAGTGTAGGAGAAAGAATCTGTTATGAGTGGGAAACTGGTGAGAAAAGGAAGAGGTCTTTGGGGAAGTTCTCTTTCAACACTGAAAATCCTTATGTAGAACCATTAAAGGAATGTTAGAATAACCAACAATAAGACCTCCAATAACTAGCGAAACACTATTTGTCATGGCTTTAGGATTTTCTATAAAGAAGACACACAGTTTGGCTTTACATACTAAAAAATATATTCAAGTTGTATCTTCAGTTCCTGTAAAGAAGTTATTCCACAATATATATATACATATATGGATTATATGTACATATTCTATAATTACTATATTATATTATTATATTATGAATATATCATTATACTATATATATATATATATATATATGTTTCTTCATGGAGTTTTGAAACAATTCCTAAGGCAGGGGTATTCCAAATGAAATAAATGTCCCCAAGAGTCACTCTTCCCTAAATTGGGAACTAGTCCTACTTGTAAAGCAATCATGCTTCTCTAGATCCTCCAAGTATTCATCAAGACCTCTTTTCCTATCCTACACACAATCTCAATGAATGATTGCTATTTCCTTCCACCTCAAACAAATTTTGTTTCTATATTCTAATATAGCCCAAAATTGGGAGAGAAAACTATGATTTAAGGAACAGGCTTCAGGACAGAGCGGTATCTAAAGACTATGAATTACTATTTTTCTCTTTTTATTTGACTATTTTGTTATCATTTACAATATTTTTTAAAAGTAATCTCATAGTCATTTGTATTGACTACAGCCTCCTAAACTGATAACATTTGAAGATGGGAAAGAGACACTAAATTGATGAAGTTCACTTTGCTGTTCTCCAAAATGATACAGCTCAGGGCAGAATGCTTACCTAGAATTGAGCACTGAGTCTGACACCTACCACTGTAAAACAACCATGAAAACAAATCACCTGCCTGGAGTTGGTGGCTCAGGCCTATAATCTTAACTACTCAGGAGGCTGAGATCTGAGGATAGAGGTTCAATGCCAATCCCTGGCAGTAAAGTCCTTGAGACTCTTACCTCCAATAAACCACTAAAAAAATCAGAAGTGGTGTTGTGGCTCAAGTGACAGAACACTTGCCTTGAGCTGAAGAGCTGAGGGATAACGCCCAAGCCCAGAGTTCAAGCCCCACCACCAACCACCCCTGCCAAATCACCTAATTATTGCTTAAAAACTATTTTAAAATGTCATGCTTACATCTCATTCTAAAATTTATTCATGCTACTTTAATAAATAGATATGTTGTATAACCAGATATTAGAGCTAAAAGAGAAATGGATTTAATAACACTAATTTCTACTCTGGCTATTCCAAATAATGACTACCCTCTCCAATCATTTCTGTTGAATCTACAGTTATACTCTTTAAAATTAGAGTTTTAAGTATGGCCATCCTTCTTGTCAACCTAAATTCAACTTCTTGAAAATACACAAAGTTATATAATCCTAAACATTGTATATCACAAACATACAAATATATGCACACAGGTAAACACTCATTTTTTTCTTCCTTTGGCTGGAGAGTTTATGTCAGGGATTGGCACTTACATCAACTCTATCATTTGAGCCATACCCTTAGTCCTTTCTTTTTAATTACTATTTTTTAGAGAATATTTTGCATTTTTCCCCAGGCTAATTTCAAACTGAGATGCTCCTGACCACCACATCTTAAGAAAGTGGAATGACAAGGATGAACTAGCACACCGTACAATGCTACTTTTTGTGTGTGGCTATGTTTTAAAGTGAAAACAATAATTGAACAAGAAAATAGCAAATTATACTTTCAAACTTTATGCATTTTAACATATGAGTGCTTTAGCTTAAATTTGCTTTATTTTTTTTGTAAACAGAAGAATATAGGAATTATAAACTGCACTTTTATATACAAAACATTAAAATTGCATGTATACATATAACTGAGCATACTAAAGGACATTTCCACGAGCAACCAATATTTACCATCTTTTAATAGGAACTCTTATGGAAAGGAAACTATTGGAAGAAGAGGTGTGGCTCTGGAAGTACAACACTAGTTTTGAACAAAAAGCAAAGCAAAAGTATGATGGCTCTGAGAATCAGCACACACACACACACACACACACACACACACACATACACACAAACTATTAAGTTGTTTCTAAAAAACGTGAAAAAGGGAGTTAAGTTTGTATTACTAGATTTGTATGATGGATAATACTGAGAGACACTTTAAGATGAGGATAACAATAGTCCAGGAATATTGAGCAACTTCCCATGGCTTCAAGTATGTAAAGATGCTGGTCATATCTCTTGTGTACCTTGGTACTTACCTCCACATCTTGGAATAGGTCCACTCCACATTACTTTTCCATCCATAAGGATGCAAGTAATTGTCTCTGTTCCCTGGGTTTTAATAAATCCTTCTTCACAAATGACTGAAATTGAACTCCCCAGTTGAAAGTTGTCCCCAAATCGCCGAGCATTGATTGGAATTCCAGGATCAGGACACTCATTATGGCCAAATGCTTTAGAAAGACAAAGAAAAACACCCAAGCATTATTATGTCCACATATTTTTGGAAGAAGAAATAGTGATTCTTAAAAAACAAAAGAAAACCAAAAACCAAAAAAAAATGTGCGTTTACTTCTACGAAAGTGTTTTATTCATTCATTGTTTCAAGATATAAAGAATTTACTATGAACATTTCTACTTTGTCTACTTTTAATGGGTACGATTGATTTGAAATATGAATTATAGTGGAATTATTCACTTTATAACTTTTGATATGAATTAAACTCCATTATTTCTATTTATTTATGAATTTCATTAGACTTGCTCTATGTAAAACTCCCAGTATAAGCTGCTTAGTATTCCAGCTGCTTAGAATTCTAATTAATGTGAATTTTGAGCAGTTTGATTTTATTTTATTGAAACTCTTATTGTACACTTTGTGGGCAATGGGAAGAAAAAAAATTCCTTGTGAGAAATAAAGGGAAATGTTTCAGTATACTATGAAGTTCTTGCTTCTTTATGAATTTCTGCCATGTAGGAAAGGAAAAGAGTTAATTTCTGTAATTCTCACGTTCTGGATACAATGATAAGTTGTTTTCACACCTGACATTTAGTAACACTTGTGACCAAAGTGTCACTGGTTGCTATGGTCTTTACTACTATGAAAAGCAGTGTTAAGCTTAGCAAAAGTCACCTCGCTGGCCTCCAGTTATATAAATAAAACTTGATAGGCTTGGAATGTATCCCTTGTTCTGGCTTCTAAATTCTCCCTAACACTATGTTGTACATGGGTGATGTATTTATGCCTCTCAGAATGACCTTATTTTACCTTATTTTGCCCATGGTGCATGTTCAGTCCAGGTAATTCAAATAACAAATGTATAAATACAGTGTGTTTATTTGAACAAGTTACAGAATGTTAAGCTTACCTATTTTCCTCTTCATCCATCTGCTTTTCTTTATATGTGTTGTAAAGTTTTAATTTAGAATGCTATAAATCAAAGAACATTTTCCTTCATAGCAAACCAATAGATTCTAAAAATGTAAAGTAGATTTTATGAGATGTATATGATTTAATATTAGATTCACACTCTACATCATTGTAGGCAATATTTAATTTATTTGAACAACTTTAAATTCAAATGTTGATAAGCTGAAAAATTCTATCAATTTATTTATCATTATAAGCCAAACTAAACCAAGGACAAAAGGTAAATACTGAAATACATTAAATGTATTTAGATGTACTTATATCTAATGTTTGTTTTATCACCTGCATTTAACAACTCAATTTTGAAAATTAGGTTTTGCTGGTGGCTCATGCCTGTAATCCTAGCTACTCAGGAGGCTGAGATCTGAAGATGGTGGTTCAAAGCAAGCCCAGTTAATAACAGAAAAAGCCAGAAGTGGTACTGTGGCTCAAGTGGTAAAGTGCTAGTCTTGAGCAAAAGGGGCTGAGTGACAGCACCCATGCCCAGAGTTCGAAGTCCAGGACTGGAAAAAAAAAAGCATTTTTTTTTAATTGTGAAAATACCATTCAGAGGGGTTACAATTACACAGGCAAGGTAATGAGTACATTTCTTATCAAGCATTGTTGCCTCCTCCTTTGTTTCCCCTTCCCATCCCTTCCATCTTCCCCTCCACCCGCTTCCCACGTGCCAAAGTTGGAAAGTTCGTTTTCGACATAATGACTTATATATCTCATTGTTGCAATGGATCCATCTTCCCCTCCAACAATTATACCTATATGGCTAGAGAAGTTGAGAATTTCTTCATGTGTTTATTGGCCATTCTTATTTCAAAGAAGTCTCGCTTTAAGTCTTTAGCCCACTTATTAATCGGCAGTTGTTTCCTTGAGAATTTGTTGGAGGATTTAATTTTTTGAGTTCTAAATATATTTTAGATATCAAACCCTTTTTTGGTCTTTCTATTGATCTTGCTAGCTATGTCCTTTGCCATACAGAAGCTCTGAAATTTCATACAATCCCATTTGTCCAATCTTTCTTTGAATTACTGTGTTTCTGGGTCTTCATTAAGAAAATTTCTGCTTCAATACATAATACTCAACTTATATTTTGTCAGAAAAGAGAACATACTTAGGACAAATTAAACAAACTTTCACATAGGATCAATTAAATAATTTATTATAGAAGCAGCACAATGTACATAAGACTTGAAAAAATAATAAATTTAGGACAAAATTAGTTATAGATGCACATACGTATCTCTCTCTGATACATATATAAAATAATGTTGGAGAAATTTCAGATACAGAGATCATTCTCCACAAAAGTCCTTGTAGTACATATCACAGAAAATTTGACTGAGTACATTTGAAACTCTGAAGATTCAGCGTTCACCATTGGTGTCACTTTGATCGAACAATAACTATAGTTTGCTACTAATTGCCAAAGCTCTGCACTGAACAATGAGGATGGGAGCAAAGGGTGAAATTCCATTTTAAAGGGCAACACCAAGAGAGAAATAAAGTCCTAGGACTGTACCACTACCACACTTAGCTAATCAGGAAGGTCAATATGTAACAGCAAAAACTGTTCCAAAGGAAAGAAGTAAGCATAATAGACCACTAGGACTTTTTTTTCCATTAGCTGATTCTTTCTTCTTTCTTTTTTTTCTTTATTCTTTTGTTGGTCATGGGGCTTGAACTCAAGGGTCTGGATGCTGTCCCTCATGCCCCTCAGCTCTACAACTCAAGATGAGCATTATACCACTTGAATCACAGCACCACTTTCGGTTTTCTGGTGGTTAATTGGAGATAAGTGTCTCATGGATTTTCCTGCCTGAGCTGACTTTGAACTGTGATCCTCAGATCTCAGCCTTCTGAGTAGCTAGGATTACAGGCGTGAGCCACCGGCTGACTTATTTTCTACGATTATAAGAACTTTTTTCCCTTTCAGACAAAGAATATTCATCATTTGAAAATGCAAAAATGTGTGTATGATATGAATAACTAACCACCTCCACAAAGACTGCCCACATCCAGAGAAATAAAATAAACACAGCATGACAAAAATGTGATGATACAATTTAAAAGTCAGCCTAACAATAATAGTTTATGTTGATAATCCATTTACTAGAAATCCTGTACTCTGTACTAAATTTTCTCTATCCTTCAAGAAACACAACCTAGTTTAAGTACTGTGAATAGTTTTATTATTGTTGTTCTTCTATCAAACTTAAAAGTGTAGCAAAGACGAGATTCAGAGATAGGATAACTTGACTGTAGAGATGACATTTTCAGTAACTAAGGCACCCTCCCCCAGAGTGGCTTTGTTAGGTCAGATCAGTGGTCTTCTGCCTTAAATTAATGATTTCCTTCTCAAAATGTTTTTGAAGACCTGTGATTTCTTCCTCCCTCTCCCCATTGGAAGCATAACTCTGTGCTGTCAATATTTGCTTAAAGTGTCCCAATGATTTGTGAACAGCTTGAAGAAAAGAACTATTTTCTTTGTATACTTGCATATAAATAACAGCCAAATCTGTGATGTATAGCAGGTTAAAGTATATGACAAGTCTTAATAGAATAAGCTGATATATTAATGGTATTGGAAATGCATCTCATTAATACCCAGCATCCTTGACAAAGAGAAATGGCAGAGTAAGGAGTGAAATGCAGTTGGAAATCAGAATTAAATGACCCCCCCTGGCAAAACTAGGTTATGTTTGCTTATATGTGAATGAAGAGAGTTGATTTGTATTATTTTTTTCAGTTGTACTTGTAGAGGAAGTATGTTACATGGAAAAAATAAAAAAGAAAAAACTTACTGTTGTAAGTGATGTTAAAGCCACGTCCTGACATGGAGTGGTCGGCTTGAAATTCCAATCTCAGTATATGACTATTACTTGTAAGGTGAGAAGGCACTTCAGCCCCAGTAAATGTCCCAAGAATCGGGGAATCCGGGGAGTCTCCGTCTTTAACAGCAAGGAAGTCAAATTGAGATTCCAGATCAAAGTCATTGAAAGAAAGGTGTATTCGACTTCCTGGATCGGAGATTATTGTCCAGATGCAATTTAAATTATTTCCATATCCTTCTGGGTAATCAGGAGAAAGAACTGTTCCCATTGGTGCAGTGAAGTTGGAGAGACAAGGAACTGGCAAAATAGGAAGATTATAAATACAATGAATATTTAAAAGTAACATGGTTTACCTTATTTTGTCATATTCTTCAATTTGGCCCATAATCAGCACTTTGGTAAAATACATAAATAAAAAATTAAATAAATAAATAAATACAGTGTAAAATATTCTACAAAACAGGAAGAAAATGTTCCCATCTTTACTTTTGTGAAAATATCCATTTGAGTGAGTAGAAAATTGCCTGAGAGATTTAGTGAAGCACACCTATGAAAGTATCTGGTGGTATTTTCAAAGACAATTTAATAACAAAAGGTCTGATTTACTTTAACTGGATTAATTCTTCTTAGGATTTATAATTACAAAAGTATTATTAGGAAGTAGTGAATTATGGGAGGAGAAGCCTAATTGGAAGAATTAGGTCATATGGGTTACACCCTTGCTACATCTTGTGCTGGCTCCCAACTGTCTATCTGCTCACTGGGCCAGAAAGACTAGGCTCGATGTGAAACACTCTCCCTCCTCACCGTGTTGGACTGATACCTCTGAAACCATGAGGTACAATAAATAATTCCTAACTTTGATTTTGTCCTGTCTTTGGTCACATTAATGAGAGAACTACACAACACATTAATTCTCGTTTGTCTTTATATTTTAGAAAATGGTGGGGATTTTACTGGACTACACATCTCTATTTTGCATATTAGAAAAAACTGACTTAAGACTACATATTTAAATGCATGCAAATATAAGTGGAGAAAAGAATTAATTTAATTTGATATCTTATTGGTTCTACTATACTATAAAGTTATTAGTTCATATATATATATATATATATATAGATAGATAGATAGATATATTAACTCCCTACAGAAAGTAATAAGGTTAATGGAATAATTTAAAAATGAATTTTTGTATTTTTTTGTTGGTCGTGGGCCTGAACTCTGGGCATGGGCAATGTCCCTCAGCTACTCAGGGCAAAGCTAGTGCTCTACCACTTGAGCCACATCACCACTTTTGGCTTTTTCTGCTTCTGTGGTGCTGAAGAGTTGAACCCAGGGCCTCATGCATGCAAGGCAAGCACTCTATGAGTGAACCACCTTCCCAGACCTGATATTTTGTATTTTACAATACATAATCATTATGTAATTATTTTGTTAGTAAGTATATTATATTTATTATTATAATTGCATTATTAACAGATATTGTATATTACACATAATATTGCATATTTATATCCAACAATACAACATATAAACATATTGAAATATTAATATGCTATATTTAATTATATAATTATTACATGATTATAGGTATTACAAAATTACTAACGCAGGATGCTAAGGTTCAGAGAAAATTCAGAATATAGGTGGAAGCTATGTGTCTTATCATAAACATGAAATATTCTTATAGATACAACCAAATAAGCTGATGAATTATCTTTTAGAAACTACTGGAAGAATACACAAATAAGAGCTCTTTAATCACAAGACAATTTAGTCTTACTCTCACCCTTGTTTCATTTGTAATGTTAAAACAATATGAATTAACTTTCACCTACAGCCTTTAGAAAATGCAAGAGTAAGAATTAGGAAAGAAAATGGTTTATCACTAAAAAGGAAATTAAACTTGAAATGTTAATACCTTTTCTTCTGATGTTTTCACAGATTTTTAAGAAAAGTGATTGACACAATTTTGAAATATATTTAATTGTCTTATATTAAATATGAAGATTTGTTTCAAATAACTAGCAATAAGTCATATTAAAATGATCATTTATAACCAATCAGAAGAGGGTACAGTTGGGAAGGGGGAAAACAGGACAGAGTGAAAGAAAAGTTGACATTGATCAAGGTATGTTGTGCTTTCAAACCTGACTTATGGAATTGTGACCTCTTTGTATGACTACTTAATTATAAAATTGAAAATATAAATAAGTTTAAAAAATAATCAGTCTTGGTGTGATGGTGCATGCCTGTAATCTGAACTACTCATGGCAGAAGTAGAATTGTAGTCAATAGGTCACTCTGAACAAAGCACAACCTTCTTTTTTGTGATCTTTTTTTTTTATTATGAAAATACCGTACAGAGGGGTTACAATTACATGAGCAAGGTAATGAGTACATTTCTTATCAAGCATTGCTAACCAAATAAACAAATACAACAAACCCTAAGGAACAAGACTGAGGTTATGGTTCAATTAGAAAGGAACATGTCCAACAAGAGAATGGCACCAAGTTCAAATTTGAGTAGTACTAAAAAAAAAAACAAAAAAATAATAATCTCCATTTTTGGGTAAAGTTACCACATATAACAGCCTTATTAGTTATACAAGTATATCTTTCTATCAGAGTTTAGGTTTATGATTATAAATATATATTATAATTTATTCTTCTGAATAAATTAACTTGCAAATATTTTAAATAATTGATTATAGAAAAACATTAATTGCTAAATTTTATTACACTTTAGGACATTGGGCATATCTAATTTATATATATTTGAAGATGTTCCCTTGAGATTCAAGAATTTTTAAAATTTGCTTTTCACTAAAAATATATATTTTATTAGATGTGTTCTAGAGAGTATTAAAACACTTTTTAAAGCATTTCCATCTTTAAGCTGGGTTAAACAGGAGAATGTGTTCTTAGCCTTCTCAATATCCTGATTTTTATCTATAGGCAGCACCTCAATTTTTTCATATTTGATGTTGATATATTACATTAATAGATTCCAAATATTAAATACTATATAGTCTTTCTGTTGTCATTGTTAGTTATGGGACTTGAACTTGTCCTGCCACTTGAGACACAACACTACTTCTGGGGTTTGAGTGGATAATTAGAGATGAGATTCTCAAGGGGACTTTTCTGCCCAAGCTGACTTAGAACAATGATCCTCAGATCTCAGCCTCCTAAGTAGCTATGATTACAGGTGTGAGCCACTGCAGCCAGCTAATACTGTAGAACACTTTTTTGGAATAGTTAGAACAAAAGAACTTTAAGTAAAGCCTTTGAATTTATTATTAAGTTTCAGATATTAAACAGAGTCAAAGAAGATTCTTCTAGTATATCTTGTTCTTTCACAGCAGGAACCTCACAAAATGATCCAGTTTATGGAAAGAAACTAGCCTAAATTGAAAAAGATCGATTAAGTGTCTTCACACTCTTCCTCTCCTAGAATTTCTGAAAAGTAAATGTAATAAAACAGGGATTTTTTTGCCCGATTAAAAAATAATACCTATTTTATTGTAATATAATGAAGATAAAATTAAAATAATTAAAACTAAGTATATCAATAGGTAATAGAAGCTGTGTTTTACTTTTAGTTAAACATGAAGACCTTAATGTATTTTCGCAAATATGTTTCTTTTTATCCAAGCATATAAGCTAAACAATGAATTTTATTATGTACAATATAAAAATGGCACTTTATATACATGCAAAAATAAATTAATGTGGGGCTGGGAAGGTGGCTCAGTGCTAGAGTGCTTGCCTAGCATACATGAGGGCCTGGGTTCTATTCCTCAGTAACACAAAAGCAGAAAAAAGCCAGAAGTAATGCTGTGGCTCAAGTGATAGAGCGCTAGTCTCAATCTAAATTGCTGAAGGACAGCACCCAGGCCGAGAGTTCAGGCCCCACAACGGACCAAAAAAATGTGTTATACATGGAGTATAAGCTTCAAATATTTTAGGTGCATTTTATTGTGAATAAGCATATACTATCTTGTTAAATGTATCTATTAGAGTTAGCTTCAATGCATAATTTTCATAAGCATGCTATCTATAAATTATAAAAAGCCACCAAATTAAGTGTTATAAGAACATGTGTAATATATATTTTGCAATTACCAAGTGAACTATGTTAACTTTATTTAAATCTATAATGAAATTTATAAGCACACTTGTTAAAGATAGTATCGCAGAATGCTACTCATCCAGAAATAATTACATGGTTCCAGCATTTTGCAATTAATTACAAAAGCAATTACATGCAAGGACAGGGTAGCATATGCCATCTAGAAGCAAAACATTTGGTACT
Organism: Dipodomys ordii; assembly: GCF_000151885.1. Classification (NCBI taxonomy): domain Eukaryota; kingdom Metazoa; phylum Chordata; class Mammalia; order Rodentia; family Heteromyidae; genus Dipodomys; species Dipodomys ordii. Next base: position 2,275,830 of record NW_012267233.1, on the reverse strand, counting down.
CACAGATACAGATGGGTATGTTTGCAGACCATTGGTTATTCTCTTGACAAACAATGGATTTCTCTCCAATTAATTCAAACCCAAACTGGCATTCAAACCTTAAAACATCACGATTAGAAAAACCATCGCCTTCTCTAATTCCATATAAGGGTGTTCCAGGATCACCACAACTTTCCTTCTCAATTTCTGTAAAGACAGAACATAAAAGTTACCTTCCAATATCTGAAGCAAGGTGCTAAATAAGAATTTAGTAACAGTACTCTTGATGGCAAGTTTTTTCAGGGTAAAGTCTGGATACATTCTCTAACCTTATTTTTTTTCTTTTACTGCTAAATGGGCATTGTTTGATTAAATATTCTTTAGGAAAGAAAGCAAAAACTGTATTTTTTCTTACTTTATGGATGGGAAGACTGAAGTTACCATAGCTGATCAGATTACAAGATAATTTATTCCTAGAAGAATCATTATGACAATGTCTGAGGTTTGTTGTTGTTGTTTTCAACCCAAACTCCCTTGATAGTCTGATTGACTTTGACTGCATCTCTGCTTGTCTATATGGCTGAAATAGCTTCCTCTGTGGTAAGCACCACTGGTGTTTTCCTTGCTGGAGGTTTCTGGCCTTGATGCAGAAAGGCCTCCTATGTAAAGCTGTAGCTAGATCTCGAGGGTGCCATTGGTTTTGAAAACCTCAGCTTATTTTTCCTTATCCATCTATCTATCTATAGCTCTCTCGGTTTCTATTTCTTTCTGCCTCTTCCTATCACTATCTCATCTATCTATCATCTGCCTATCTTCAATTACTGGATATATAGGTAGATAGGAAGATGATGATGATGATTATGATGATGAAGATAGATAGATAGATAACAAGGGTAGATCGACATAGATATGTCTGTTTACCTTAAGGATTTCCTACAGTCTCCCAAAATTTTGATTTTTAAACAAATTTTTCCCTTCCTATTCAGAATCATTACTGTATCTTTATATAAATGTAAAAATCTATGTATTGTATCTATGTGTTACTGTATCTATGAATAATTTTAGTTATCTACATATTGTCCCTTTAGTACAATATTCTTTACAATTGATTATACATTTTTATAGAAAGACAAACTTGTATCTCCAATAATCTTCACAGTATATGGAATATAAAATATGCAAATAAACACTACTATGCAATCATGAGTGCAATGATAGAGCTATGAACAAAGAACAATTAGGTACAATATCTATCATTTATTGAGCACTGAAGCCACGCTGGTACGGTTAAAATATTGTAAATGTGCAGAATGAAACTTAACTGTCAACCAATTGTACAAAGGAACTATTCTCATCTCCATTTATAGATAAGAAATCTGGAGATGAAAGAAGTTGAAGAGTTTGAGCAGTTTCACAATTGTATAAATAGCAGGATTTACATCTTTCTGAAGCCAAAAATTTAGTCATTGTGCAACAGAGGAGTGGATTTCATTCACTAGTTATCTATTCATGAAACCCAGGTTCAGTTTTCTATGAAGTGTGAAAAGTAACACTTGGCCTGTTGAGGGCTGTGAGATCTGGTGGTAGGTGGCATCATAGTGACAGTGACACATGTAGGAAGAAGAGAGATCACTTACACTGGGAGGATTCAGTGATTCAGAAGGATTCAGAAGTCACTGAATCACTGCTACAATAAATCATCCACCGGTCAACCAACTCTAAATCCCACTACAACTATATTAATATCACTGAGGACACACTCCTAATGGCCAAGACAACTTCCACTGGAAATCACAGTGAAGGCTTTGTCACATCCCACTTCACTTTTTAGGTACCAAGTCTCCAGCACATGATCCATTAAAATAAAAAGAGCAAAACATATCCAAATCTATGGAATTACAGCACAAGGATTTAAAACCTAGAGAAGATTTTACACATCTCTCAATTCATACAATACCTCATTCATAAAGACTGCCCAGAATATGCAAGCGTCTTTTGATGTTCCTTTCTCCAAGTTTCTATAAACCTTGGAAAATAATCTATATTGATGTATACATATAATCAGAAGTTTTTGTTTATGTACTGTTTCCTCTAATGAGATGTTTACACATGGTACTGAAAAATATTTATATGTTATTTATGTATTGTAAAAATTGTAAACATTTGTTGTATCTAATCCTGACATGCCATGGGGATATAATTAGGTAAAGTAATTCCTCAATGTCACACAAAGTTTATGAGTAAGAGCTGTTATGTGAACTTAGTCTATGTAGGTCCTTTATATGAAATCTATACCTTCACTGAGAACCTGTTTTTAAAAACAGAGCTGTAGATTTTTTAAAAAGACAAAAATAATCAATTAGCATACATAGCATGTGATTCTATTTTTGAACATTAACAAAAGTCTCATAGAGAGCGAGACAGACAGAGAGACAGAGACAGAGAGAGAAATTCCTAGATTCTGTTCCAGTTATGAATAATGCTGCTTAGGAGTAATAAAGAAAAAGTAGTATACAAATATAAGCTTATCTTGGAAGTATATGATTTACCTAATGGGCGGTGGATTTCTATATTAGCTTGCATAAATTACTCAATCTTATCACAGGGCACATTTGCCACCATTCTGAATTTCGCATATTTTTTATTAAACTTTTGTCCTTGGTCTGAGGCATTTTAAATGTCAGTGTTTTCATCACATTTGTAAAACACAGCCTGCATTCATTATTGCAAGTACTTCCTCCCTTCCTTTTGCCTGGGAAGTTGTGGGTTTCTTTACATCTCCTTAAATATTGACTGCAGTCTCATTTGTCTCTGATGCTTAAAGGTGAGACCTAATGCAACCCACGGAGTCTTTTTCCAGCTGCACGATTCATATCGCACTACCATTGTAAGCTAGTTGCTTAGGTAATACGATTCCCAAAAGGCTTCTTAATATTAAGAATCAGCAAAACTGCAAGTTTTACAGATCACTTTCTTTTAACCTACACAGTTTCACTCTGAAGTATTTGAATTACGGTGTCAACTGTTGTCAAGTGAGAGATTGATCAATGAGTGGTTCTGTGTCACTTTAAGGCCAGATGTTACACTTTGGCTGGAAATCTGATTGAATTTAAACTTAGAGTTTATTACTTTAGGCTCCAAAGATCAAAGTTAACTTGGTCACTAAACTTAGAAAACTGTGTTGAAAGAGCCCTGTTTCTACAAATTTCAGCCACTGCCATTTAAACCTACATTTCCCATAATGTTTTCAACATACAGCATTCAGAGTACTTTGCTTGTATTTTCTATGATGTCCAATCCCCTTATTTCAACAACCCTTTCTCTTATTTTTTTTAGTTAGTTACTTACACCGTAAGAAAGGAAAAGATGAGCACCAGGTGCTACTCCTCTGCTAACCTTTGGCTTTGAGGATAGAGGCTTACTTTGTTCCTTCCAAATTTAGTTGTAAAGGATGTGCTGTTATTTGTCTCACTCCCAGTGGAGCCATCCTTTGTTAGAGAAATCCCAACCTCCTTTCATACTCTGAGAGATGAAATTATTCTAAGATCATAAAATGAAGAATCAGTGGATGCTTACAAAATATTTTTCTGTCTTTGTTTTTCTTTTCTTTTTTTGTTGTTGGCTGTGGGAATTGAACTCTGGGCTTGGGTGCTATTCCTCAGCTCTTCAGCTCAAGGCAAGAGCTCTACTGCTGTTTGTCGAACAATTTCTATGGAAAATTATGTTTTACCAGTAAGACAACCTAAAGGAAACAAATCGGACATTCTTACTGGGTAAATATGGGTATAGCTTAAGAAAGATAACAAGGGGTATACTTATTAGAATTTGGATGAGGATAGCTACCTGAAAAACCCTGGCTTTTAATTATGAGTTCAATCATCCATAGTGATCAGGTGAAGGACTGAGGCAAAAACACTCTATCGAACTCATCTCTTGACCATTTCACCCAGTCCTCTGGCAAAGTAATAAACCCCACCACAATGCTCCAAGAAAGCCAGATAGCACAGAAGCCTTGCTGTTAAGAGCCCATGCCTATTAGCTTTTACTCACTCTGAAGTAGGAATCAAAGAGCAGGGCAGGGGCTGGGAAGGTGGCTCAGTGGTAGAGTGCTTGCCTTGCATGCCCTGGGTTCAATTCCTCAGAACCACATAAGCAAAAAGTAAAAAGCCGGAAGTGGCGCTGTGGCTCAAGTGGTAGAGCGCTAGCCTTGAGCTGAAGAGCTGAGGAACAGCACCCAGGCTCAGCGTTCAGGCCCCATGACTGGACCCCCCCCCAAAAAAGAGCAGGAAGTGAAGCATGGAAAAATGAATAAACCAAAAAATGTCTTGCACTCATACTCTGTAGTCAAAGAAAGTAATGTTACTCAAAAGACATAACTAGATAGAACATCAATTTTCTATGAATTCCTCTCTGTCTCTGTCTCTGTCTCTCACTCACTGTCTCTCTCTCTCTCTCTCTCTCTATATATATATATTCTTAAAAACTACGGGATTTTGTGATCTCTCTCTATATAATGTTCATTTTTGTTATGGCTTATACTATTTACAAATAGAAGCACATAAAATGGAATCATGAGTAGACAGATTTGCAAGGTTATGCACGTGTTGGGAAGAGGTGTGAGGTAGTTTGCAATATTTTGGAGAGAATGAGCACTTTGACAAGAGAAATGATTGTGTGACATAAGCCATCAGCTTTTCAAAAACTCTAAATTGTTCTTTATGGCAGGAGTTCAGGTGTAAGGGGCATGAGCTGGGAGACTGGGCCATCGTTTGTGTGCAGTCTGAAGGGCTGTTGACTTTATTCTAAGCACAGGTAAGGCATTGATGAGACACTGTGGATACATAGTTGAAAAAAACCATCCACAGCAACTGTCACATTAATCTCATATCGAATGAACTAAACATAATGTAGAGTCAATTAAGGAGACATGACCTACATTCTTAGGAGCTTATAGTCTAATAATGGTCAGTAAAATGAAAGTATCAGGAAGCTTTCCTTTTGTATATGAAGACTCCAAATAGCATTGTTCACGTGAAACCTCACTTAACCTGTCTATTTTTTAAACATTTTCCTTTGAAGTACCTTGCATGGAAGTACAAAGAGAAATATAGATTTTTGTCTAAATCTCTGTAGCTACCTGCTTAAAAGAGTTTGCAAGCAGGGATAGATCAATATTTTCTGAAGTATAATAACAATCAAAGTAAATGGATTTTTTTCTTTCCAAAGAACCATAACTGCTAGCAGTCACCTAGCTACCATCAAAAACGTCAAAACTCTGTTTCTCTAAATGTATCTACCAGATGGCAAAAGAACTCACAATTGTGTTAGTGTAGACCTTTGTATAAGTATAAAACAGGTAAGAAGAATCAAATACTCCTATTATAAAAGACCACATTGAGAAAAGCCAGAGGGCAATACATGAGCAGGATATATGCTCTTCTTTAAAAATAGTCATGTTGATGCAGAATTAGCCTTTTATGGAATAAGTTACTGGATTATCTACCCAAGCTCTTTCAATGTAATAAGCAGCTACTCTCTTTCTGTATATGTTGAGCTTGATATGGGGAAGGGGGTAGACAAGGAGATAGACATAATATTTAATCAGGCATTTTGCAACAGTAGTGTTAAATGCAAAACATGCTTATATGTATATTATAAATAATTATGCATATTATATATAATTATACATATATAATTGGAGCTGGATTTATCACAGCAAGTTAGGCCCTTGAAGATTATTTTGATAGCCACATTTCCTTTGTCTTTATGTTTCTGGATCCTAGGCTTTAAATCTCACTAAAACCTATTCTAAAGAGGATGCAATAATGCTCTATAGGAAATATACTCATTACCTTGCTCATGTAACAGTAACCCCTCTGTACAGAAAAAAAAAATTTAAAAAAGAAACAGGTGGGGACTGAGAAGGTGGCTCAGTGGTTGAGTGCTTGCCTTGCATGCATGAGGCCCTGGGTTCCACTCCTCAGCACAACATAAGCAGAAAAAGCTGGAAGTGGTGCTATGGCTCAAGTGGTAGAGTGCTAGTAACCTTGAGTTGAAGAGCTGAGGGACAGCACCCAGGCCCAGAGTTCAGGTCCCATGACTGGCAAAAAAAAAAAAAGAAACAAGCAAGCAAATAAATAAATAATATAATATAAAGTAGTATAGTAAGGGCTAGGGATGTAGTTTCTATCTTGAATTATTGTCTTCCATGCATGTCTGTGTTATTCCTCATATTACAGGTATACATGCATAAAGCCTTTGGTTCAATCCTTACTCAATGTCACCAACAACTAGTAAAAGTAGTAAGATGACAAAATATGTTACAAAGAATAATATCTAATGCTATACTAATATTATAAGGCAAATTGAAGCCTTTCATTAAAAATATTCATTTATTTTCTCTTTTGTTTTTGTTTTCTGGGTAGGATGGTGTTGCTAGGCATAAACCAAAAGTCTTATGGAAGCTAGACACCTTGTCTACCACTAGGCTGTACCCACAGTGATTCATTAAAAATAAATGTTAATGAGTAACTATGAGGTATATATTTTTTAAGTTTTAAAACAATTGTACACAAATTTCCTAAAGCCTATTTAATCCTAGAGTCCTGTGTTCAAAGTTTCCCTTAGGACTTGACTCCTATGTATCTGCCTAGAAAAAGGTTATGTAAGTTTGACAGGACTTTTTGGAAGAACTGTGATCTGATTAACCAAGAAATTAAAGTAAGGCTTGTTTTTCAATGCTGGTCATTCAGTTCAATTTAAAACCAACAAACATTGAGTGGGAAATAATAGTTCAAAGAAAAGAATACTAAAGCCAAGAAAGGAAATAGTTTCAATAAAATCCTAATTATTTAAAAAGCTTATTTAAAGATCATTTAAATCAGCTATTTCCTGAAACAATTTTTCTTGACCTGTGACCAGTTATTGGAATGAGGCTTTGCACTGTTTGGCAAATGTAATAAAAAGAGAATGGCCCTATCAAAAAGTGAAGGGACAATGTTAGAGCAAACACAAATTCTAAAAATGCCTAATGTCTGCTATTGAAAATAAAAGCAGACCCTTTTTAATTCCTTTTATTGCTTGAGAAATCTGGTAATTGTCAATCTTTCTTTTTACATGTAAGTGCCTCTTTTCAAATGAAAAATAAACCTCTGGCTACTCTCAAAATTTAGTAGTATTTCCTCAAAGATTTGTAAACTATCTCTTTGAAATGTATTAGTAAAGGCAGATAACTCTTCACCTCTAGTTTATGGGAGGAGGTGGGGAGCAACGCTGATTTTCACAATTTCTGTTCTGAAGATGAGATTTGTTTCCTTTGGATAAAGCATTAGTCACACATATGGCCACCATATTTATGGGTGAATTTAAGATAAATAATGTGTACAAAATAGTAAATATAAAATAAATTATTGTGATACACAGGTCTTTTCCCTGAGAACTAGTTATTATCTTGAGAACGTATGTGAAATACAGTCTATCCGCTTGGCTAATTTAAAGGGCCAAATGTCTTCTGTCTTTGCAATACCTTTATTCGTTTAGACAATATACCCATCTTTCTTTGGTTTAATGCTCCTTCACTATGAACATAGATTGTGTGTGTGTGTGTGTGTGTGTGTGTGCGTGCGCACGTGCGCTCACATGTGTGAACTGTCTTTCTGTGTGGAGAGGATTTCTTTTTTTTTGGTCGGTCGTGGGGCTTGAACTCTGGGCCTGAGCGCTGTCCCTTAGCTCTTCAGCTCAAGGTTAGCACTTTACCACTTGAGCTACAGCACCATTTCTGGTTTTCTGGTGGTTTATTGGAGATAAAAGTTTCACAGACTTTCCTGCCCGAGCTGGCTTTGGACCATGATCCTCAGATCTCAGCCTCCTGAGTAGCTAGGATTATAGGTGTGAGCCACCAGCACCTGGCTGGGGAGAGGATTTCTAAGATGGAAAGTTTGTTTTTAATTTCATTCCTAAAAAATACTAACAACACATAGATAATACCTAGGCATGAATGCACAATTGATGCATTATTGTAAGCATTAGAATTATTTGGTCTCGAACTCCTGATCCTCCTGCATCATCCTCCTTGTTGATTTTCTGGCGAGCGCCACCATGCCAGTACATTTGTACATTTAAAAATAGTTTATTTTTGGTGCTGGGAATGAGGCTCCATGGTAGAGTGTTTTCCTAGCATGCATGAAGCCCTAGGATCAATTCCTCAGAACTACATAAACAGAAAAAGCTGGAAGTGGCACTTTGGCTCATGTGTTAGAGTGCTAGATTTGAGCAAAAGAAGCTCAGAGACAGTGCTCAGGCTCTGAGTTCAAGCCCCAGGACTACCAAAAAAAAGCTTATGTATTAAGATTTGTAGCTGGAAGAACTGGATGGGGGTAGGGTAACTAAGAAAGATATAGTGAATTAATCAGTAAAAGTAGGATAGCATAAGAAATGACGTTCCTGAGTATGCACTAGTACATAACACTTAAAAAGAGAGTTGTCTCTTGTTTTCAGTGAGAAAGTGGAATGCTTCACAAACTATAAGCCAAAACAAATTCCTTTCTAGACATATTTCACAATTTCTTATTTCATAAGTGACCTATATGAGCAAACATCCCCTAAATCTTAGTTTCACTTACCAGTGTTTCTTAGGTAAAAAAATAAAAATAAAAAATAAAAACAAAACCTACACATGGCCTCACCTATATTTCTAAGCTATAGATCTAGTAACTATGGTGGTTTTGGTGATGGCAGCATCCTGGTCTATATAAGCTTTTCCTAAGTAATAAGAATATTTCCTCTCACCTACTCTGTTGTCACAAACATCTCCTCAACAGCAAAGGGATTTATTTTATTAAGCTAGATTTAACAACTAAACTCTAGCGCTCATAAAGGTAGATATGTTCTCTCTCTTAGAATAAGCAAAGTCATAGGAAAAGAGATGTCAAATTTTAGAAATATCACAAACTTGTTAAAGCCCTCACTATTGAGCACTACCTCAGAGTTTTTGTCTGTAAGAATGTCCCTAGGTGTTGCTGATAGACAAGACTTCAAAACACATCTGAGAGCTGTTAATATCAAAGACAAGAAGAAGATAATACAGGGAACCTGGATGAGTACCAAATATGAAACTGAGAGCCTTATATGTAAGATTTGAATTGGTTCTTTACATTAGCTCAAGACAGATCTTTTCATGTTTAGATATAAGTGTAAACCAAAACTCACTTCTAAATTGGACCTAGTATTTGACTCATTCTCTTATTGTACATCTACATAGCTCCAGGGGTGTACCTCCATTAGTTTCTAATTAGCCACAGTGATTGGTTTACATTTCATTGGTGAGGTTTGAGATAACATGGGCCAAGAAACTGGCTGAAAGCTCTTGGATACAAGCTTTACACTTTGTACGAGGCTTTGCATGTTTCTACTTCCTCTTCTGGGATTTCTACCACTGGCTACTGTAAGGATGAGCAAGATCCTGAAACAAACTTGAATTAGAACCAATTTCTGGTCCCAAAGCCAAGCCAACAAATAGGCTGAAGAAGATGGGCCTAATAGTTCTTTATCTAGTAAAAATGAACAATAAGTAAATAAATACTTGTTTGTTTGTTTTTACATTGAACATTTTCACAACCTGATTACAACATAGTCTCTCATGTAGATACTGTAGACAGAAAATAAAAGCCTAACACTTGATATGTTTAATTAAAGAGAAGGCCAATAGCTTTTACGTTACTTGCAATAATTACTACTACAAGAGGGAAATAAACTTACTAGAAGAATTTTGAATCTTATGAAGAGCTATTCTTTGTAATGTTCTATAATAGGCTAGAGACCCCAAATATAGAATAAGCCAGTCTTTAGAGTATAGAGCATCTCAATTTACACAAAATCAAGGATGTGAGAAAGTAGAAGAGGTAGGAAAACCATCTCTTGGGAAAATGTAGGAGGAATTGGATGACTTCACTGGATTGTTGAGTCCTAGAGAAGAAAACACTGCTAAATTAATTTTGTATTTCTAGCACCTAGCAAAATGGGAGGCATCCCATATGTTATTTTTCTCTTTTTTATCTTCATGAATCACAATGGAAATCAGAGATAGAAAAACTGGAAGTCAAAGCTAGGTTTCACTAATTAGTTAAAATTAAGCACATCTCAATCAGAGTGATCTGGACTTAAATTAGTGCTATATTTTTTAGCCCTTGTAAATAAAGCCACAATTAATATATCATTATTATTATCCTTTTTTTTAAATCAATGCCTTTTCTATAGTCAGTGTGCTTTGAAAGAACTTTCATTAGGACATTTAATCTCTGTTAAGCTACCAGTAGTCTAAGATTTTGGTAGGTGAGAGGACCAGGGAAAGGAGATAAAAGAGTTTTGTATACAGCCTCAGGGGAGAGACAGGAAATAGAGGGATTACTAAGAAATGTTAGATCTGCCCTAGGCTGACCAGCAAGTGTGAGTTTCAGCTCAGAAAGAGAAAATCTGATTTTGAAGAAAAGAGGTAAAATTAATAGGGCTTGGTCAACAAATTAGAGTTCCATAGACCTCAGATGGAAGAATGAATGACAATTTAAGGATAGAACATTCCTTTACATTTACAACCACAAATAACTTCCGGGTATAAGCTAGGAGCTCAATGTGACCAATAAGAAAGCAGGATTTTGACCAATAAGAAAGTATAACCTCATTGTAAGTTAGTGGAAAGAGGGAAATCATCATTTTACAGTGGAAAGAGGGAAATCATCATTTTACTTCAATTATGTAAACATAGCCAATTAGTCACTTTTCATGACAGTGAGAACACACTGGAGTAAACTTAAGGTAGAAAGGTTTTGATTTGGTTTACAGTTTTAGATGTTTTAGGTCCATGATCTCTTTAATCTGTTGGTTCTTCATCCTTGTGTGATGACACACAATACATTATGGTGTGGAAAAGCTGGCAAAACCAAGTAACTCACTTCATGGAGGACATAAACCAGAGACAAGTTTTACACATCAAATGAACTCAACCAATAGGCCCCAATTTTAGATGGTCCAAAAATGCCAACTCATTATTCCAAGGCTTTAACACACGATCCTTTGGAGATATTTCATATACATACATGGTCTGACTCAATAATTAAAATAATTTCTCTAGGTAATTTAATTTTTACTAAAGAGATCTATTGCTGTTTTCAGTTTAAGTGGTTTTCAGGCAAATTCTTGGCACCTGTCACTGTTTCAAGAAGAACAATTTTCTTAAAGTTTCATAAACTTCCTTATAGAAAGTACTTAAATAGGGATACAGGTGGACCCATTACAACAATGAGATGTACAAGTCGTTATGTCGAAAAATGAACTTTACAACTTTGGTGCGGGAGGGGGGGGGATGAATGGGTAGTGGGGAGGATTGGGTGGGGGGGTAGGGGGAGGATAGGAAGGGATGGGAAGGGGAAACAAAGGAGGAGGCTACAATACTTAATAAGAAATGTACTCATTATCTTGCCTATGTAATTGTAACCCCTCTGTATAGTATTTTCACAATAAAAAATAAAAATAAAAAAGAAAGTACTTATAAACTTTATCTGAAGGGCAACTTTATGAAGCATTAATGTCTCTGTGTGTGAGTAATTGTGTATGTATGTCTCTGTGTGTAAGAATGAAGTGGTCATTTTTTCTGATATAAAATACAGACGGAACTTATTTATTTTATTGTTATTGTAAATGAGTCAAAAATAGATCCTTCCTAATAAAAGGCAAATGATTTTAATCCTGAAAAGAACTGTTCAATGGTGATCCTCTGATTTTAATATCTTTGATGATGTAGTTTAATTAGCTGAATTTTTTCTTGGAATTTGGAGGCATCCAAAGACATTTGTTCTTTGACATCTTTTAGTACTTGTCTGTATTATCCACAAATTTTACATGGAATTTTGAAAAATTGTTTGAGTAGGGGGGCATTATTACATTCTAATAGCACATCAAGATTTTGCAGCCCAAATAAAAGAAGTGAGGATCTTATATTTATCCAATGCTATATCAAATAATAAAGTGGTTCCACAGTTTTGGAAGATGGATATTGGCCTGTCCAGAAGGGAAAACTATACATGAAAAAGACAGGAATTACTATTAATATTGTGCACTTCAGGTTTATGATGGTGTTGGCTTCTTGTTTTCTATCTCAGCAATCTTGAAGATGGAATGTGCACAGATAGAAAGGGCTCCCCTGTATTATGGAAAAAACCCTATTATATGAAATACTTTTGGTTGATATTTTTCTTAGCACGTCAAGGATGTATGAAGTTTAATTTTCACTCTAACATATGGATTTTTTGACATAGGATGATAGCCATATCTTTAGCAATGAAGGAAAGAAAAGCACTATAAAACCTCATCTCACATACTTACAGAATTTCAGATGTTTTGCTAATTCACTTTGAAAATTAGGACTTTTCTCTACAGTGTCATATCCTGAGACAACTGTAACTCCACCCCCATTTTTAGCAAATCATTTCTATTTGTTCTAAATGTTGGATGTGCATATTCAAATGATGTACATTTTTAATTTTCTCCAGTTCTCTGGAAATTATAGACTTATGAACTTTGTTTATTCACTTCATTTCATTACCTTACTTGGAGCCTAGGACTGAGAAAACCGTTACATCATAATTAAATCTATTTATTAGTTATTAAGGATAAATCTATTCATAAAATTTAAAAAAATGTTTAAATTGTGTTGAAAAAATTTGGAGTGGCCATTTTTCAAAGAGACCAGAAAGTATATTCTAAATTCGTTCTGAATTCATTAAACATATTATTCAAATATCAACATCAAAGGAATATGCCATTCATTAGAAAATCTATTAAATGTAACAAAATTCACGTGGACAAAAAATCATTAAAGATAATATAAACAACTCCAAAAAATATAAAAATGCCATCTATTATTGCCATCAGTAGCATGAAGAGAAGTGTCAGACTAGTTGGAATTATAAGTAAAAACTGTGTGTATTTTCCCCAAGGACAAATTAGAATTTTAGTATAAAAGCCAATAATAATAATTTTAGTATAAAAGCCGGGCACCAGTGACTCACATCTACAATCCTAGCTACTCAGGAGGCTGAGATCTGAGGATCACGGTTCAAAGCCAGCCCTGGCAGGAAAGTCTGTGAGACTCTTATCTTCAATAAACTACTCGAAAACTGCAAGTGGGGTGCTGTGGCTCAAGCAGTAGAGCATTCTACTTGAGCTGAAGAGCTGAGGGAAAGTCTCCAGGCCCAAAGTTCAACCACACGACCAAAAAAAAAAAAAAAGCCAATAATATAACAACAATTAGAAAAAGGAACATCCTGACCATATCCTTTCTTAAGGCTCTACTTACCTCATGAGGCCTCTTGACCTCTTCAACTGATCAACCCCACTAATGTCTCTATCTCTAAATGTCTTTATATTAGGTGGTAGTTAAAGCTTTGGCACTTGAAGTTGGGGACACATGATTTTGCTCATAGAATATGGTAAAGATTCAAGAAGAAAACATAAATTTGAGAGAATTATGAGGGAGAATCCATACACTCTATAATATCAACTCTACTTGATATATATTCTACTAAAAATTAAAATCATAAGGAAAGGGATGGCAATTTCTTTAAGCATCCTTTTAATTAGCATGGAAGCTGAGAATTAGCCACAGTCAATCAGGTTCATTCGAGGAAGTTTTGAAAAGCAAGAGATACTTAAATAATCCTTTCTGTAGGTATGTCTATGAAGGCATTGTTGGTCATTGAATGTCTTTGATGTTAAAGTCTTGTCTAGTCAGGATACTAACATCTAGCCTTCATTGGTAAACTCTGTGGATGACATTGTTAGTGATTATTTTTCCTTCTAACCTGACTGTTACAGATGTAAAAGATTCATATCTAATGAGTAGAAAAAAAAGTTGGTGGAAAACATTAACTTGTCAGGTTTTATTTTGCTTAGTTTTTTTTTTTGTAATTTCTCTTGTCAACATCTAAAGCTGAGTTTTTCTCTATTGTAGCAATTTTGTAAGTCGGATAATATGAATGTAAGTTATTTGCTTAAACATAGGAATAAAATGTTCTTTAGAAAGAAAAACTGAACCCTAATGGTTGCTTCAGCAATAGGTTAACAAAAGTGATATTAAATAAATTACTTGACATGGGTATTCTGTCAAGTTATGCCCTATAAAATATTAAAAATTCTCCACAGTAAAATACAAGTATTGTATAGCTCATGTAAAACATTGTTACCAAAACTTATTAGTATTTTAATGTTATAGGCCTCTAGGGATCTTGTAAAAATACAAGAATCAGACCAATGTACACACAAAGCAGGAGGCAAGATAATCTCAGAACTGGTATGATGCCAGTTGACTAGATAACACAATCTTGATCCATAATCAAGCTAATTTATTCAACAGCCTATCACTAAAGCTTTCTCCCTGCAGAACACACCTTTTTTGTCTTGTATAGTTTTTCTTCAAAAAAATGTAATGCTATTAATTTTTGAAAATTTTTAAAGTTTTATATAGATAATACTTGGAGTACAATTAATTGTTTCTGAGAAAATTGAATATAGTCTTACATATTATTCATTCATTTCTACAAATCTTAGCTCAAGCTGAAATCATGAGAAGCAGACAGACACACGGAGAGAGAAAAAGACTTTCAAGAAAGTTTACACCAACTTTACCCTTGTAAATTATTAGTCGCAATGTTTAGTCCCATCCTGCCTTGTTCTTTGCAATTTTTTTAAAATTCTATTTATTTTATTGTAAAAAAATGGTACAAAGGTGTTACAGTTATATGAGTAAGGTAATGAGAATGTTTCCTATGGAGTACTGTTACTCTCTCCTTTCATTTTCCCCTAGTATCCCTTCCCTTCCCACCTGCCCAACTCCTCCCTTCCCCTTTCTGAAGCTGTAAAGTTCATTTTCACCATAGTGTCTTGTACATCTCATTGTTACAATGGGTCAACCTGTGTCCTAGTTTCAGCATTTTGTTATTATCCTTCCCCTCTCCAAATTAGAATATATATATATATATATATATATATATATATACACACACACACACACACACACACAAACACACACACACACATACATAAGATACAGGGCACTGGAATCAAATACAGTCACAACAGTCATTATAAATAGTGGGAAGAACATACAAAATAAACAAAAAATGATATAGTGCATTAAAAACAGCAAAACAAACAAAAAACCACTTGTATCCATATGTTGGAGTTCATTTTGCCTAGCATCATCTTATAATGTCATATGTACATAGCTTTTAACCTTTCCTGCTTGTCTGGTAGTATTGCAATTGTTTTACTTTGTAAAAAATCTAGTTCATGTTACAATTCATCTTCCACATGTTTGCTACTTTAGTAACAGAATAAAATCCATCCAAAAGTTGTTATCTTACTTAATAACAATATAGAACTGCTTACTTTATAGTACAATATCTTATTGGCAGTGGATATCATTTTCAACAGAATCACAGAATGCTTATATAGCTTGCTAATTACCTAAGATATTCTGACAGCAATTAGCTGTGTAAATTTGAATTATCTCCAGGAAAGCCAAAAATCCATAAGAATTTTTTTGGCTTAGAATAAACTATATTAATAATGTTAAAATGTCAAATGTGAGGTAAAAATAAATTTTGTGAGGTTATAAATTATAAGATGAAATAGTAAATACTCATAATTGGCAGGAGTAGTTTTCCAGTTTCCCTTCTGGATCAAACAAAGCCAGTTTGGCCAGTGTTTCACTAATGTTTCCTTCCATGAAGTTTTGCTTTAGTAGCTTTTGGCACTATGTGATATTAAAGAGAAAAAATATCCAGTGAAGTCTTAGTGATACTTTTGTTGATTTGGTCTTAAATTTGATTCTCTTGAGTTGAAATCTGGCAACCTGCTAATGTATAAATTAATGAATTTCAAATGAATTTTACCTGTCAAAGTTATTTCAACTTTTAAAAACTCAAATATATATGTATATGAATATAATATATATGTGTGTGTATGTATACAAGACAAATACACCTTTCTATTAGGAATATTATAAGTAGTACCTGTTCAGTACAAATTAGTACTAACATAATCTTCAAGACACCTTCAAATTAATAGGGGGGAAAGAGATTTAAGAAGTATAACAATCGAATATAGGAGTAAAACTTAAATCTCTAATTTAGAAAAAACAAACAGATATCTTAATCAAATGAAAACCTTAAAGGTGGATTGTACCATAAGCAATATGAATTAGAAAACATTAATTTTGTTTAAGTTGCATTGATACTTTGGCTTTATACAGGAATATTATTAGAAGATGATTTCAATGGTTAGGACATAAAATAGTCAAACAAACAAGCACGTACTTATGTGTGTGTGTGCCTGTGTATAGTGTAGGAGAGATAAAGAAAGAAGTAGAGAGTGGTAATGTAGCAAATAAAGTCTTAAAATTGATAAAATTACGTGTTGAGATCATCAACCTTTTATTATTCTTTCACATGTTATAAAAGTTTTCAGTTTTTCAAGCAGGTATCAGTGGCTCCTATTTATAATTTTAGTTATTGAGGAGTTTTGAGTTTTGAGGATTGAGGTTCAAATCAAGGAAAGAAAGGCCAAATATATGAGACTCTAAACTCCAACTAACCAGCAAAAAGCTGGTACAGTGAGAACTTTGAAGGAAAAAGCCAAGCAAGAACCAAGCAAGCTCCAGTATTGGAAAAAGTTTTAAAATTATATATATATGAATTTATATTATTGTAAAGATACTGTACAGAAATGTTACAGTAGCATGAGTAAGATAATGAGTTCATTTCCTACTGAGCATTGTTACCCCTCCTTTGGCAAAGATAACAAGTTAACTAAAAAGTCATAATTCATCAACTGTAAGAAATCTTAGTATAAATAATAATACTGGTAATAATAAACATATTTATCATAATTCAAGTGAAAGTATTAAAATAATTAATTTGTAACCACAGGTCAAAATATTGGAAAATATATTTGTTTTTCTTATATTTTCCTAAGTACAAAACATGCATTAGAATACAATGGAAACATCATTTAACACTTTAGAAGTATAAAGACAAAAAATGTTTGCAGGGTACTTGTACCAATTACTAATGAAAAGCAAAAAACAACCCTTCTGAAAAATGTAGAGTATTGTTGATCAGAAAATCTGAAAGTCTTGAAATGCAATAATCACCATTGTAAGCATGAATATCAGAGTACCAGCTTGGAGGCGATGTTAACATGGAAAGAAAGTGAAGCCAACGATGACATTACAGTTTCTTTGTTGAGAATGATGACTACTCATTTTCTTATAGATTTCCTGGCAGCAGTGACAGGATACATGCTATTCGTATTTCCCAAGGAAGAGACTCCCTGTCAATGTGCCACCAACAGGTCAGAATAGTTCAGTATATTCTTCTCAAGCACCTCAGTTTCTGACAATTGTTCTAGTTGAGTATATTGGGACTAGCATGTCACATTTTACACTAATGAAGGTAGGAAATGGCCAAGTTGATTGATTTCATTAAGGTAAGATAAAGTATAAGCAGCAAATGTCAACAGAATAACTTTTTATTGTCATCAAAATGAAGGAACTATTATCTTCCATGAGTATAACAAGCCTTGTATTTACAGTCTAACTTACTTGGTTATATACATTTCTAATGCAATAATGAGCTAATACTTAGATGGGAAGAATGGGGACTAGAAGTAGGGGCTTTGGAGTGAAGTTAACTCACTTTAAATTCCACCTATGGGAGAGGGCTTGCCTAGCATGGATTAAGTTCAAAACCTCAGTATCACATAAACAGAAAAGGCCAGAAATGGGACCATGGCTCAAGTGGCAGAGTGCTAGCCTTGATCAAAAAAGGCTCAGGAACAGTGCTCACACACTGAGTTCAAGCCCCAGGACTGGCAAAAGAAATAAATAAATCAACCCCCCAATTGCTACTGGCAACTCTGTAACTTTGGGTAAATTACATGTAATTCTGAATGTTCTATCTCATCCTCTTCACCAGAAGGAACACACTAATAATTCCTACATAGAAGTTTGGAAAACAAATTGAGGTGAACAACCCAAAATGCCTGACACATGAATTTATTAATTCAATTAATATGCATTGAGAACCTATCTGGGCCAGATATTGCCCAGACATGTGGCTCACAAAAGTCAATGATAAAGGACCTCTTCACCTCCTCTCCAGAAAAAGGAAACTGATAATTGAAGTGTACTATATATATATATATATATATATATATATGCATATATATATATATACTCACACTTCTATGTATATGAATATATATAGTAATTATAAAACAAGTTTAGAAGGTGATAAGTGCAACAGCTGTAAATGTGGATTAGTGTAACAAAAATTTGGAGGGTTACATGGGTTTAAATTTTAACACAGTAGTTAAGGCAGGGACTGTCAAACTGACATTAGAGCTGAAACTTGAAAAACATGAAGGGCTTAATTCTGTATGGAACAAGGGAAAAGATTGCAGGAGGTATAATACCTGAGTGTTTAAAGATGAGTAAGAAGCCCATATGATTGAAATTTCAAAGAGATCATCTCTGCCACTATGTTGAGGAGGAAAGAAAAATGAAAGACAAGGAATCAATTAGAAGTTTATTGTTATAATCCAGTTCATTGATATGCTGATTTGACCAGGGGGTTAGTAGTGGAGGTGGTGACACCTGATAGAATTCTAGGTTCCTTTTCAAAGTGACTGCAAGAGGATGAGAAAGAGGTAGATAAAGCATGTCTTTAATAATTTCTGTCTCAGAGCAGATTTCTATCCAGTGATCTGCAGATGACTGTAGGTAGAGCTGTTGGAAAGGAAATGAGTTGTGTCATGAAAAGTCTGTGGGTAGAGTTGTCAGGAAGTGGGGTTGTGTATCTATAGCTCCATCAGGACAGACCATAGCAATGTAAATGTGAGTTGATGAATAGCTAATATTTAAAATCATGGAACCAGAAGAAATCACAGATGTTGTGAGTCAGAAGAGAGAGGAAAAGAAAAATGGAAAGACAAAGAGACATAGAAGCAGACACAGACACAGACACACACACACACAGAGAACACACAGATAACTGAGAAAACAAGAGAGAAATGAACAGAGCACCATCAGTAGGAAGTGAGTGTTCCATGGGTATATTTCACATTTTCAGAATGTATACAATAGCTAACACTGTATGGTAAACCCATTTGTATGAAGCTTTTCTGCCTTTACATATTAGTAAAACATAAAAAGTATATTAAGAAATTAAAGGGGTGCTAGAGAAGGTCATGTCCTGGATAGCAAATATAGTAATAAGGAAAACAGAGCATTTAATGCAAAGATGAACTATATTGATGTCTCAAGTAGGATGTGTGTGGATTGGATCATTGACTATTACATGTAGCAGTGCAGAAGATATTTTGGGCCTTGAAAATCAAAGGTTTGGTATTACAGTGGTTCACAGAGCATTTAGGAGGCCATGGGACAGGTAAATGGGAGCCAGTGAAGAGGGACAATTCCATTAGCAATATTCAGCAAAGAGGAGCAAAGATATGGGCCAACAGCTATCAATAGAAGTGGAGTCAGAGTAACTTTAGTTTTCTTTTTCAGGAGGAAAACAATAAATCCTGAGAGATAATCCAGCATGACAATAATTCCATGCAGAATATTTGAATATGAAGGAAAAAGAGAAATTAGCCACAATAATGTCTTAAAGTGGAAGAAAGAATGTGGAATTTAATATGCTAATGAAAAGGAGCCGGGTTCCTGTGGCTCATGTCTGTAATCCTAACTGCTCAGGAGGCTGAGATCTGAGGATCACGGTTCAAAGCCATCTCCAATAAACCACCAGAAAACCGGAAGTGGTGTTGAGGCTCAAGCAGTAGAGCTCTAGCCTTGAGCTGAAGAGCACAGGGACAGCGCCAAGGCCCAGAGTTCAAGATCCACGACTGACAAAAAAAAAAAAGGACTGGCTTTATATTTTAAAAAGTGGGTATTTCATTTACTTAAAAAGTGATAAGATACTATAAATGGTAAAGATTTTGATCTGTGCAGTTTTGGGAAGATATAGCATATAATAGAATTATGCCTAGAGAGAAATATAAATATTAATGTGTTTCTTTAATTCATCCCATAGTGATTCAAGATGCAATAAGCCTACTTGATTGTACCAATTCAATTCAGTACAACATATTTATGTAAGTGTGTTTCTAACACAGTCTGAAATACATTTGGTATTGTTTTTCTTCTTTTGCATATATTACAAAGATGATTATAATATAATGATGAATTTTCATGAACAATTAACAGCTTAACAAAATGATTAACAGAAGTTGAAATGAGATTTACTAAGAGATGTGAGTATAAGGGGGATGGATGAATCAAAAAGGAAAAGACAACAAGAATACTGAATGTACATATGTGATATAAGAAGGGGAAAATGTGGAATAACTTTATGGGGTGAATGGGGGAGAAAAAGTAAGGATTGACTCTGAACAGATAGCACTGGACACTTAGATGTATATATCAAATTGTAACTCACTGTACAACCTCTTCAAGTTCAGAAAAAAATTAAATTTTAAAAATACAATAGGTGGAAACTGGTGGCTAATACCTATAATCCTAGCTCCTCAGGAGGCAGAGAGCTAAAGATCATAGTTCAAAGCCACCCCAGGAAGAAAAGTCCATAGACTCTGATATCCAACTAACCTCTAAAAATAGAATCTGAGATGTAGCTCAAGTGGTAGATAGCTTGTCTTGAAAAGGCTTAGTGTGAGTGACCAAGCCTTGAGTTCAAGCCCCAGGACTGTAATAAAATAAATAAATAAAATAACTGGCACTGGTAGCTACACCTGTAATTCTACCTACTCATGAGGTTGAGATCTGAAGATAATAATTTGAAACCTGCTCTGCAGTGAAGTCTATGAGACCCTTAATTCCAATTAATCAGCAAAAAGCTGGAAGTAGAACTGTAGCTCAATTGGTAGAACATTAGACATGAGTATAAAAGCTTAAGAAGGATGTCCAAACCCTGAGCACAAGTACTGCACAAAATAAATAGCCAAACAAACAAATGAGTTGGAACAAAACAGATAATTGATAAGGACATGTGTTTATTTGCTTTTATAATGTGAAGACATAGTTTAACAAAACTTTACCTGCGTTGAAGAGAAAGTGACCTAGAGCTTTGTTTTTCAATTAATTATATTTCAAATATGTATTATAAATTATGAACTATTTTATTCTTTGAATATATTTTATTCATTTGTTGTTGAACTTTTGTGACACTCATACATGAGAGAAAAATTTAAAGTGATGAATTTCATAAGGCAGTTTTGAGCATGTAGGCTGCTACTCACTAGTGATATGTGTTAGCAGTAATTATGTCATAATTATTGTTTAAATACTGTAGGCCAATGAAAGTAATAAGTGTCTTATCTCTACATTTTTCTGGTTTTTTTTTCTATGCAATCTAAGTATTTAATCATTGATTATATATTAGGGCAATAGATAAGATAATTTTAGAAAAGAAAGGGAAAGTGCCACCAAAGTCAGTTTGGAAAAGATGCAGACCTTAAGGAGAGATAACCTATTTTCCTTTATTTGATTGCGCTGAGTGGCTCCTGCATAGTACACTAGCACCAAAGTTTGTTGATTAAATTGAGCTGTGGGTTAGGAAGACTGTGTTATTAGCCATTCCCATTTTGAATTATTCCTTTGCCCATACAATTGTACATGCATTTACGAGAACAGAAAGATGGAAAATAATCCAAATAATATAGATATCTTACTTTTAAAATAAAAAAGACACACGAAATATGATTTGATATGTCATGTTATGATCTTAAATTAATCCTTCATTTCACTAAATGTGTAGTCAAAACTGACTAACGATACAATGAAAGGAATAATGGATGATTAATGCTCATTTCTTTCTTTTTAAGTTAATTTTTTTTGTGTATGTCAGTCGTTGGGTTTGAGCTCTGGGCCTGGGTGTTTTTCCTCAACTCTTCATCTCAAGGCTAGTGCTCTAAACTTGAGCCATAGCTCCACTTCCAGTGTTCTGGTGGTTTATTGGACATAAGAGTCTCATGGACTTTCCTGCAAGGGCTGGCTATGAACCACAATCCTCAGATCTCAGCCTCCTGAGTAGCTAGGATTACAGACGTGAGCCACCAACAACCATCTAATTTTATTTTTTATTTAATTAACTTATTATTTTTCACAGTACTGGGCTTTGAACTCAGAACTTCAGGTTTGCTGGCAGGTAGATGGTTTAGAATTGGAACAATATTTTCAATACTTTTTGGCTTTAGTTATTTTTTTCAGTCTTGTTTCACTTTAGTTATTTTTCACATAAGAGTCTTCTTTTTCCCCTCAGGCTGTCCTCAGACTACAATCTTTCTATCTATGCCTCCTACGTAATAAATAGTATCATATACATGAGCTGCTATGCCCACCTTCTTTGTTTCAGTGGTGTTATCCTTAGTTTTTTTTTTGTTTTGATTTTGTTTCACTTTTTTTTCTTGGAGGGGGCACACTCTGGTTTCAGATTGGCATCCTCCTGATCTTTGCCACCAGAGCAGCTGAAATTATATGTATGAACCAGAAACCTGAGATTGAAACCTCATTTTCTCCTCATTTAAAGTTCTGAATAAGAAGAAAGACAAATATCACTCCCACTCAGTTTATTATGGTTTTTCTAAGCTAAAGTAATATAAATTGTATTAAGAAATCTCAAGTAGTGTTAAAATCTGACACTGCATTCTTGATTCATGCTAAATTTTAAATGAAAGCAAAAACAATAGCAGCATATACATGTTTTGCATTATTACATAGTTTTTCTGATATGTATCATGTTGCACATAATGAAATTTTAATATATAGTGTCTTAAGGTAGGGAATGTTGAAGTACATAGTTTATCAACTATTTAGTGAGCTATATCTCATTTTTCACCAATTGTATATAACTGTTTGTAGTGCTACAGATAGGAGATGATGAGCAAAGCTATATACATATAAATGGTCTCTGTTGTAGAATAAAATTAAGTAATCATGATCTTCTGTGGCTTCTCTCTCAATCTGTTTAGTATGTGCAAAAGACATTTGCTATTGAATTAAGCTAACAAAGAGAGTGATTGAACATTTAAACTCCAAACACTATTCTTGGAGGACATTACCCAGTCCTTCAAGATTCTTAATGACTTCAGTGAAAATAGCATAATTTTTACTTCCTACTTTGAAAATTAGCTTTGCACAAAATGTTTACCATCAGTCAATATTGCAATTAAAAAGAATGTAATCAAAATATAATTGTTACAATTTTATGCCATTGCTATTATATATCATGTCTGTGATTTTTTTTAACCTATGGTTTATTGAGATCAAAGATTGCTACATAAAAGTATCAGTTTATTTCACTCGAGTCTTATTCAAAATGAAATGAAACAGTAAAATATCATTCAATTCTAAATGCTACTTAAAATTATTTAAAATGTGGATTCACTATATGCAAAGTCATTTCATTAACTAAAAAGACAGAATGATTTTGAAAAAGAAAGATAATTAAATCTTAGTACTGAAAAATCTGACTTACCATTTTTTTCGGACTATAAACTCTGTGTTGCAATTGGCATCAATTTGAAATTCTCTAGTGCAGTACTACATTCCTTTTCTAACATGTTTTTCATGTTATTTATTATAAAACTGCCATTTAGACTATAGTACATTGGTGGTAGTCAGAGGATATAAAATGTAGGAAAGTCTTGTTGATTGGAGCTTAAATCCTTTCCATTAAGATCAGAAACTGTACTTAAGACAATTAACTAATTCTAACAACTTACAGCATAACTAAATGTATTCGGTGACTGGGCTTTAGAAAAGGAAAAATAAAAACAAAAATAAATTTGAGTTCCAAAATAATGAATAAACAAATATAATTTAGATATATTTTATCTGCTTGCTAAACATAATGAAAAAATAAACGATATAAGTAGAAATATCAATATTAGTTAATTGTCAATATCATTTAATTGTTAAAACAAAACAAATATAGAGAAAGCCAAGACCCTTAACTTTCATTTTGTATTAGAGCTTTGTTAGCAGATTTTGTTTTATTTCATGAGATTTTTTCCCATGCCATATATTTATATAAACTCCTATCTCAGATCAAAATGTGCTATGCTACAACAAAGTTTGTCTCATTACTAGTTTTTATTTTCTTTCAGCATTTATTGATGATATTTTATGATCTTTTTAAAAATAATATGGGTTTTAAAATTATATAAAAGAAACAGTCCAACTCCTTGATTATTTTGCTGTTTAAGGAGTCAAAAATTACAATCAATTTTTAAAATGTATGCAGACAGAATAACATTTAATTTCTTCATGACACAACAGAAAGTACAAATTTCAAGACATATTGTTAAGTCTCCTGGGTGGATCCATCAGTTTTGATGTAATTTGACTTAAATACCTCATTAACTGATTTGGGTCCAATGTGTAGACTGTCCAGTGAGACTAATTTAAAAGATACTTTTTTAGAGAGATGATACAGAAGAGGCCATAAAAATTTTGCTCATCTATTATTGGGCAACATTACACTTCAGCCACTTTTCTAAGATCACACCACTGCAAAAGCGAAAGATCATTATTCTTTTTTCACCAAGATACTGTAGAGTTAAACTTGGATTAATATAAACGAATATGATACTGAAACAGCTTCAATCCCATACTCCCTCAACCAGTCACCAAGATGTGAAGGCAGTGGAGAAATATACTTGTTAAAAAATGTACATGTGACCATATAAGGTGATAAGTGAAATGAACCCCCAGATAAGGACACAACTTGTTTTTTTTCTTGCTATTGTTTTTAATGTATCTAAATGTACTATGTGATTTTTTTTCTTTCTCTTGTATATTCTTCCCCCATGGTATGACCCTTGTTTTCACTGTATTTGACGTCCATGCCCTGCATCTTGCATATACATTTTTCTAATTTGGGGAAGGGAAGAGAAATAACAAAATGCTGAAACAAGGATACAGGCTGACTCATTGTAACAATGAGATGTACAAGACACTACATAGAAAATGAACTTTACAATTTGGTATGTGGGGGGGGAGGGGGAGTTGGGGAGGTGAGAAGGGAAGGGATGGTAGGAGAAATCAAAGGAGGGAGTAACAACGTTTGATAGGAAATGTACTCATTACCTTACTCATATAACTGTAACCCCTCTGTACATTATTGTTTACAATAAAAAACATAAAAGTTAAAAATAAAATATTGTTAGCACTCATGACTACTTTCATTCCCACTTGTTTCTGTAATTGTTTAACTAAATTACCTGGAGATGACCCAGGATAGTCTTTGTCCTAGTAGACTTATTTTGGAAAGCATATGTGCAAACATATGATTACCACCAGTGATTTAAAATCAATCTTTACCTAAGATACTAATACATAACCTTAAAAGGTTGCCAATCAAAAGAGAGACACTACAATTCATTAATGTAATTTAAAAGAAGTGACACATATTTCTTAGAATAAACCAAGAGTAATATAAAAAAAACATGTATTTTAACTCAACCCTGATGAATTAAAGGGCAACATTTCTTTTAAAATACTTTTCAATATCCATTTTTGTCTATTAATATTGTCAACTTTTGAATGTTTATAATTTTCTATATTTCATTTACTATCCTTCAGGAATTATGACTCTTTGTTCCTTTTCTGAACTTTTGGGAAATTGCTGAAATAATTAAGGTTTTGCCCTAATAAAATAATATTTTTCTTTAATATGACACTATTGTCTTCTTCACTATTTAGCAAAAGTGCAAAATAAAAAATAGGAAAAATTTCCACTCCAAACTGATTAAGCATTTAAATTGATCCATATGCTATTTTGTTATTTAAACTTTTGTTTTAATTCTATTTTCCTTAAATCTATTAGAATTTGAATATACCAGGATTTCACACAAGTTTATTTTTGTTATTTATTTAAATGCTCATGGAATAAGGCCTCCAGTGGAGAAAAATATTCCATAAAATATCACGCACAGAGGAAATCAGAAATTGTATTAATAAATGTGAATTTTACAATTAAAAATAAGATAAGGCCCTGCTGTGGGTGGCTCATGCCTATAATCCTAGCTACTCAGGAGGCTGAGATCTGAGGATTGCAGATCAAAGCCAGCCCAGGCAGGAAAGTCCATGAGATTCTTATCTCCAGTTAACTACCAGAAAACCGGAAGTGGCACTGTGGCTCAAGTAGTAGAATGCTTGCCTTCAGCCAAAGAGCTCAGGGATAGCACCCAGGTCCAGAGTTCAATCCCCAAGACAGACAAAACAACATCAATAACAATAATAATAATGAAGACTGTGTGAAATGGTTCATGTATTCATGTAACCCCATCACAATCAATTAAAAGAAGGATATGCCTGTCTGGGCAACAACATGGGAAGCTGTAAGAGAGTCACAGTCTAAGTCTGCCTAAATAAGGACCTATTCCATAAATTTCTAAGATACAAGGGGCAGAGCTTGTGATAAACTCTTGTTAGCAAACACAGGAGATGGACTCAAACCCTAGTATTGAACAACAAAAATAAATAAATAAAGGTAAATATGTGTAGTTGCTACATTTGTAAACTGTTTATGATTTTAAAGCAATCTTTTAGCCATATGACAATGAGATTATGTAAAATCTGTAGAGAAAAAGCAAAAACGGAAAAGAGGCATTATGGAAAAAGAACAGTATTGACTTTAGCAATAATAATTAAATGCCAATCTCAGTATGAAACTAACACTTTCCTTTGTCTTTGGGCAAAACACTGGTGTTTGTGCTGAGATTTGCACATGTAAAAAGCAAATAATAATAATACCTCAAAGGGTTGCTCTGAGGCTTAATTAATTTCTCTGGTGTGTTGTGGACATGAGAAAGTGCATGCAGCCCAGCCATTTCCAGCTATTACTCTTCCAGGAGTCTCCTTACAGTTTGCCTGCAGAGGCTAAATGGAAGAATGCCAAGTTACTGAGCCCCAGAAGAACTGGAAATAACTTTTACTGAGCAGCAAAACATGAACTAAAAGCTAGGCCTTAGGAAGAGATCATTAAAAAAAAAAAAGGTCACTAAGGGACAACAATGGGGATTAAACAAATTAACACTGCGATTTACAAAATCCACAAAGAAAGAACCCCAGATTAATAAGTGGGCTAAAGACTTAAAGAGAGACTTCCCTGAAGAGGAAATAAGAATGGCCAGTAGACACTTGAAGAAATTCTAAACTTCTCTAGCCATAAAAGAAATGCAAATCAAAATAACATTGAGAAAGTCTATAATCCAGAACTCTAATAACAGATGCTGGAGGGGATGTGGGCAAAAGGGAACCCTACTGCATTGTTGGTGGGAGTGTAAAGTTGTTCAAGCACTCTGGATAGCAGTATGGAGGTTCCTCAAAAGACTCCACATAGAGCTCCCCTATACCCAGCAATCCCACTTTTAGGCATTTATCCAAATGATCACAAACAAGACCATACTAAAGCTACCAGCACAACTATGATTATTGCAGCATTATTTACCATAGCTAAGATATGGAACAAGAAAATGTGATATAGATAGGGAGGGAGATAGACAGATAGATTATATAGATAGATAGATAGATAGATAGATAGATAGATAGATAGATAGATAGATAGATAGATTTTATATATATATATCAATTTTATATATATATATATATATATATATATATATATATATATATATATGCCCCATTTGTTAGGAAAGGGAAAGACTTGGAAAAAATTATATTAAGTGAAGTAAGCCAGGCCCAAAGAAACATAGGTCCCATGGTTTCCCTTATTTGCAATAACTAGTATATGTCTGAGTCAAGGAGAAAAGGTCAGATAAGTTGATGTTAGGGAAATGAACCCTAAGATACGTATTCAAATGTTTTTTTTTTCTTTCATGCGATTGTTTCTAACACATTTATAAGATTATTTCTTTGTTGCTTTGTATGTCCCTCCTCCATGGTATAACCCCTGCTTTCACTGTATTTGATGTCGGTATAATTTGTGGAGGGGAAGGGCAAAATCAAATTGTTTAAATAGGGATAAGGATGGACCCATTGCAACAATGAGATGTACAAGTCTTTAAGTTGAAAAGGAAGTTTACAACTTTGGTGGGGGGGAGATTAGGTGGGAAGGTGGGGGGAGATGGGAAGGGATGGGAAGGGGAAACAAAGGAGGAGGCTACAATGCTTGATAAGAAATGTACTCATTATCTTGCCCATGTAATTGTAACCCCTCTGTACAATATTTTCACAATTAAAAAATAAATAAAAGAAAAAAAAATAAACTTGGACATACTACTCTCACAGAAGCAAATTTTTTATATTAAATCTTATTTATTCCAAATGGCATAACTATTCTAAAATATAGGTAACAAAATAACAGGAATAATGAATAACACATTTTTTGATTTAACTCAATTTACCACCTAGTAGAGATAATTTAAATAATAGGTAAATACTATAAAAGAAAAATGCCAAGTGTTTTGAGATTTGTAGTGATTATATTTGCGATTATATTTATGATAATAATTTATGATTTACTTTAATAAAGTAACTCCTGTTATATTCACTTATCTGCACAATTTACAGCTTTACAAACAAAAGGCTACAGAGAGAAACATCTTCAAATTTCTCCAAAAGGATAAAGACTATGTTGGACAATCAAGTTCTCATTTTAGAACAAAGGGGATTTTTGAACAAAGTAGTGAGAATAAAACTATTTTTTTATTTAAAAATCCCAATTGATCTTTGCCCTACTTACGGAGAGACAGGAGGTGAAGTTTATCAGATTATTTCCACTTAGTTACCACAGTAAGGAACAGGACATAATGAAAATCCTAGAAGAGTCATCAAAGCACAAACAAGAGGAGGATAGAAAATCATGTATAACTTTGCCTTTTCTATCTCCAAACAACCCAGCAAGCATTTTGACTACATTAAATCCTAACAGTTAGTACGGGGCATGGTTCAAGTAGTAGAAAGCAAGCCTGTATGTGAGATGTCTTGAGTTCAATCCTCACTACTGCCAAAGTAAATGAAAAGATAAAAATACAGTAAAAGAGAGTAAAGAAAGAGAGAAAGGAAAAAAAGGTGTAAATAAAAGGAAACAGTGAAGGGGTAAGATTTTATACCAGAAGTTCAGACATTAAGTGACAATTGAAATTACCCTGTATTCATATCGTAGATATCATTTACTGTTGCATAATTTGGTTAACATTTTTAACTTTATGTTTCAGTAATATATTCTAGACTGAAAAGATAAAGACAAATACATTATTCTTGTTGAAAAGACACCTAAAGTCCAGATAAAAGAAATTGTCAACCAATATCTGCTATGGGTATAGCATGTAGCTACAGAGTTCTCACAACATGAGATCAACTCCTCCTTAAATGAGAAGATTTGGTTTTGTTTGTTGTTGTTTGTTTTGTTTGCTTTTGTCAATGCCCTTTTAGGATAATATATGCTGCAGGCCGGCCACTCTAATATCCATCACAGTTACCATCCTACCTATGGAGAAACCTGCCAACCACAGCACAATGCATTTTACTGCTTTAGTGATTTATCATCTATCTTTGGACAGGGATCCAGTGTTGGCTATGATGTATGAGTTTAACATAACTCCTCAACCATATTGACATCATCAATATTCAAAAAGTTTAATTATATATCTTAAAAGCTAGGTTAGACAGGGAATACAAACCATTTTCAATTTTATAGAAAAAAAAGTGTTTTTCTCCAGCAAGACACGAATGGTGTCACTGCTGCTTCGGAAGAATCAAATGGTATCCCTCTGTGTCATCGCAGGGCTTGCATTTGGCTCATCACTTTTCCCCCTCGTATCCCTAAAAATGACTCATACTGCTAACAAAATGAATTTTTGTTTTTAGCCTGATGATACGTTTTCTTAAAAAAAAAAAGGTACTGTTATTTCCTGCTCTTAGAAACCCTTCCCTGTGCTGTCTGTATGTACCTCGCTGTCTAACTGATATACTGTGACACAAAACTGGTTTCTGATAGTCTAGTTGCAAGCAACCAAGCACAGTTTCTCATGGACTTTCTGTTTTGGGCCTGGAGCATCATTTTTCCATTGCTCTGCCTGGCAAATGCTCACTCATCCTTCCAAGATTCCCCTTCTCTATGAACTCTGCGAATCTTTCCCAGGTATTCTTGCTATCATAGAGAATGCCTTTTTCACGCTGTTATGATGTAGCACTATGTGTATATATTTATCTATCTGATGGTCTGTAAAACAGAATCTATCTATAAGAAGTTCTGTTGAATAAATGAGTTGAGTGAATGAAGAATGAATGAATGAGTGAATGAATGAATGAATATAGCTTGGATAGGTTAGTAGAAAACCCCTGAATGCATACGAAAACCCATTCCCCAGGTGGAAAATTAAGGTATTTCCACCTAATATGTTCACAGATATAGTGGATCAAGTTTTGTAAAATGTCACTCCTCTGCAATTTAATGGTTGTTTTCCCTTTAAAATATTGGGAAAGTACTTTAATTTTTATTAAACTTTATTTCTGGCCCTTTCTTTTAGAAAAGTTAAGACAACCTTCATTGAGACTAAATTCCCGGAGAGCGATAAGATTTGAGTGAGGTAATACAGAAATAATTAATTGGATGAGCCATCCATTGGCTTTCAGTATGCAACACAATTTGCTTGAATGAAAGAAATGGGGAAATGTAGATAAAATACAACAATGTGTGTAACAAAGCATGTTATCTCTGGAAACTTCTGAGAACTTGACAGAATATCAAATTTAGAAAGAGGGTGAATATCAGGCATTTAAATTAGCACCATTTTGGAGTATTCCACTGTTGTGGGTGATTTTCTGAATGATCTGAATTAGTCTCTCATCTCTTTAAAGCTTTATTTTTTTTCGTTAAATATGTTATTTTTGCATCAATATATTGTTTTGATTTCTTATTGGAATTTGATATTTTATAGCACATTAGCTAAAGATAGATTTTTCTAAAAGGCAAATGATAGAGTTGCATGGTACAGAAAATCTAAAGGAAGATTACTATTGATAGGTACCATGTATTCTGGTTTGCTCTCAGGTTTCAGTTTATGCCTATTCTGCCACCGTAGTCATTATTAACATCCCATGTCATTTTCAAAGGCATACTGGTTAAAACAATAAATCATGTTGCAACCTTAACAATGAGAAAAAAGAAAAATGAGTTTGATGAGCTCATAAAATAGATGCTTGATGTGCTAAAAACAAATTTAGATATCGTACAGCTGACTCCAATTCCTAAGCACTCATACCTATCATTTTCATGGAGGCTTAACCTGCATTTCCCAATTACACAACACAGGAATGTGGGTTCAAGGAAGGAAAACCTTTCATGACCTTTCCAAGTAATGAGTTTATGAGCCTATTACAGTAGCTTACATTTCCATCCATGGTGATTTCTATTGCAAATTAAAACACTTACTGTCTGAAGTAGATTATTTATTAATGTAAATCATTGTCTCAATTCATCTCCTATTCTTAGAACTATGATTATGTTCTACTGATAGTTTGATTGATAGCTCAGTGCAAAATAATCCTGATCAGTAATGAACATGTAAGAGTAGACTGATGTGATGTGACCTTGGTTTCTAGATTGTGGTGTCATTGCTGCAGAAAAAAACGGAAAAGGAATGAGCCCAGGAATCTGTAACTGCCTAATGTGGTTACCAGATGGCTTTTATTTAAGTTTTGCAAAGGAGAAAAATCAATTAGTATTTAAAATGAGTAACTATCCATTTTATAAAATTTGCATCTCAAAGATTGATTAAAATTCTCACAGTTGTAGAATAGAAAAAAATGCCTTTGTGTCATCCAGTTATTCTGTGAGGTCTTGGTATGGAAGATGTTTTTCTATAATCTCTACAAAAAGTCATGCTGTGAAATTACTTACCAGTAAGATGATTGCTTCTATAAATGAGTCTCAGGTAAATAGTCCAGTGCATTTAATACTAACAAATAGTTTCTTTAATGCAAATCTCTGTGTGTGTGTGTGTGTGTGTGAATGAAAAGAGACTCACTGACAGCCATTAAATGCTAAGGAATATGGAGGATCTGGAAAGAGTAACAGATGTGATTCTGACTAATAAATGATTGTGTGAATTATCATGATGAAAGTCATTTGTACAATGAATGTATGCTGAAAAAAATGAACCATAGGGAAATGTGGCAGGAAATGAAGGACAGGACCTATGGGAAGAGGGAGGAAAACTGGAGAATGACAATGAAGATAAATATGGTCAAATTGCCTTATTTTTAAGTATGAAAACTGAACAATGAACTGGCTGAAACTATTTTAAGGCTGGGAAAGAAGAGACGGAGAAGCTGGGAGCTTTATTGGTGTACATTCTATGTATGCACAGGAGCTAGACTCACAAATGAATAAAGCTAGGTTTGATTATAGAGTAACGATGTCTGTCTAAAATACTGTTGTGCCATGTTTTCATTAATTCAGAGATAAAACGAAAAAAAAATCAGGAAAATATTTTCAAATAAAATAAACCTACATGTTATTAAAGCATTTAGTGTATAAATAGAAGATTAAGGCAATAAAGTAAAAACTTGTACTATGAGTGTTATGAATATGTTATTTCGAGTAAAAATATCACATACTTCTACATATTATGTTTCATGAGGTTTCATATATAATTTTCTGCTTAGTTTTGTTTTCTTCCATATTACTTAATTTTTCTTCAGTGATTAACATGAAAATCACATTTGATTTCAAATCTTATTTTTCCTTCATTCCAGTAATGTCATGATAACTAGCATTCCTAATAATCAGGAATAATATTTATAACGTCATAAATTTAACAGTCCTCATGAATAATACTTGTTATTATGCCTGTAAAACTCTAGCACACTGCCCCTTCTGCTATTTACACAAATCATATCTTCCAGTCTGGGACAAGACCTGTGCCTTCGCAGATTCTTAGTTCAAAAAGAAACACAATAAAAATTGAGAAAGGCACTGGATACTCTTGATTTTTAAATTGTAACATACTAGATGAGTAACATTTTTGAAACAATTTCAGCATAAGAGTACCCATAAGCTAGCATACCCCACATATCCCATCTCTGTGGTATATCAAATTTCTGCCTCCTCTTTTTCATTAACATGTCTCAAAATCTTTGTGAAAATAGAAATGATCTATTTTGCAAAACAATACAATGAATTTATTAGACTTCATTCCTTACATCTCAGGGAAAGTGTTAGATGTTTTCCTTCCCAGAAAAGTGTACACTCTACAGTGCATTGCAGTACAGATATCATGGTTTAAGAACTAGATATTTCTTGTTTTTTTTCCCCTCTGTCACCTGTCATTTGTGTATGTTACACTGTAGAAATTTAATAGGTGAAAATGATTATTTCAGAATCAAAAACTAAAACAGTTGTTTTAGTTTAGGACATAGGAATTCCTATGTACTAGTTGAGTGCTAATTATAGCTGAACTTTTTTAAAAAGGGATATCAGCTGCTATTTAATTACTCTATACCCTTATTATTTGAGCAATTACATGTAAATGAACAAGATTCACAATTTTATGTGACTGACTGATACCATTCTCTGGTAGAGAATGAACAACCAGCTAAACCTGCTTAATGACAGGCCATTAATCTTAGAAAAGTCTTACCTCTGTCTTGCTTTAGGAATGTTTTATTGCCATCTTGAATTACTTAATAATTTGAGCAAAAGATCTGACTTTTCCATTTTGCTCTTAGCCCTACACAGTTGATGCTGGTGGACCTTACATGAGGGCGTGTGCACATGTTAAGTAGTTCTGTGTGTGTATTTTTAAATATAGCAGGAAAAAATACTATTGAAAATGATTGCAAACCAAATTTTAAACAAAGCTGGTTAAACTTACTATTGACAGTAGTTAAAAATGATTTATTCATATTAAAAAAAAGAGATTACAAATGAGTTAGAGCTTTCAGGATTATGTATAAATATGCGTATGTATTCATAACTGAAAAAAATATTTTCAAAGAGTAGGTAATCAGAAGATATGGATTTCTCATATAATTACTTGCTACATTTCACATAAAGTGCACCTTAGTATTAATAAAGAATTATTTTTTCATGTTTCCAAGTTAAACTGTTAAATGAGCTTTCAACAAGGAAAAAAATGAAATAAGAAATCACCTCTTTGATTATATTTTTTGTGACTATACAAAAACTTCAATTATTTTCATAATATCAGAATACATATTATAATTGTAATGTGTTATATGTTAATTTCTTTCCTTGAAATCAGAAAAGCTAGATCACAGAGTATCTTTAATAATATGCAAATGCATCAAATATTTAAAATGCAAATAATATTCTTAAAACCATACTTATAGGTAGTCTTTTACCACATGGACTTCTTTCAATATGTTTATGTCATATGAATAATCAGAAATTTCTAATTAATTTTGCATACTCATGAAATATGCCAAGTAAAATAACTGCTTGATCCTTGTGCCAGAATATTTTTAATATGATTAAGATAAATAGATATACAAACAAAAATTTGCAACCACTACCAGGTAAAGTCATTTCCTGAAGAGAATCTTAAATCTATAACATGGTCTGTTAAGCCATACTTTATACACAGGGTACGAGCATAATTTTTACAAAATAACTGTCAAAATGTAATGAAGGAAAGATCTAAAAAGAGATGAATATCTAAAATTTGTCCCAATTTTATTTCTGTATATTTAAGAATATTGAATCTACCGTAACAATTTGTTCACAATTTTGCAAATTCTGTTTCTGTGTTTTTGTAGATCACTGGTGCATGAGTATCAGTGACATTTTAAAGTGAGTCTAAGTCTTATTTAGAAGAAAGTACATGACTCATAAGAATACTCCCATATAAAAATTAAGTAAATCTCAATCCATTTCTAGATAGAATAGATTAATGAGAGACATTATAATAAGACAATTTGATTTAAATTAAATGGGATTGCTTCTTTCTTTGGAAAGTAATGGTTGGGAGTATAGTCCTGGGGCTTGAACAGGGATTTATTTATTTTTTATTGTTTTTGCCCTGAGATTTTTGCTCAGGGTCAGCAAGTGGTCTATCACTTCAGCCACATCTCCACTTTCAGTGTTTTTCTTTTTTTACCCCCCAGTAAATTTCTTGCACAGGCTGATTTCAAACTTCGATCATCAGCTCAGTCTCCTGAGTAGTTAGGATTACAGGTTTATAGTAGTTAGAGTTACTGGTATATTTAAATATGAAAAACATCAGAAGATAATCTATTGTTACCAAAATTTGTGTTCAATAAATACACTAATCAATTTAAATGCATACTATACCTAATTAAATACCTATAATTGCTCAATGAACATAATACGTTCTTCATAAATTCATATTTAGATATCATGAAATGATACAATTGAGTATAATACAACAAACATGTATATAAGTTTATGCATACACATATATAATATTGTGTCATTATATTATTTTTTTCTATCACTTTAATATTTTTTACTGTGGTGTGAAAGCAGAGCCATTCATTGGTTGCTTGGTAACCTACTCACATTGCTCAGCATAATACTGCGTCTTACATATGATATTAAAACGTATGTATCTATGTATATAAGTATGCATGCATGTGTGCATGCATGTAGTTTTGTATGTATTTATTTATTATACTATTTTTTCCATTTTACAAGGTGCTGTTATGTAGCCCAGACTGATCCTATTCTTCTGCCTTGGGTGTTGAGATTACAGTCATGCCTCTCTATGCCTGGCTGCTTATTTATTTTTAATTACCAAATAAAATGAAGAGATGACCTTGATCATAATTGATGAGATAAAAATCTCATAGAAATGGATGTTTGAAAGGGTAAGAAATGTCAGCTAAATAACAAAATTGACAGGGTATAAAGTTCAATCTTTATCACACATGTAAGGACCTACATAGGGACAGACAGGAGTGTAGCAGGAAAGATGTGTAGATTAGTTTGGGCAGATACTGGTTCAAAAGCTCACAAGGAGCTCAAATTTTATTCTCATCACATTTTAAACATTTTGGCTAATTTAGATACATAACCCTGTGGGTGGCATGCTTTGGGAGAATGCAAGGTGAAAGAGCAGGTGATTGAATCACATACAATAATTAAGGTTTGTGAGCAGGAAGAAACAATGATCAAATTGTAGATCGTTTAAATTTGCTAAAATATTTGGAAGTGAGCATGAGAAAAATTCTCATAGTGTTTTGACAAGAGTTGAGGTAATTATAGTAGGCTAAAATTATTAAATGACTAAATCAAAATATCAAAGAATTTTTACAACTTGTGAATTTGGAAAATCATGCTACATATTATTTTAAACGTATCTTTTTTTTAGCTGGGACCGGTGGCTCACACCTATAATCCTAGTTACTCAGGAGGCTGAGAATTGAGGATCGCTGTTCAAAGTCTGCCTGGGCAGGAGAGTCTGTGAGACTCTTATCTCCAATAAAAACCACTAGAAAACTGGAAGTGGTGCTGTGTCTCAAGCGATAGAGTGCTCGCCTTGAGCTGAAGAGCGCAGGGACAGCACCCAAGCCCAGAGTACAAGCCCCACAACCTATCAAGAGAAAACAAAAAACATATCTCTTTTGAATGGAAAAAATAAGTGACTACCCTGTTATAAAATTATACTTTCCTTCTTTTAAAGTAAAGGTTTGTAAAATTTTCTCTAGTTTTTTAAAAGCATTGTACTATTTATCTACAACTGCCTGTCATTTCTCTACAATTACATGTATACTCAGGAACACTTGGAAAATAAATCAAATAACACCATACTGACTTCCTTGTAAAAGTAACTTTTCTTGAATATTAAACTGAGTGAATAATGAAGTTATTAATTTGAGTATACAAATAAAATTAGTATCAATACTAACTTTACTGTTTAGGCTTTTAGTAAGAGATTAGTTTAATAATGTCAAAACATGTTCACATACTCATGGAAAAGATCATAATCCTCAGGAAATTTACTTATGATAATTACTAAAGAAAAAGTCCTTAGATAACATAGGGTGTTTATTTTAAATGTTGTTTTAGATGGTTTTAAAGACATTTCAGAAGTTCCCCCTCCCCCTAACTTCACAAAAGGAAAATGAAGATACGATTGGAACTTCATGAAAATGTTGTGGCAATCTGTTTTTAATTATTATTTTGCATTTTTCAGGAAAAACATACTTGTAGAAATGTGATCAAATGGCACTTGAGATTTCTTCATACATAATTCTATTTCACCTCTTCAGTACAGCAGAAACAGACAGCCAAAAACTATGTTTCAGACTGCATTGCTATAGTAGTTCTATATGCCAATTAGATTTACCAATTAGATATGTCCCCAAGATATCTGGAAAAAATAAGAGATTGATTTCCTAATATTCTTTTTTTTTGGTTAGTCATGGGACCTGAACTCTGGACCTGGGCACTGTCTCTCAGCTCTTCAGATCAAGGCTAGAGCTCTACCACTTGAGCCACAGTACCACTTACACTTTCTGCTTATGTGGTGCTAAGGAATTGAACCCAGGGCCTCAGGCATGCAAGGCAAGCACTCTACCACTGAGCCACCTTCCCAGCCCTTCCTAATAGTCTTAGTTGTTTCTCTTCGGGCTATTAAGGTTGAAGAGAAGCAAACACCACTGCTCTTCCTCCCAGTTTTATTGTAGCAATCATTATTTTTTTCTGCTTCACTGGCGGTAGAAAACCAGCGGCAATGGATCTTGCTGATCTTGATTTCCTGGTCCATAGTTAACGACAGCAGCAAATCTTCACTTTTAGTGACAAGCCCACTTAATATATTACCTTGATTTTAGTTGAGTCAGTATCTCCTCACCTACTATTTTAGGGCTCTTCTCTTAAAATCCATCTTCCCTCACGCTTTTCTAGCATTGATACAAATTTTGAAAGTACCTAATCTTCTCAAGTAAAAGCTTTTGTCTGAAGGGCACAGTGACAGGGGGAAGCTGAAGTGAAAATTCTATGCAGCACATGACATTACTCCTACTAAATTCACGGCCTCATTAACAAGTTCCCAATCACTCATTTTTCTCCTGCCTTTTACTGCCCAGATGTCCAGGCCA
Source organism: Dipodomys ordii (assembly GCF_000151885.1). Lineage (NCBI taxonomy): Eukaryota > Metazoa > Chordata > Mammalia > Rodentia > Heteromyidae > Dipodomys > Dipodomys ordii. The sequence goes on along the minus strand of NW_012267233.1, from coordinate 2,237,666 downwards.
TTCTTCCAGGTCCTTTTATTCATGTGAACATTCTAGCCAAGAGCCTTTCAACTGGACTTCTCATTTTTAATGACTGTGTCTTCTTCCTCACCTCATTCACTCCCTTCCATGATCATGGCACCATCATTGTTAATAAATGCACGGCCACTAAAATCTCAATCTAAGATTCTTTTCTAAACATTTTACAGCCATTTTCTTCAATTCCATCTCCATAACTTCTTTCCTCTTACTTATTTCATTTGTGTGTGTGTGTGTGTGTCTATAATTATGACCACTTCACTTCTTTGAATACTTATTCAAGGTTATCTTCTGTCTCTTGCTTTTTTTTTTGTTTTTCAGAAAAAAATATTAGCATTGAATAAATTGAATTCTAAAGTATTTCAAAAGCAAACCTACTTACCTAAATGTAGCTGGAAACAACTTTCAAATTATTCTAAAAATAAAACAGCCCTTAACACCCCCAATCATATACTTTTTTCTTGTTCTATATAATTTCTTATCAAACTCGATAATTACTTCCTATCCCTCTCATCTCCTCTTATATCTTTTTTTATCTAGTCTTTTTAAAGTGCTGAGAGTCATACCCTGAGACTGTTTATGCTACGCAAATGTTCTAGCGCTGAATAATAACCACAGGAAGGTCTTCAGATTTTTGCTTTTCCTCCTTCTGACTCTTAAGGTCGCAACATTTATTTATTTATTTATTTGTAATTATTTTTACTGAATAAGCAGCAGCAATCATTTATCATTTAATATAAGAACTAACAAGTTATGATGCCCCAAACAAATCTGGTCTCCTGTCTGCTTTTGTAAATACTGTTTTATTTAGAAACCACCAGATTTGTTCATTCACATTTTTTTTTGCTTGTAAATGTTAATGTATTTGACTAAGAAAAATGTTTGCCACCTCCTTGTTTAGAACTTAGAACAGTTACCTTATTTATATATTTATTTATTCACTGACATTGCTAAGCAGTAACATCACCTGGTATGAATGAGTTCACTTAGAATTAACTTTGTATGTTGGAGTTTCAGAATAGTTCATGGACTGTAACAAATGCAATAATGTGAGTTATAACTTTGAAGTTGAAAATGCTAAAAATGATCGAGATGAACTATGATTGAAGTGTAAAAGTGCAGAATAATTCTCTATTTTATAGTTAATTTTGTTGTGACCATAAAGTTGCTTAAAATAATGTCTTAAATACTTAAGTAAATGCTGGAAAATCTATTTTAAAGATTTATATATTAATGCCTGCATATTAGCATGTTCAAGAAGCTCTCATAATTTTCTTCAGCCTGGAAAGTAAAATGCCGATGGAGAAAAATACTTGTAAGTTCCTATGGTAATGAAAAAGAATAGGAAAAATGTTGAACATTGTAAAAGTAAAACAATAGTCAATGATTAACATGAAGGGAAGGAGAAGACCAAAGATTTTTCAAAGTTCAACTCTGACTGAATAGAAGAATAAACCACCAAGATGGAAGTCAGTCGATCTTATGTCATTAGTCATATGACTAAATAAATGAACCACTCACTTTGTTCAGTTCTAAATTTCTGCCAAGAAATAAATTTAATTTTAAGACAATAATTACATAGTAGGGAAGATGTTAATTATTTAATAACACTTTCCTGTTCAACTGGAGTACAGTAATATTTTTTCTAAAAAAATTACAATTTATTTGGAAATTATTAGGACAATTGGGTCAACTCTCTGTATGACAACACATGTGTCAAACATTTATATAGCTTAGTAAATAAAACATACTTGTAAAATACTTACTAACATTATTGAAGTTGCTAAGTACTTTAACAGTACTGTCTTCAGGTATTTTTAATAATTAATTTTTCTATGTTTGATATCAATAAAAAATTCTGCACTTGTTACATATATTTTGAAAATTGTAAAGTCCAAAGGTAATTAGTTTATTTTCACTAGGTACAGGACAATAGCCTTGACATCAATAAGTAGTTATAATAACTTGGAGAAATAGGTCATTATCAAATATTTTGTTCAAGTTTCTGAAACTTGTATTCATATGTAATTTTTCTTTTTATGTTTTTTTTTTTTTGGTCCTGTCATGGGGCCTGAACTCTGGGCCTGGGCGCTGTCCCTCAGCTCTTCAGCTCAAGGCTAGTGCTCTATCACTTGAGCCACAGCGCCACTTCTGGCTTTTTTCTTTTTGCTTATGTGGTGTTGAGGAATTGAACCCAGGGCCTCAGGCATGAAAAGCAAACGCTCTACCACTGAGCCACCTTCCCAGCCCAGTTTTTCTTTTTATGAAGTCAGTTGCCTAAATATTTAATTATTTGTTCTCCTACATTTCACAAAATCTTATTTTAGCAATCCATCCTCTACTCCCATTTTTCAATGTCTATTGATGTGATTATTATAATGAGTGCACAATTGAACAGCTGAATTAAATACAGATCTTTAAACATGTTTTCTATAAAGTAACTAAAAACAGGGTTCTATATTTCTATCAACCAATCATGCATAATAATTATAATAATATGAAGATACTTTCGACAATAATCTTATGCTATGTATGTATGTGTGTATGTATGTATGTATGTATGTATCTATCTATCTATCCACCTATCTATACAAGTGCACTATTTCTGAAATACCTCTTAGTATTAGTTTTTGAGGTAAAACCGAGTCTTACTTCCTGATGAGTCATATGACTAATAGTAATACAGTATTTCTAATTTTCACTTCCTGTGGTAGTTTGGTGCACTTAGCTTGTGGAAGACACCGAACTTCTCCTGAAATGGATTCAAATAAATGTATATTTTTAAGTTCTGGAATTATGACTCTCTTCAGGCTCCTTCTTAACTGAGATTACAGTTGTACTCCATTGTGCTCAGCTATTTATTGAGAAAGGGTCTTACAAATATTTCTTTAAAGACTTACCTCAAACTGTGATTTTGAGGATATGTTGTTGGGGGATATAATTTTTTGAGTTCCAGGTATATTTTAGATATGAGACCCTTGTCCATTGTATGGCTAGTAAAGATCTTTTCCCATTCATGGGTTTTCTATTGATTTTGATAGCTATGTCCTTTGCCATGTAAAGCTCTGCAAATTCAAGCAATCTCATTTATCCAACCTTTCTTTGATTTGTTGTTTCTGGGTCTCTATTAAGAAAATTTCGGCCTGTGCCAAGAAGACCTAGCATTTCTACTATTCTGTCCTATAATGTTTTCAGAGAGTCTTTGATCCATTAGGAGTTGATTCTGGTGCAGGGTGATATATAATGATCTAGCTTTAGTTTGCCCAATAAATAAGTGGGCTAAAGACGTACAGAGAAACTTCTCTGAAGAGGAAAGAAGATGGCCAAAGACACATGAAGAAATGCTCAATCTCCCTAGCCATAAGAGAAATGCAAATCAAAACAACATTGAGATACCACCTCACCCCAGTTAGAATGGCTATAATCAAGAACTCTAATTACGACAGGTGTTGGAGGCGATGTGGACAGAAGGGAGCCCTACTGCATTGTTGGTGGGAGTGTAAAATTGTTCAACCACTTTAGAAAGTAGTATGGAGGTTCCTCAAAAGACTCCACATACCCCTATGACCCAGTAATCCCACTTTGGGGCATTTACCAAACAATCACAGACAAGACCATACTAAAGATACAGCACAAATATGTTTATTGCAGCATTATTTACCATAGCTAAGATATGGAACCAGCCCAGATGCCCCTCACTAGATGAATGGATCAAGAAAATGTGGTATATATACACAATGGAAGGCTATGCCTCCATCAGAAAGAATGACATTGCCCCATTTGTTAGGAAATGGAAAGACTTGGAAAAAACTCTGTTAAGTGAAGTAAGCCAGGCCCAGAGAACATAGTTCCCATCGTTTCCCTTATTTACAATAACTAGTATATGTCTGAGACAAGCAGAAATGGTCAGGTAAGTTGACGATAGGCGAAATGAACCCCAAGATAAGGACTCAAATGTTTTCTCTTTCTTACTATTGTTTCTAACATATTTATAAGATTATTTCTTTGTTGCTTTGTATGTCCCTCCCCCACGGCATAACCCCTGTTTTCACTGTATTTGAAGTTGGTATAATTTGTGAGGGGAAGGGAAAAAACAAATCTTTTAAATAGGGATACAGGTGAACCCATTGCAACAATGAGATGTACAAGAAGAAGTGCGATGGGTGGGGGGGAGGGGAGAGGACACCGAGCGGAGGGGAGGGAGGGGAAATGGGAAGGGATGGGAAGGGGAAAGAAAGGAGGAGGCAACAATGCTTGGTAAGAAATGTACTCATTACCTTGCCCATGAAATTGTAACCTCTCTGTACGGTATTTTCACAATTATAAAAAAGAAAAAAAGAAAAAAATACAAAAAACTCTGTGATCTTCCCAAACTAAGTCTACAAGTTGCCAAGATATCAGAAATGAGCCACAAGTTCCTTGCTCAGAGTTATTCTTTACACCAATTTGTAAAATATATCCCATATTTATCTTGTTTAAAAGCTGAAGATCATAGAGCCAGTACAGGTAAATTAAAGATTAAGACAGGAGAATCCTGCCTATTTAATCTGTAACATAAGCCCTTCTGTTATTTCTTGGCTCTATGCCTACTTTTAATGAGATAGTTACATACATACAGCTCATACATACATACAGCTCAGTATCTGTTATTATGTAATGGTGTCTTATAAATAAACAGTAACCATCCAATAAAATATTTTTAATTTTCTTTGTGAAGAGTAACTACAAATAGTAGTTACTACAAGGTATTTACTATTTTAAGAAAAATTAAATATTCAACAGGGTGGCTGCTATAAAGGGAAAGATTGAATATTCCTTTCAAATACAAATTCCAAGTGACCAGAAACACTGCTAATAGTTCAAAGAAATAAAGTTTCTAGGCCCGAGGATCAAAATGCATATTTTCTAATTCATTAGTGACGATATCTATATCTATATCTATATATCATATCTATATATATTATCTATATATATCAATATCTATATATTGTGATGAGACATCACATCATTTCGTGGTTATATGGGAGAAAAAGAGCAGCATGAGTTTAGGCTTTAATATTGTTCTAATGGAAATATTCTATTCACCTGTAGACTTACATTTGAAGTCATTACACACAAAACTTTCATAAGCCAGAAAGATTTGGCTTCTGCAATCAGATAATGTTATAATACAATATTTTGCATGAATGTACATAAATTCCAAATGAAAGAATTAATGTAGAGATCAGTCCATTTTCATTGGTATTTAACTAATTTAATTATCTCTATTTGATTAAATACCAAAAAATTGTATTAAAATTTTCTTTTACCACTGCTAAGTCCAGATTCTTAACACTATCATTATATATTCTTTTTAATCTCATACAAAATTGAAAAGTAATTAAGACAGATGGTCCTAATTGAATTTACTGAGAAAAAATATCCACTTAATGATTATTTATTGATTCATTTTTGTACATCAGCTATTGTTATATGGTCATAAAATAAATTCTTGGGCTTTTTGAACTTTAATTCAAATTAAGAGTATTACAATGCCAGACCAGAAATACAAAAATGAATATAGTTTTCTTTGAATAAAGAATGTAAAACAGTGTACATTTAGAGGATCATAAATCATAAGTATTAATGAAGATCCTGCATTAAGTTTTCAGTCAAACAGTATAGAATGGATGGACTTCTGTGTAGTCATGCTCATTAATACAGAATATTTTATATTTGTTGAGATATTAATGTTTGCAATATGTGACATCCTTTACATAATTAAATAAAACGAAACTGTTCCTAATTTGTAGATAGAAATAACGTGAGTGTACTTCAATATACATTAACTAGAACTGAGTTAAATACTGCTAGAGAGCTATTCCATTTTCAATATCAATCATGGTGAGATAAATAAGTAGTAATTATATTTTCAAGTCATGCAAACCAAATAGCAAAATAAGTATGTAATACTATACTCAATGTGTATTTCATACTCATTTTTTAAAGTTTTTTTCCCCAGAAATTATTGAAAAAAACGACAAAATGAGATTCAAAACAAGTCATTGGAGCCAGGCGCTGGTGGCTCATGCCTGTAATCCTAGCTACTCAGGAGGCTGAGATCTGAGGATCAAAGTTCAAAGCCAGCCTGGGCAGGAAAGTCTGTGAGACTCTTATCTCCAATAAACCACTAGAAAACCGGAAGTGGTGCTGTGGCTCAAGTGGTAGAGCACTTGCCTTGAGATGAAGAGCACAAGGACAGCATACAAGCCCATAGTTCAAGCCCCAGGACCAACCCCCAAAAAACAACAAAAAGCAAAAACAAAAACAAAAAATGTCATTGGTGTTAAAAGTTGGAGCCCTCATCATCTGCTACGTATTGTTTTCCTGAAAGAGGACCTGAATACTTACAGAATAGTAAAACAAATAATGAAAACAATAGGACACTCTAGAACAAATCAATTAACCACGACCTATGATGTAAAGTAGTATAACCTAAAGAGAGTTTCTAAGTTTTGAAGTTTCTGAATAGAGCGACAATATTGAATCATTGTATGGATACATTCCAAGCTCTCTTTACTTAATTCAAATATGTGGATGGAGGGACTATAACTAGATGTGTCTACATCACGTTTTTTTTTATTAACTCTAAAAGAATCTTTTCCAGAAAAAGTTGAACAGATTCTAAACAAAGGAAAAAATATAGAGAGTACACCTAGAGAAGAGCAGAAACAATGCATATGATTTATCAAAAACCAAACAAAAAGAAAATTCTGTTGTAATTATTCATAAATAATTCATATGTAGTAGGAAACAAAACTTCTGATAATATTATTAATAAAAAATGTTATATGAGCAAACAAGCAAGCATAGAATGAGCAGGTCTCTTCTATAAAGATAATATAAAATACAAACATAGACTGTCTTGGCATAGAACAGTTCTGTATTATGTTACAAAGTTATTACTACTCAAGTAAAATTTTTCAAGAATGGTAATAAAAAGAAGGAAAAAAATTAAAAAAGGGTACTCTCAGTACAAACTTTTTTCAATTCTATGATACTGTCAAATTTATAATCTGCAATTTTATGGGTTTTTAATTTTATAATTTTAATTAAACAGCACTTTTGAATACCAACTATTGATAATCCCTCTGAGGTAAAGTTTAGATTCATTTTCTTCACTTTTTTCATGTTCCTGTTGATCTTTTGTGTGCAGAATCTCTTTGAATATCTTCTATAATGCTGGTTTAGTGGCAATATTTTTTTAAATGATGGAATGCTTTAAATCACTATTTAGTTATACATTTATTTAGTTTTGCAGGATAGAATTATTTGGATTTGTTAGTGTTTGGCTTTCAGTGTTTACATCATTCCAGTCCCTTCTTGCTTTTAAGGTTTCTGATGAGAAACTTGCTCTTATTTAAGTGTTCCCATATAAGTGATCTGGCCTTTCTCACAAAGAGCCATAAGTATCTGTCTTTAGTTTCTGTGCTTAAAGTTTTGATGATTGTGTAGCTAGTAGAAAATGTGAAATCAGGAAGGAACAATGGAGTAAAAGCAGACAGGCAATAATGTAATCATGTTGCTATGTGTGGTAATATATATTGAAATCGTAGATACATGTACTAAGTCTTGAAGCCAACTATAGGAATAGAAAAGAATGAAAACATTCAGAGATTACAAAAAAGGTCTGGGGCTTGAACTCAGTAGTTGATTATATTCTTAAATGTTGTGGATCCCAGAGTTAACCAAGGGTGAGGAGATACAGGAAGGAGAAAGAGAGACATAGATATAATAGACAGACAAATAGAAACAGAGAGAAACACACACAGAGAGACAGATAGACAGAGAGAAAGAAAGAACCAAGTCAACAATTCATGCACAACTGTTGTGGTAATGAAAATTAAAAATTAGAAATATTTCTATAGTATAGAAAGGAGTGATTACTTACTTTCCTAAGCTGATGAGTACTTGTTATCCTATTTCTTTATTGTTTTCTTGATAAAATTGTTTTAAAGTAAATATTTAACTAATATATTTAATTAAAAACAAATATTGGCGTGTTTTCATAAGTTAGAAATTGGAAAGATATAGATAGATTAGAAGTACCATAAATTAATTCAATAATTTTCTTTGTGAAATAAAAAATAGTACCTAAATTTTGTTAATTAATGATAAACAGAGATGTGTGCACATTTTCTTGTTTAATATTCATATTTTATCATATATTGCTTTTGTTATTAAAACAATGATTACAAATAATTACTCAATAAAAATTAAAATAAAAAATAGAATTAATTTTGCAGAAACGAAATATTTCCCCGAAATATTTCTCCTCATATTTCTGAGAAAGGTGAAAATATCTTTGTGTGCTAGCATTGTAGTTGACAGGTAATGAAGCAAAATTAAATGAAGTTGTATTTGGGAGGCAAAGATCTTATTGTAAACATGGAGCAGAAATGGCACGAGTTTATATGTACTAGGAATTCTTTTTGAATGTTGAACATTCTTTATAGGGTTTTTCTATGTGACCTGTTTATGGAGAGAACATAAAGAAAAAACAAGAGGGTATCTCTACTGAGTAAAACAGAGCTATCAACTTGCTGTCAGAAGTTTTGGGAAATTACAATACAAAAACCACATTGTATACACTTGTATCTTTCACGTACTACCAGACATTTGTTCAACAAATATTTAAGAGTTTAATGATACCAAACTTCCATATTTCATTTCTGTCCCAAATTCTTTGTGCTTTCAATTTCTATTTTTAAGTGGCTCAATTGTTTATATCTTTGAAGTCTTCATAGAGCAAAAAACATGAATATTGTATAAAGTGCCAAAACTTATTTTGAAATATTCAAGGAATCAGAGAAAGAAAAATGGACCTTTGTGGCTGGAGAAATGGTTGAATGGGAGAAAAAAATGATGAAATATACAAACTATACACTCGGAGATAGTCAAAATGACAGAAAACTATGAAAGTAGGTCAGAACTTAAGCAATGGGAATAAAATAATTATGATGGCATTTTCCAGATTATATGGGAACATAGGATTCTTTGTTCAGTGAAAGCAGTGCATAATGTTGAGGGTTCTAATTCAAAAAAGAAAGACATTTTTCAATAGACTCAGAAGTCAGGATGTAATTAACCATGTTCTTTTTCTCTGTCATGGTGAAAGTTATTACATTAGTGAAGAAAAATGTTATTTAGTGTCTCTTTTCAAAACACACAGATGTCATATTTTAATTCAAAAGATGGTAGTATTTAAAATATTTGAATAAAAGCTAAACCTTCAATTGATTAAATCAACAAGCTGTTCTCTCTCTGTGTCTCTGTCTCTCTGTCTCTGTCTCTGTCTCTCTCTCTCTTCCCCCCCTCTCTTTCTATATTTGGTGAGGGTCATAGTCATTTGAATTCAAGGTTTCATGCCTGTTTTACCACTTGAATGATGGCCATAGCCTTTAATTTAATTTTTCGATATGATCTTACACATTTACTGGAACCAACCACAGACCATGATCCTCTTTATTTTATACTCTCAAGGAGCTGCAATTCAGACATGCACTATGATACTTCCATTTACAATAGCTTTCATTTATTATAAAAATCATTAATTTCTAGTGTTTGTTAGCAGGGTATTCAGTAATTATTTCAGTATCATATGGGTTTCTAGTGGGAAAACAGATTTTATCCATCATTTAGGCAAGAGTGATTAATTTAATAGATGTAAATTAGATGTTCAAAGAGAAGAGCTAGGAAAATGATTGTCAGTAAGCAGACAAAAGCATTCAGTATATCAGGAATTACAAGTCATGGAAAAGTGATGCTGGTAATTTTAGCTCTGTGTAGTTTTACAGTAGGCAAATTGCAGTGACAAGTTCCAGAAACTTATGGCAAAGCCACATTATTGGACATTCAGAGAAGCTTTTAGACTTTTCATCCTCTTTAGAACAATACCTCTGTTTCTCTTTTGTTTAAAATCCTCATCAAGTGCTTCCCATTGGACAAATTGATACTGAATTCTGCTGGCAACTATGTCTGTTTCCTACAGATGAAGACTTCCCTCCCCACAAGGAAGAACAAACATTGTTAGAAATTAATTGGCTTTCATCACCAATTTTGATGATAATTTCTAATGACAATGAGGAAGGTAAAGACTATTGGAAAAAACTATTTACTACCAAAGTGCCTTGTAATAGAGGAGGGGCGGAAACAATATGAGTAAATGGATTTATATAATCCAAACGTGTGCAAAGCAAAGGGATTTTGTCTGGGTCAATATCCTGTAATCTTAGCTACTTGGAAAGTGGAAAGAGTAGGATACTGACTCGAGACCAGGGCAAGCAACAAACTGGTGGGACTTTGTCTTAAAGAATAATGTTGATGTAAAGTTCATTTTCGACATAACGTCTTATATATCTTATTGGTGCAATGGGTCCACCAGTATCCCTATTTAAACAACTTTTTTTCCTGTCCACTCCACAACTTATACCAACATCAAATACAATGAAAACAGAGTTTATGCCATGGGGGAGGGACATACAAAGCACAAAAAATATCTTATAAATATGTTAGACACATATTTATAGAAAAAAAAATTTGAGTTCTTAACTTGGGGTTCATTTCACTTAACATCAACTTATCTGACTATTTCTGATTGTCTCAGACATATGCTGGCCAGGGGTGGGGGGGGATGGATGGGGGTGATGGGAAGGGATGGGGGATGGTAAGAGGAAATAAAGGAGGAGGCAACAATGCTTGATAAGAAATGCACTCATTACTTTGCCCATGTAATTGTAACCCCTCTGTACAGTATTTTCACAAGAAAAAAAAAGAAAAAGAAAAAAAGAATAATGTTGATAGAGTTGCATATATATGTATATATGTGTGTGTGTGTATATGTGTATGTGTGTATATATATATATATATATATATATATATATATATATATATATATTCCAAGGTACACAAGAAGCAGAGTTAGTAAAACACGGTTGTGAGATCAAACCAGGCAAAAAGCCTGAAAAATAACCAAAGTAAAAAAAAAAAAAGAACTGTGTTTGTGGCCCAAATGGTTGAACTCTGGACAAGAAAGCAAGTTTCACTGAATTTAAAACTCTATTCCACTAACACACACACTTACACACATACACAAACACATATATACCATACATGCAAATGAAATACAAGTAGATATTCCAGTCACATTTTTAAAAAAATTAAAAGGCTGATGTATCTTTGAATGACAATGCTAACATCCAGAAAAATGAAATTGTTATAAATTCAAATCAAAACAACATTGAGATACCACCTCATCCCAGTTAGAATGGCTATAATCAAGAACTCTAATAACAACAGATGCTGGAGGGGATGTGAACAGAAGGGAACCTTACTGTGTTGTTGGCGGGAGTGTAAACTTGCTAAACCACTTTGGAAAGCAGTATGGAGATTCCTCAAAAGACTCCACATAGAGCTACCCTATGACCCAGCAATCCCACTTTTGGGCATTTATCCAAGTGACCACAAACAAGACCATACTAAAGCTACCAGCACAACTATGTTTATTGCAGCATTATTTACCATAGCTAAGATATGGAACCAACCCAGATGCCCCTCATTAGATGAATGGATCAAGAAAATGTGGTATGTATACACAATGGAATTCTATGCCTCCATCAGAAAGAATGGCATTGCCACATTTGTAAGGAAATAGAAAGACTTGGAACAAATTATATTAAGTGAAATAAGCCATGCCCAAAGAAACATAGCTCTCATGGTTTCCCTTATTTTTAATAACTAGTATATGTCTGAGACAATCAGAAATGGTCAGGTAAGTTGATGTTAAGCGAAATGTACCCCAAGATAAGGATTCAAACGTTTTATTCTTTCTTGCAATTGTTTCTAGTACATTTATAAGATGATTTCTTTGTTGCTTTGTATGCCCCTCCCCGACGATATAACCCCTGTTTTCATTGTATTTGGTGTTGGCATACTTTGTGGAGGGGAAGGGAAAAAAACAAATTGGAAAAAGGTGGACCCATTGCAGCAATGAGATGTACAAGTCGTTATTTCGAAAAATGAACTTTACAACTTTAGAAGGGGCAGGGGGGTTGTGGAGGGAGGAGAAGGGGGGAAGAGGGAGGAAGATGGGAAGAGATAGGAAGGGGAAACAAAGGGGACAACAATGTTTGATAAGAAATGTACTCATTACCTTGCCCATGTAATTGTAACCCCTCTGTACAGTATTTTCACAATAACAAATAAATAAATAATGAAAGCTTTATTCCCTTAGTAGATCCCTAATACCAGATCTCAAAAGAATGGAGAATAGAAATAAATTGTTTCAGTTTGGTTAGTAACTATCCAAACAAAATGGTAAGACATGTTACTACGTCAATTTTTTCAACATTTGTTTTCAATACTACAATCTCTAGTTATGTAAAAAGGGAGTAAAATACAAGTCACTCATTTTTAGCATATATTTAAAGCAGGTGATATAAAAATACATTAAGCTTGCAACAGGTGCTTGTACCAGGTACAGAGGTTTGTTTTCTCGGGTAGTGAAATAAAATTATCTCAAGAACTTCTAGTAAACTTCAGATAAATGTTTAAAATTGTCTTCTTTCCTAAAAGAATAAATGTATGCCAGATGCAAATGGCTCACACCTATAATTCTAATTACTCAGGAGCTTGAGATCTGAGAATTGCAGATTCAAAGCCATCCTGGGATGGCAAGATTGGAGGATTCTAACTGAGAATTAGGTAACTTTCTTTTCTGTCTCAAGTGATTTGATGGAGGGACCTTTACACTAAACCTCATAATTTTCCTTCATGGAAGAGCAATTTCCAGAAATAGAAAGTATAAGAAAAATTCCCATGAGTGTAATTTATATTACCATTTGCTTTTCTTGGAAGGAAGTTAATAGTGCAATTGTCTTGGCATGGTCTTCTAAGCTGTACATATTCTACATTAGAACACAAGATTCAGTAGGTACTGAATTGAAGACTGTATTTTAGAACTTTTCTTTTCCTCTGTTTTACTAGTTTTCTTTTTGTTTTTGCATTTGTGTGTGTGTGTGTGTGTGTGTGTGTGTGTGTGTGTTTGTGTATTTCAATACTGAGGCTTAAACTCAGGGTCTAGGCAACATTCTTTAGGATTTTTGTTCAAGATAGTGTTTCTACCTCTTGAGCCGCAACTTCACTTTCAGCTTTTCAAAGTTGGAAGTTGGAAAACGCAATACAGATATGGCATGTTGTTTTTATTAGAATGACTCAATGAAACTTTAAGGGCACATGATCTAAGAAACAATGGTATTTCTGAATACCTGCACAGTATTAGCATTTTGTGATATTTTGTTTTGGTTCTTGGTGAAAACTATTAAAAACTATTTAAAAAATCAAAGTTTTCATTGTTAACATGGAATTATTCATCTATTTTGATTATTCTATAAAGTGCATCTACTTTCATTATACATTTTCTGTGTCTGCCTGGTTCTAAATTTCTTTTTCAGCCACCGAGTTCTCTGTTAGATGAATGTGGAACCACTGATTTTCAATTTCTTCAAAATCTTTATTGTTATGTACATGAGAAGTGATTTCTATGCTCCTTTCAGGGTAAAACAGAATCCAGTGGTCTACAAATAAGATATTTTTAATATTGGTACTTTCAACCAAACAAATTATACACATTAAATATTCTTTGTAAAACTTAATTTTACTTCATATCTCTTATATGACAAATCATGAAGTATTCTGATTGGCTAGTTATGTTAAGGCTTTGGTCTAATCTTAACATGAATCTGTATTACATAAGCTCAACTTGTTGCTTTAACCAACAGGAAAATTGCACAACTAGAAGAGATAACCAGAGGAAAACTCATCTAAAAACATGTTGTGAATCTACATAAACCCATAAGTTATTTGCCAAATAACTTAATTTGTCTAGGCTTCATATCCTTGTATGCTAGTCAGCTGTTATAAAGCATTACAAAACAACACATTTGAAGTTCAATAGGTAACAAATGTGTTGTTTTGTAATGTGGTCGATAATGCAGTTTATAATGGGGACAATATTTACTTAAACAAACTTAAGCTATGATTTACAAGACTTTCAGATCCACTCTGAAAATTGTTTTTTGGGTTTTTTTGTTTGTGTTTATCTAGGATTGCATAAGCAATTGAAAAATAATCAAACATTTAATCTCTAACTATACATTAATCCAAGTTTTAATCTATAAATATAGAAATGAGAATTTTTTATAAAAATAATAAAGATTTCCATTAGAGTAATAATAATATTCCTAGCTTTATAGTTCCATGCTACTCTGCTGCATAAACTTGACATTAATTGAAACTATTAATACTAAAGAGTCAACATATACAAATATTGAAAAAATTCCTGTTGGATCTGACTTTCAGATTTTATAATAAATCAGTAGGAAGATAATTAAGAAAATAGATGTTCTTCTGTTTTTCTGCAACTGATCACAAGGATAATATTACATTGAAGAACAATTCTGGTCTCAAATAAATGGAATACAACAATAAAATAATTGACAATACAACAATACAGCAATAAAATAATCATTTCCATCTTACTTAGTAACTAAGGTCTATAATAGACCAGAACTCTAAGGGGAAATGATAAGACCAGTTCAGATAGCTGTGAGGTTAATGTGCTTACATCATGAATTTTATGACATATATGTCACATGTATTTGGTAACCTATGAAAAAAAACTCTGTACTATAGAAAGATGAGAGAGGATGTTCTTAACTTTTATTTTACATATTCCGTTCAAGTCCTAGTAAAATCTAAACTCAGATTTCAAATTGATATAAGAAAGCCTCAGTGGCAAAATGACAAAATTTATACTGCATTGCATTATATAGAAATAACCTTTCAAACTGTAATTGATTTCTGCTGTATGATTAAATTTCTGTTGGCAATACTTAAAGAATAACTGCCAAACAGCAATTGCATATGGTGACAGAATACAAAAAATTGCAATAGAACACTCATTCTGTGTTTGATTAATGTATAGAGTACCATATACTATTCAATTTGCAAACAATAAATTGATTTTATTTGCAAATTATGATTATAGAGTATGTTATTTGCTCAGCTTCCAGTTATTTACTGTAATTTTCTTTGTCAGAATATAATCTTGATTGAAAGAAATCTTATACATAAGCAAGATCCCATCTGGTCGTAATAGCAACCATACCCAGAATAATATTTATTATTTGTTTAGTATTATATGTGTCAGGCATTTTTAAGTATTTTATTGTGATCATCTCAATAATTCTATGAGTTACTGCTATTAACCACATGGTACAAGTAGGAGAATACTTAGGCAAATGAGTCATTTCCTATGCTTCTATTGATACCAAGTATTGGTATCCCAAGTTAAATCAGTTCATATAATGCCAACACAACTTTCTTAACCTTTGTGTTATCTGCTCCTCCATACAGAAAAGCCCAACTGCACAAGTCAATTCGATAATCAATTTTGCTTAAATTGTAGAGAATATGCTATTTCCATAATAATAATCAATCAAGCATACAGTTTTAGGTCAAAATATTTTTTTCTTATCTAATTATGTAGACTGGTTAGTTTGACTTTTAGTTTTCAAACACAGTCATTGGTGGAGTAAGGAGGGTGGGAGGGGAATGACATCTCACCTGACCCTGTAAGAGAGTACCAAGAAAATTTTAAGGAAGCACTTGGTTATTTGTTGAGACAATATGAAGAATGATATATCAGCTTTCATCTTTTCTTCTTTTTCCTTCACATTATACTTAATTGCTCTGTTATTCATAGCTAAGAAGCTTAATCTGCCACTTCTATAAAAATGTATCACAAAAAAAAAAAAGATCTGTCTGGGCTGGAAGGTGGCTCAGTGGTAGAGTGCTTGCTTTGCATGCAAGAGGCCCTCAGCCCCTCAGCACCACATAAGCAGAAAAACCCAGAAGTGGCACTGTAGCTCAAGTGGTAGAACACTAGCCTTGAGCTGAAGAGCCTGAGGGACAGCACCCAGGCCCAGAGTTCATACCCAACGACCAACTAAAAAAAGATCATGTATCAACATAGCAGGTTCTAAATATTTCATTTAAAATGTGAAATACTTTTATTAATTTTTTAAGAGTCAAGAAATAAATTCTACAATGAAAGTATTCTTACTTTCAAATTTCCCCTGGAAATGAAGTGAGTTTTAGGAGTAGTGTGGCACCTTACAACGATAGTGTATTTCTATTTAGTAGACGGATGTCCACTCAGAACTGCAGCAACAATATTCAACTGAAGCAGGGATTTCCAGTCCTGGCTTCTCTTCCAGAGAATGGTTCAGGGGATCCCCAAGAGTGTTGTAACTAACGTATTCTAATGTGAGTGAGAGAGGCTTGTAAGACACTGCCAATAATATCTATTCCTGGAAAACATTGTCCTTTTAAGCCACAGTACAAGAAAATAGTCTGCTTTGTAAATGTGTGTGTATTTGAGTAAACTCCCCAGAGTTGTAACATCTACAACTTTTCTTTACTAATATAGGAAGAAAAACAGTGATCAAAAATATTGGGCTGATTAAAAGGTAGCTCATATTATTTTAAAGAAGCATATGACACTGGAGGCATACATATAAAGAATATATGATAGACTTGCTCCTTATTTAGAGAGTTTAATCTTTAACCTCTCTTCTATGACAACATAGCAGTATTTTGGTTTCCAAGTAAATCACTGGAATCTATGTTAGGTTAGAGTCTCTGGGAAAATTTTCTTTTTTTATTTATTTTTTATTTTAAATACATTTTTATTGTAAAAATACTGTACAGAGGGGTTACAGTTACATGAGCAATGAGTGAGTACATTTCCTATCAAGCATTGTTGCCTCCTCCTTTGTTTATTCTCCTACCAGCCCTTCCCTCCCACCTCCACAACTACACTGCTCCCCCCAACTCCTAAATTGTAAATTTTGCTTTTCCACATAGTGTCTTGTACATCTCATTGCTATAATAGGTCAACCTGTATCCCTATTTAAGCATTTTGTTTTTTCCCCTCCCCTCCACAAATTAGAGAAGTGTATATACAAGAAATTTTCTTTTTATGATTGTTACCCCTCTTTTATGTTTTATGACAAAGGTATTTGCCAAAATTCTTAAAAAATTTTATATAATAGTTATTAAATGTTTATTGTAGTAATCAATAGATTTTTAAAGCCTGTGACTAATTTGAATTTTCAAAATCATACCATTTAAAAACTAAAATTATACATTTATTTAAAAACACTTTTGTGCATTTATTTGTTTTTACTTACAATTTGTATACAGGTGTTATTGTTTCCAATGCATTATGCTATATCTGCATACCTATGTGTGTGTATATGTGAACAAGTTGGAATAAATGAAATTGGCATTACTGTATTTTAGTGGACCCCTTCTCCCATTAAGTGGGATTTGATGAAAGTGTATGTTAGTTCACAAGAAAAACTGTGTACAAAACAGGATACAATCATGATTCCATTCATGAAAAGTTTATTACCAGTCTCAACTATTGGTTACTTTCCATTGACAATAGTGGTCATTTAACATAGATGTTTTGCATATGTCACCACCAGATGGCATTCTTGGGTCTGTAGTCAGGCACAGACATTTCTGAATTAAGAACTACTTCATTAAGTGAATCTTCTTAACAAAAATGTGTCGGTATCATTTTTATAAATGTGTTATCAATTAGGTGCAAGTGCTTAAAGATATTTAGTTCTGGTTGCTTCCTTTATTCACTTCAGGAAATTTCTTTCATTTTTCACACTTTATGTTGCCATCTAAAAATAAATGCTATTGGACTAGAGGCTCCATTGAAACAATACATAATATGAAGCAGCTGTCTGTCCATGGCACTGTGGAGAAAGTGCTGCTATAGCAATGAATCCTCAATGCTTTTAAATAGCATCACACAGAAGAGAGCTATGCAGTAGGGTTCTTTAACTGATTTTAATTAATTCAATGGCCAAATTCACTGTTTATTTCCATGTCCATGTGGACATACTGAAAATAAGTAGTGGGTAGGAGCCAACAAGAAATACTGAGAACTTTTGATTTTATTATAGATTATAAGGAACAAACTGTAAAATATTGAGGTTCTTTTCTAGCAGGTTGTCTTTTGACTGGTTTATGTTAAGATCTTTTACATTTGATAAAGTTAAATGGAGTGGTGTAGATATCAGTGAACACAAGATGATATTTTACTATATGTTACTGTAGCTTATGGGACTTTTTTCTCAATGAGATGCATGGTTGAAATGTTTAGCAATGGGGAGTAAAACACACAGAGAAACTAGTTGCTACTTATCAATTGTGAAAAAAATGATTTAATGGCTTATGTAATAATCTATACAATCAATATTTTCAACATTTGAATCTGCATTTTGGCATTTTATATACTCAAAATAAATAATTAAAAAGCATTTGTTATTAAGATTTGGAAATTTGAAACTGAAGATGCCTTTACAAATGAGGTTAAGGAATATATTTGTGTTTTTTTGGTTTGTTTTTTTCATTTGATACAGTTTATTTTTAAGTGTTTTGTTTTTTTGAGGGGTCCGGTTGTGGGGCCTGAACTCTGGGCCTGGGCGCTGTCCCTCAGCTCTTCAGCTCAAGGCTAGCGCTGTACCACTTGAGCCACAGCACCAATTCCAGCTTTTTTCTTTTTGCTTATGTGGTGCTGAGGAGTTGAACGCAGGGCCTCATGCATACAAGGCAAGTGCTCTACCACTGAGCCACCTTCCCAGCCCGCTAAAGTTTATTTTTAAAAAAGAATAATAATTTATACCTTTGGCAAAATAAAAGAACTTGTAATATAAATGTTTCTTAGAAACCTATGAAAAGATAACATAACAATATTAATAAATCGATATAACACTGCAGCAAAAATAATAATGATTCTATTGCTATGACAATTGAAGATATTTCTGGCTTTTACCCAGCAATATTTCTGGAAGGTTCTCTGCATTCTTCCTTTCTCTTAAAAATGAAATGTGCTTTTATTTTAAGAACACCTAACACATACAAGTCTAAATTTAGGAAGTTGATCAAGGTTATTTATGTGTGTCACAAAATAATTCTTTACCACAAAAGTTTATAAATGTTTCTGTTCCTGATCCTTAAATACAATTTTTTGCTAAAATGTTTAGAGTATGATTAACCAAATACGAATGTCCCCAATTTCTTTCTGGTTATACCGCTCTTGCAAAAAGTGAGATGTGCAGGTGAGAGTTGGACGTCAGACCTGACTGGAGAGAATACTATTACTCTCAGCATTGAAGAAATGGCGGGGGACACAGCTCCTCACCAATTTTTCGTTTGTTCCATCCTGAACTCTTATCTTTCTTGTCTTGATGACTTTCTAGTAAACTCTGTCCCTATCAGGTACTCTCAGGATTTAAGGAAAAAAAAAAAAAAGGAGGAAGTCACAGGAAGGAGACACCTGAATGAATTAGTGAGTCACTCCAGTGGAATGCAGTAAGGGAGAGAATTGGAAGCTCCGAGTATGAATTCGAACATGACTGAGAAAAGCAAGAACAATCTGGAAACTTCCATGTTGAAGCCCTGTTCCAGTAATGGCTTCAGACTTCCTGGGGAGCAGCAGAGTTCAGTCAGGTCCTCCTTGGATGTGACAGGTGTTCAGAATAGACGAGAACTTACTTGTCACACTCCTCCAGGTTCCCGTCAGTACAGTGATAATGCTGCTCACAGAACTCCTGAATCCAGCTGCAGGCCTCCAGCACCATCACCTCTGGGACTGTGATCACCACTCGGAAGAAATTCGGATACTCGAAGCACGTTGCTGGAGGCAATGGACAGATTGCTCAGCCACCAACTGCCCAACTGCCCTGTGAACTCCACATCGTTCTCGAATTCTGGGAAATGGTGCATCTCAATGCTAACCATGAGGTACATGGCCCCAGAGGGGCGGACGGACTGGCTGGAGTCCGGGGATGGCCGCCAATGTTGCATAGCACAGATCAGCATTGGACTTGAGGAAACTTAGGGTGTGTGGTAGAACTCTTGAGGGGTACGACGGAGGATGCTTTTCAGAGCTCCCTGGACAATGGTACAGGGACCCAAGATTCGCTGACTCAGATTCACCAGCCCATCTCAGATCTCATTGCCAAGAATATCTCTTCGGTCATGGATGAGGATCCAGCCCATCCTCCAGCCAGGATCCAGCCAGCGCTTGGCCAGCCCGCCACAGGACAGAATGGGGACATAGGTGCTGAGAGTGTCCAAGGGTTCATATTTGCAATCTGAAAACACCATGTCTCCATAGATCTCATCGGCCTTGCAGCCACCTCCAGGCTCTTCTGAAGGTGACTCTTCCTGAACACCGACCCACAGGGGTTTGATGGGTTGTTGACAACGAAGCAAGCTGTCTTTTATCAATCAGAGATTCCAGTTGTTTCAGATCAATTTCCCAAGACTGCTCAGACAATAGATTGTAGAGTTTGACCTCCATTCCCATAGATTCAGCCAAAGTCCTGTAGAAAAATAATTCAGGTCTCGGAACAAGGATGTTTTGTCCTCGGTTGGCCAGCACAGCTAGACAAAGTTCAATAGCCTGACTACAGCCACTTGTCAGAATGACCTCCTTAGCTTCCAGCGGTGCCTCAGGACAGCGGTGATAGGAAGCAATCTCCTCCCAGCAGGACAGGTAGCCAATGGACGGGGCGTAGACAGTGTATTTCTCCGAGTCCAGAGCGTCTTTCATTGCTTGGTTAACTTCAGGGTCTGTGGTCAGATTTCCAAACACAGTAGGGTCTCCGATGGACAGAGAAATCATGGTTTTGTTTGGATTCGGCTTGACCTTCATGCTGTCCATGATGGCCCGAATGGGATTGAAAGTTTGATTGGCCATGTCACCGACCACCGGGGCTTCCTGCCTTTCATTTTTCCTGGCAATGAGCTTCTCCCCCCGATGTTGACATGTACATCCAGAACTGGAGGCAGACTGCTATTGCTGCTCATCTGAATCATGTAGGAGTCCATCCCCACGAAGCCCTTCCACAAATAGGAGAAGCAGTTCCAATGAGCCAAACCTGAATGCTCACCAGTTCTCTAACCAGAATAGGAATATACTTGTGTAAGTTAATCTTTTTAGACTTCAGGGAAAACTAGTGTTAGCACTGAGTTGAGTGGGCATCAGAGGGAAGTTACAAATAGGCAGTAGGGAAAAATATTCTATGTCTAATATGCTAATATGTGTGTGCATCTACGTACATATGTATACCTAAAGTACATATATGTTGGACCTAGAAAACATATATACATACCTATATATCATATACATTATATTTACATTATATATACATATGTATTATATAATATAATGAATAGGGGGGAAAAGAGAGAACAAGATGTCTGTTCAAGAGAAGAAAATTGGAAGTGGCACGTGAATGATGGGTAATAAGAAATAAAAGAGAAAATGGTAGAGAGGATTGTCATACAATACAATTAGGATATGTGAGGAAAAACAGTATGTGGGGTCAGAAGAACTTGTCATATAAATAAGGAGAAATGGAAGTAGCACTTTCACTCAAAGTGACAAAGTATTAGTATTGAACAAATGAGCTCTGGGTCAGCACACAGACCCTGAGTTCAAGCCCCATGACTAAATAATAGTAAGAATAAGAATATATATGTATATATATAGAGAGAGACAGACAGACAGACAGACAGACAGACAGTCAGACATAGACAGACAGACAGATAGATAGATAGATAGATAGATAGATAGAAAAATTACAAACAGATAAATAGTATTACAACATACTAACTTAGCCAAGGATTATATATATACAAGGGATAAAGACAGTTGTTAAAGGTAAGAATGTAAAGGGATTGACTCAGATTGATATCATAGATTTTATCTTTACCCATTGAAAGGATGACTTTGAGAAAACTAAGCAAGCAAACTGGAGTCTATATTAATTGTCAGACAACAACTATCTAACACGTAGGCTTAAATGTTAAAAAGAGGATTTATTTGAATTTGAAAAACTCTTTAGAGCTGGTGGCAGGAGGAATTAGCATTGATGTGGAAACTGAAAGAAAAAGGAAAGGGTGAGATTTAGGTTAATGCAAGTTGAATATGATAATTAGGATTTTGAATGCATGAGACTGACATTTTTGGATCAAGTACCTGAGTCAGGACATTTTCTTGGACAGTGAAACAAGCAGCTGCTGAAATGTGATTTGTAAACTGTGCATCAAGATATATCTTTCATCACAGTTCTATTGTCCATATCCAATTTATCTCCTGACCGTTCTGAATTCAGTGGACAGTTCTTCAAGTACTTATTATGACTAAGGACTTCTTGTTTTTCACTTTTATCTTCAGGTCCTAGTTTTCAAGTTTCATTTTTTTTTTTTTTTTACCAGATTTCACATGTTAGTTCATGCCAACTCTTTCTGTGAGTCTTTATAAGCAATTCCATGTAAGCAATGTATCCTACCATATATTTTTTCCATGTTCATTGATGTTGATTGAATCTCAGTACTACTACCACAAACTTAACCTGTCTCCAATAATTTTTGGATAATAACTAATTGAGTATCTCTAGTCCTTTGTTTCCAGTAATGCTTCATGATTTGAAGCCAGGTGTATGATCTCACACATGAAATTTCAGCTACATGGGAGGTGGAGATAAGGAGAATCTCAGCTCCTGGCCAGTGGAAGCAAGATTCTGTCTCAACAAACAATCTAGGAGCTGGATTCATATATATGTATGTATATGTGTATACATACATATATATGAATATCACAAGTTATTTGGGAGGCATATATAAAGAATTATGGACTGAGACTAACTTTAGGGAAAAAAACAACACCCTACCTGAAAAACAAATAAAGCAATAAAAAGGGCTGAGAAAAATGGCTCACATGGTAGAGCACCTGCCCAGCAAGAGCTTGCCCTGAATTCAAACCAAGAAAGAAAAAGCAAAACAGCAACTTGATCATCTCAATCAGTAACTTATCTTTCTTTTCTATCTGACTTGAAGTAACCCTCCATATATTTTTTACTTCATTTGGTGGAGTTTTCTATGATATACAGGACTTCTATAGGATCAGTCATTATATTGGAGCGTTCTCATTTCTGTCTACCCACCATCATATGTTGAGCTATCAGGTACACAGATGTATTCTATGAAGAAAATAATCACACACATTAAATAAAATAGCTTACAGAAGCTTAACTGACTTGTCTTGACTCTAAGCCACATTACCTCATTCTGTGAAGGATAAGAATAATTAAATTGCCCAGAAGGAAAGCTCCTCCTGCAGTATATTTTTGGTAAGAAGTTGTAAAGTCAGATTAAACATAATAGAGGTCTCTGTCTTTATCTAGGGTTAGATAACAATATCTCTTTTCTCCTTTATTTTTAATATCTCCTAGGAGCTTTACCTTTCTGTTACATGTTGTATTTGATAATAAAAATACCACACATATTTAGCAACAAATTGCTTCCATAAATAAACATACCAGCAACTAATACTTAAGAAAAATTATTATGGAAGAGACAAGATGGCGGAGGAGAAGCTGGAAGCTGAACAAGCTCTCGCATAGAAAGCAGTTTTAGAGTTCCAGTGAACAGTCCTAAGCCAGAGAAACACACCAAGTGTGCCATCACAGGACAGAGAGTTAGACAAGTGAGAGAAAGCCAAGGAAAGAATACACATCTGAGCACCA
>NW_012267233.1:2086988-2202546 GCF_000151885.1 Dipodomys ordii | reverse complement strand
GGGGGGGAGGGGGGAGGCTGGGAAGGGATGTGAAGGGTAAACAAAGGAGGAGGATGCGATGCTTAGTAAGAAATGTATGCATTATCCTACCCATGTAATTGTAACCCCTCTGTACAGTGTGTTCACAAATAAAATAAAATTAAATTAAAAAAATTATTAATGATAGCTCTGTAGCCTTTTTGGGGAAAAAAATACCCAGCAAATTTACTTATTGTGATGTATTTAGCAAGTGGACAGTACTCAGAAAAAGCAAAACCATTGAGATAGAATTTGCCTTGTTCTTCGTGGCCTTAGAGGAAGAAGGATGGATTTCCTTTGATAATTGGTCATTTTGCTATGTTAGGGAACATTTAGTTCAAAGAAACAAATGATACCAGAAAGGCAAAAATTATGCTCTAACTTGTGACATCAATCGTTCTAATGGCACAGCAAACTGCAGTCATTAAGATCTCTGAAATTAGAATTGGGGGGTTTAGATCCCAGCTCCACTACTTGCTAAATTTTCACCCTTTAGAGTAACACTTTAAAACAATTGCAAAATGTAAATAATGGCTTAGCTTACAAGTTTTTTTGTAAAGAAGAAATGACAATTAATGAGGGCCTAATTTGTTGGAAAGAAAGGTGGATTGATCATTAATAATTTTCTTTCTATCTTATATTTTGGGTTTGATGAAGCAAAAATAAAGGAAAAAGATAACTTGTGCAAGAAAATCATTGGAAATAAGGCAGAAAGTCTGAGGTTACTGTGTAGATAAACTGGAAGAGGAAATAAAGAAGCAAATTAAGCTTATAAGGATTTATAGAAAAAATAGCAATGACTTAGATATGATGTTATAACCTGACATTAGGTGATTTGCAGATATAGAGGGGGAGGTTATTTGCTGGGGATTGGGAGGGGTGTTGAGGAATTGCAACCTGAAGGCAGTCCATTGTAACAATGAGATGTACAAGACACTATGTTGAAAACAAACTTTACAGCTTGGGGGAGGGGGAGAGGGAGAAATTGATGAGGTGGTGAGGGAAGGGATGGAAAGGGAAAAACAAAGGAGGGGGTAACAATGCTCGACAAGAAATGTACTCATTACCTTACTCATGTAACTGTAACTCCTTTGTACAGTATCTTTACAAGAAAATATATATTAATAAAAAAGAATCACTAACTAGATAAAATCATATAAAATAAAACAAAAATATGGGATGATACCCCACACTAGTCAGGTTAGAAAATGGCCAGTGATTTCTGAAAGAAATTGGTGGATAAGACATGGACACTGGGATCATATGAGTTGGGTCTAAAACATGAATTGGCTCTTATTTAGTTATGTGACCATATACAAGTTACTGTGTCTCAGTTTCTTTGTCTATAAAGACTGGTTAGTAACCCAATCTACCTTAGTATAACAATTTGAATTTTAAATTAACTAATCAAGTAGAGCACTAACTAAACAAATAATAGCATAATAGCTATTCACTGCACTCCAATTATGACTAGTACTACTATTTTAAATAAAATCCAACACTATAAATTCCTTCAATCTTTTTTTCTACTTACGTATCTGTTCATCATTGTATTAAAAATGTAAATTTGAATAGTGTTCCATTAATGAACTCCTCTCTCCCTTCTTCCCTCCCTTCTTTCCTTCCTTCCTTCCTTCCTCCCTAAGTCACTCATTCTCTCTGTTCCTCCTCCCTCCCTCTTCCTTCCTTCCTTCCTTCCTTCCTTCCTTCCTCCATCAGTCATTCTTTCCCTCTGTCTCACCCTCCTTCCCTCCCTCCCCCTTCCTTCTTTCCTTCTTCCCTTCTTTCCTTCCTTCATTCCTTCCTTCCTTCCATCCTTCCTTCCTTCCTTCTTTCTTACAAAACATACAAGGCCAGCTAAGACACCACATAGAGTCCCCCATGGCCCGTGTTACTATCTCTTTGGTTCTTCTAGCACAGACATGAAGGGAACTTTGCTGCTCTATGAAAACATTTTTATTAGTAACATTTTAGGGAAAATATTAATTATGATCCAAATTCTTCATCATTTTTTGAAAATAAGTGGGTGAGTTTCAAATCTGGTGAGTATGATGGAAATAATAGGAAATATATGGACATATTCTTAGTAAGTTTATTTTTATGCATACCATGTCTGTAACCTTTTTGAGACATAATTGACTAAGAATTATTCAAAGGAGTTTTACCTTATATATTTTACTTATAGATGAAATTTCCCTCAATCAGATTTTGATTGTTTATAAATGAATCCTCATTTGACTTTTTCATGGTAAATATTATAATTTTTTCATTTGGCCAGAATCAGAATTACATATGAAAAAGTATTTACTTGATGGAAACAATAAATTATATATATATATACATGTTCACACATACATACATATATACATGGGTATATACATGTTTACACATGCAGGCTTTACATATATATATATATATTTATATATATATGTGTGTGTGTGTGTGTGTAATTTTTATTACCATAGGAGTAAAATTTCTCAAATTTTCAAAGATGATGGCCATATGACTAAAAAAAGACAAACTCATCTTCTCATCTAGAAATCAAAGACTGATACTGTAGCTTATTTTGTGTGCAACTGAACATTTCATCGAACCAAAATTAAACTAGACTTCTACCAATAGCAAGTTGTATATGACAGAAGCCAAAATGAAGAATACAATTTTAAGTTAAAAATGTATAGACAGATGAACAGTTGTAGTTTTCAATTTAATTAGTATTACTAAATACAATGCAAAGTGTCTTTTAGTTTTCTTATATTTCATTTACATCAAAAAATCATTGCACAGGGCGCCGGTGGCTCATGCCTGTAATCTTAGCTACTCAGGAGGCTGAGATCTGAGGATTATGGTTCAAAACCAGCCTGGGCAGGAGAGCCGGTGAGAATCTTATCTCCAATAAACCACTAGAAAACCAGAAGTGGCGCTGTGGCTCAAGCAGTAGAGTGTTCGCCTTGACCTGAAGAGCACAGGGACAGCACCCAAGCCCAGAGTTCAAGCCCCACGACCAACAAAAAAATAAATTAATAAGTCATTGGTATGGCTTGAAGCTAGTCCACTCTGACATTTATGCTGAAATATAATTGCTAATGAAACAATATAGTAATATTGGACCCATAAGATCTGACTCTTCAAATCTTTCCATATCCTTACAAATGAGGTGGTGTCATTCTTTTAGATAGAATCACAGAATCACATTGTGTATGTATACAACATTTTCCTTATCCATTCATCTATGCAGAGGTGACTGTCTTATGAAGGTTTCATGTTCTTGGTGGGTTTACTGCCTTTAGAAAATAATTCACATCATGGACTGTTTTTGTTGGCCCTTCCAACTTTTGTGTGCTACAGAACTAGCCTTTTTATTTTTTAAAAGCAGAGTAAACCCTCAGAAGGGGCCAAATATATTGGTTCTTGACCTTGTACTTCCTAACCTTCACAATAACTCTTTCTGATGTGTTATCTAGTTTTAGGGTTTCTTAACAGACAAATACATTTAAATGTCAAGTGCAGTGAATGTTGCCTTGTTCACTCATGGTCAGATAAAATGAAAATATTTCACTTACTCTGTTCCAAAATATCCATCAGAATTTTATTACTTGACTCTGAATTGACCTTTAGACTTCAGTATTAAACATTCATAACAAAAGGAAAAATGAGCTATATTTAATTTTTAGGAACACAGAGCATTTAGAAAAAATGGAAATCAGAAGAAGGAAATCCAGAAATTATTCATATCCTGATGGTAACAGCTATTTCCCTCTGACCTATTCATGTAATTCTGTTGGCCTCCAGTTTGTTATTTGTAAACTAGCATTTCAACCTGATAAATTCTATGTCTTCTGCCAAATTTATGTCTCAGGATTGCATGAATATTCCATGGGAAAAAAAAGATGTTAGCCTGATTCAGAATCTCCTTCACACTTCATATGTGACCTAACACTTCAACACTAACAGGTAAAATAATACTGTCTCCACTATTTGATTGTGAAAAACAAAACAAAACAAAACAACAAAACCCCAGAGTCTACCTGAAAGATTATGAGTGTAAAGAATTCATGGAAGGAATCAATACTACATTTCTGAAAAAAAAATCAAGCAGTAAAATATGTATAGAACAAAAAAGCAAAAGCAAAATCACTTTGGTAGGTAGGCCAGAGACAGTGATTCATTCTATAATCCCAGCAACCCAGAAAACAGACTTTAGAAAGATCATGGATGGAAGCCAGTTTATGCAAAACTCATCGAGATACTATCTCAACAAACAAGCCAGAAATGTTAGTTTCCAGTATGATGGTGTGAGTCTGGCCCAGAAAAAAAAAAGTGTGAAGCTTTGTCTGAAAAATTAATGTACAAAATGGCTAGGGGCAGGACACCAGTGATAGGACTGATTGTTCAAAAGTCTAGTATTGCTCTACTTCCCCACCAAAAAACTTTCATAAACAAAAGTTGAATATTAAATGTCAGAATACCATAATCGTGTTGGGACTTGGCATTTCCCAGCTCTGGCTACCAGAAGGTGACTTAGAAGTGTGACTTAGAAGTGTGGCAGTCTCAGAGAGCATCAATTGTGCTATAGATGCACATATGTACTTAAAGGCTAGGACTCATGCTGAATATAATGAGAAAAACAAGGGGAAAATGAAGACTCAAATGAGCAGGGGAGAAACAGAAATTGTAGATAAGAGTATAGAAGAGGAAGCACAGAAGGGAGCCTTCTCCAGCCACAAACAGCACGTATGAAATATGAGTAAGAACAGGAAAAGTCAGCTTCATCTGAAAACTATTACTGTAGTAAATTAGAAAGGGAAAGTCAATGCTTTACTGATGATAGAACCTCTGAAGGGGTTGCAGAAAAATGTCTGGATTTGTTAGAAACAGCCGCATGAAAGAAAAAACACTTGAATACTTATCTTGGGGTTCATCTCACCTAACATCAACTTATCTGAACTTTTCTGCTTGTCTCAGACATATACTAGTTATTGCAAATAAGGGAAACCTTGGGACCTATGTTTCTTTGGGCCTGGCTTACTTCACTTAATATAATTTTTTCCAAGTCTTTCTATTTCCTAACAAATGGGACAATGTCATTCTTTCTGTTGGAGGCATAGAATTCCATTGTGTATATATACCACATTTTCTTGATATATTCATCTAGTGAGGGGCATCTGGGTTGGTTCCATATCTTAGCTATAGTAAATAATGCTGCAATAAACATAGTCATGCTGGTAGCTTTAGTATGGTCTTGTTTGTGATCGTTTGGGATGATTTCTTTGTTGCTTTGTATGTCTGTCCCCCATGGTATAATCCCTGTTTTCACTGTATTTGATGTTGGTATAATTTGTGGAGGGGAAGGGAAAAAACAAATCGTTTAAATAGGGATACAGAGGGACCCATTGCAGCAATGAAATGTAAAAGTCGTTATGTCGAAAAACGAACTTTACAAGTATTGTGGGGGGGTGCGGGGGGGGGGATGGGAAGGGAAAACAAAGGAGGAGGCAACAATGTTTGATAAAAAAATGTACTTATTATCTTGCCCATGTAATTGTAACCCCTCTGTATGATATTTTCACAATAAAATTTTTTTTAAAAAAGAAAAATGTCTGGATTACCGAAACAGTTTTACTCACAGCTTCCCTTCAAGGGAAATTACTACAAGTTGTTCTAAAAATGAGATGATGGAGAAAATCTCAACAATAGTGAGAACATGTATACATTTTTAATACTGTGGTAGTATAATGATCAGAGTCATATAGAGGCACAAGCACGCAGGCACACACACACACACACACACACACACGGAAATATGTAGAGGACATACCCTTCTGTATAGACAATGTATATAAACAAAGCACAGCTGGTTCATACCTGCAATTCTAGCTACTCAGGAGTCTGAAGTTTGTGTTTCAAAGAAAGTTTAGGCAGAAAAGTCCATTAGACTGTTATTTCTAATTAATCACCAAAATGCTGGCAGCAGAGCTGTAGCTAAAGTGGTATAGCACTAGCCTTTAGCAAAATAGTTAAGGGACAGTGCCCAGGCCCTGAGTTCAAGCAACAGGACCAGACCAGCACACATGCACAAGGAAGAATATGTATATGTATATATATATATATATGTATATGTATATATATATGAATATATACTGTGAAAAAGAAATACATTCTTATATCTATAGAGAGAAATAGAACAGATGAGTGAGATAGATAGATAGATAGATAGATAGATAGATAGATAGATAGATAGATAGATAGATAGATAGATAGATAGTTGTTAATGCTATATAAGGACCTGTGTGACACTGGAAAATAGAGAAATTACATGTGTATTGCTACTACTTTCACACCTTCACACACTTGTACATTCTATAAGGATATCTTTTTTCTTAATTAAAAGAATATAGAAAACACAAGGTATGAAATATCCAGTACAATTTTTCTTTCTTCCAGTCTATATCTATAAATGTATCTGCATCAAATATATTCTACATGCATATTAACTTCTGATACAACATATACATCCCTGTTAATGACTCTTTTCTCTTTTTGGCCTTGATCTATGCCATAATATTTTCTGAGGATCTTAGCGTGCATTGCTGTTTACTGACTGCCAATAATTTTTCTAGGATTCCTCTCTCAGATACAGTGCACCTTTCTTATTCCTATATTCACCTCATTTTAATTGATAGTTCCTCAACTGTTCCAAAGGTTATATTTTGTTCTCCTCTTTTTCTTCCTTCCTTCCTTCTTTCTTTCTTTCCTTGTCTCTCTCTCTTTCTTTCTTCTCTCTCTCTCTCTTTCCTTCCTTTCTTCCTCCCTCCCTCCATCCACCCCTCCGTTCCTGTTTATCGAAAATCGCCGAAATCTGTTTCTTAGGTTCCAGATGTGTACTCCCAGCAGCAATTGGATGTCTCTCAGTGAAATACAATGAGCCTTAATCCATTTCACATTTGATCTTCCTTCCCTAAAATATATTTTCTTAATGTAGCTGTTCCCTGTCAACTTGAGAAGAAATTTGTGCATTCTCTGATTATGCCCTCTGCTTAAACACTGCTCTTACAGCTCTTGTTGAACATTGGAGGGTGCCAATTTTCTCTTTTAAAAGTCTTTGGATTTTGTCTTCTATGACCTCAATTGCTAATATCTTGTGCTTGTGCTTATCTCTCTTCTGTACAATTGGAAGAACTTCCTTATACACTTTTCCTCTACGACTCACGTTCTGTGAAAT
This sequence comes from Dipodomys ordii, assembly GCF_000151885.1. Lineage (NCBI taxonomy): Eukaryota > Metazoa > Chordata > Mammalia > Rodentia > Heteromyidae > Dipodomys > Dipodomys ordii. The sequence continues at coordinate 2,195,306 of NW_012267233.1, read as the reverse complement.
TATAGAAATGATCTTATCGATATATAAATCATAGAATATTTCTGACAGCTGAAATCCCTTTGTAGACTCACTGAAACTGCATTTCCCATCTCCTATGATACTTGATCCTTGCCACTACTATATTGCAGAAATAATAACAATAATTGATATCTTGGAGCCAGGCCTTTCAGGATTCTGTGACTCTGTAAGATCCAAAACCTTTGCTTATCCTAGACCATCTTTTCTCTAAAGCTCGTCCTTATGCCTGATATCTTTATTAGATAAATTCTCCTTCCTCTTTGTTGTCATTGCAAATTAGTGCAAGCTTCTATTTTTATATTCAAAACAACACATTTTTATTTACTTATACCTCCCATCTGACCAACTGTAGAAATTACTAAATGAAGAGCTTTATTATAGCAAAAGTTGGTAAAACTAAGATTTGATAAATGGTTGTAGAAGGAATATGAGTAAACTATATGATTTGTACTTTAATGAATCTCTGAATTAAATATTTATCAGTTCAAACTCCTGAACTTTTAACTTCCACTTCCTAAGAATATCTTTAAGTTTTAATTAAGTAAAAATAAACCATAATGCTTTCACATTTAAATATTAATTTTAACATATATTAAATGTCTAGTGAATATATGCTGGTAAACAGCTTAAGATGTGTATATGTCACAGAGATACACAGATTTTTTCCAATGCAGAATTATTTAGAAACAGGCAAAATACATATATTATTACTCACACTTTGATCTCCCCAGAGCACTTTGATTCTTTTAATATCGCACTTGACAAATTGATATAAAAGATTCTTTACTGTCATTGATATATTATCAGTCTGTGTTGCACAGTATAACTGTTTCCATCTATGTAAAAAGTATGCATATTTAGCACACATATTTAGGTCACTAAATGATGTTAAATGGAGGGCGGTATACAAAATATGTTAGTTTCTCTCTTCTCCATCTTTCTCTTTCTCTTTCCTTCTCTCTCTGTCCTACTAGTTGAAGTAAGCTACATGTGGAAAAGTGGATTTTCAGAAGTTAGTTTATTGTTAGAGAGATATCAAACCCAATATCTATTTTCTAACTGGCTCCTTATATAAACTATGGGAGATTTTAATAGCAGTACTGAATGTGTACTCTTCTAATTCACTTTGTCATAGGGAGTACACTACATTCAATAATGTAGTTTTTCTACTCAGTAAAGCTATTGGTTCCATTTTCTACTTTATTGATTCATATTGATCAGTTTTTATTGTTTCCATTAATATTCTCACCAAAAGCACATCATCATTTTCTTTAAGAAAACAGCATCATGTGATGAATATATACTTTAAAAAGATGTGTTTAGTTGACAATACTTTGAAATATAAGAAGAAAAACAATACTAATTTCCTTTAGTTTGCTTCTGTATAAATCCTACCTTGAACTTTAGTTTAGCTTATACTTAAAGCAAGATGTTTAAATATTATTGTATTTTTTGTTGTCCTCAAAATATACATTTTGTTGAATCTCAATCTCCTATCTTCAGATTGGAAAATTACAGGCAAGTTACCTTAAGACATGTCATGAGCAGCAAATCTGAGCAGTTGGAGCTTGTCCAAAAATGTTATTGTATAATCTGAATGTTAAGGAAAATTGCAATAATTTATTAATATTATACATTAATTCTAAAGCATGGGTATTATTCTGTTTTATTTCATACCACTAGGAAGCTTCTAGCATTTATTCTACATCATAGCTCTTTGAGAAATACACCCTTGAGTAAGTTTTCATTGATATGTATGGTTTGGTTCTTTTAAAAAACAAGATTATTAAAAAAATTGATAGATTTTCCTCTCCACATTTGCAAATATACTATACATTCTAGCAACTGAAATATGAGCTTGACAATGATTTAATTTAGCCAAAGGATTTTAGAAAAGAATAGGATATTAGTGTATACTACAGCAAAATTTTAACCTATGCTTTCTTGACATTGTAAAAGTAAAAAAAATAAAAATGACCCATGGATTGAGAAAAACAAATATCCATTACATAAAAACCTCTGCCTTTGAAAAGAAGAGATAAAAACTATTTTGATTTCTTTTTGGGATGGGCAACTTTACCAGTTTATATGTTTAATGATAATTGATACAATGTCATATTTATGGACTATTGGGAAATAATGTAGTTATTTCTTGCACATAGTTTATATCATATTCCAAAATTCTGTATTAAGATTAGCACAATTTTTATTTTAGGTAAGCAAAAATCACAAATGAAGATGAAACTAATGTCTCTTGCTATTAAATCACTGAAACCTAATATCTTACATATGTCCTAAAACCTAATATCTGAAACCTAATATCTTACATATGTCCTGTCATATATCCTTAGTGACAGATATACCATATCATTTCAATCTCCAGTGTTTCTTCCATTCTGTCTACATTCTTCTCCAACTTAAAATTCCTTTGCAATTCAGGTGATATACTCACAAAGTTCTTGTATAATCAAGAATGTATTTTCTGTTCAGCTAGGTACATACACTTTGGTTTCACAGAGTAATGTGACGTGGGAGACAATGGATGTAATGGAGAGAGTGTAAGCTCGTCAGATGAAATAACTCATGGCTTTGTTTGTGGTTCAGACATTATTTTAAATGACTGTGAAAATAACTGATCAAACTTTCTCCTCCCTCATTTCCAAATGTTAAGGAAATAAGTATATTTCACAAGATTACCCCAAAAGCACATTCTAGCTTCTATGGTTTATGATTGCACTGTTTTAGTAAACACTAATTGTAGCCTTTGGGAAAACTGAGATATGAACCTACCTGGATGCAGATGAATGACATTTGGTTTTAATTGAATAAACTGACATGATTTTTTTTTCTTTTGTTGGTTATGGGACCTGAACTCTGTGCCTGGGTGCTATCCCTCAGTTCAAGGCTCAAGGCTAGCACTCTATCACTTCAGCCACAGAGACACTTCTGGCTTTTTCTGCTTAGGTGGTGCTGAGGAATCGAACCCAGGGCCTTGTCCATTCAAGCCAAGCACTCCACCACTGAGCCACCTTCCCAGGCCAAATGACCTGATATATATATATATATATATACACACACACACATATATATGGACAATTATATATATATGTATATATATATATGGACAATTATATATATATATATATAATTATTGTGAAAATGTCATACAGAGGGGTTAGAATTACACTGGCAAGGTATGAGTACAATTCTTATCAAGCATTGTTGCCTCCTCCTTTGTTTTCCCTATCATCCCTTCCCTCCCTTCTCCTCCCCTCCCCCAAAGTTCTAAAGTTCATTTTTCAACATAACATCTTGTACATCTCATAGTTGCAATGGGTCCACCTGTATCCCTATTTAAACAATTTGTTTTTTCCCTTCTCCTCCCCAAATTATACCAACATCACATACAGTGAAAGCAGGGGTTATGCCATGGGGGAGGGACATACAAAGCAACAAAGAAATATCTTATAAATATATTAGAAACAATAGCAAGAAAGAAAATCTGTTTGAGTCCTTAAATAATTTACACATGTCCCAAGAACCATATAAAGGTGACAAGTTATTTCCCATCTCTTCACTTTTATCCAGTAGGACTCACTTCATCCCTCTTCATCATTTCCCTTCCTCTTCACTCTTCCAAAATGCTATCAGCATCTCCACTAAGACTACCTACCACCTGCACACATTGGTTGTGCTGCCTAGCTCCTTTGCCTCATATCTCTTTCCAAGTTTATTTCTTCGAGATTGCTTTACTTAAAGCTGAATCTGGTGCATGGATGTTGTAAGCAGAGAACAAAACCGTTCTACTTTTCCTTTTTAGCACGTATCATACCTGAAATTATTTATTCCATGTCAGTTTGTGTCTTATTAAACTGAGAACAGTGACTAAGGGTCTTATTTTTGCTATGTATCCTGTTTCCTTTTCAATTCTTGGAATATAGATGATATTCAATGAGCATTCTAAAAATGACATAATTTTTAACACTATTCCCACTCACCCCAATTCTGGAGATGCAGAACTTAAGGGCTTACTTTTTACTGCTAGCTGGAATAAACACAATCAATTTGGATATTTTAGGAACAGTAATTCTCTGAAGAATATTGAAGCATTAAAATGTAAAATAATGTAAAATAAACTGCTAAGGTAATGAAGCAGAAGAACAAAAAGAATAAATTGTACTCAAATATAAAAGTTTTCATGAGTCATACTTAAATGTCCCCTTGTATTAAGAGAGGCAGATTGAAGTGTTATCATGAAAATCCCACACAAAGTGTTGCTTGTGACCTTGTAACATTTTCTAGGCAGGAGAAAGTATTTTTCTTGCAAAGTACAAGATTTCAACAAAAAAAGTGACAAAAATGTGAAGAGAAGAGAAATTTCAAACAACATAAGAATGGGGAAACCCAAGGGGTTCCTTCTTAACAAGACCATACCAGATAGAATGGTATTAAATCTAAAGAAAATTCTAAGGGAGAGATTTATTATCTCAGAGCTAACAGAAAGGGCTTCTTATTAAAGACATCTTGGGTTACTACAATGAATAAATGGTATAATATTCTTGGACAGTACAATGGATATATCAATATATAATTTATCAACTCTAATAAAAGAATGCTAGAGCTGAAAGGAAAGGCAGAAATCATTTAGGCCAAGTACCTTATATTTAAAGGTAGGAAAACTGTCCTTAGATCAAATATTAAATCGGTGATGTGCATGGAATCCCCAGAGGGAAAGAGTTATTTATAAATTAATCTGGATTCTTGTTTAATTATACCAGCACCAGAATGTATCTCTGTAACATACTAATATTATGGAGGCATATGGCAAACCATCTAGCTCTTAAGCTTGGAAAGTTTCATGAACCAACCCAGACACCCTTCAGTAGTTGAATGGATCAAGAAAAAAATATATATGCATATATCTGTGTGTGTATATATATATATGTACATATATATGTACACAATGGAATTCTTTGCTTCCATCATAAAGAATGATACCACATATTAAGTGAAGTAAGACAGACCCCCCCCAAATATGTCTTATGGGTCCTCTCATTTGTAATAAATAGCACACATCTAAGATAGTCTTAACAGATGAGCAGAATAGTTCAAGAGCTATGTAAATATGGCCATATAAGATGATGATAAGCCAAGTGAACTCCAAAATACGGACACAGGTTTTTATTTGTTTTTAATGTATATGTGATTTCTTTTTCCGGTGTGTTTTTTGTTTCCCCTATGGTTAATCCCTTGTTGTCACTCTACTTGATTTTTGGTACCCTGGGTATTGTATATAGGTTGATCTGATTTAGGGAAGGGAAGGGGAACAACCAAATGGTGGGACAAAAGACAAAAGGAGAACCAATGAAACAGTGATATTCACAAGACAATATGTTGGAAATGGTCTGTACAATTTGTGGGAGGTGGCATAGAAGGAAATTGGGAGATAAATGAGGGAGGGTGTAACAAGTTTGACAATAATGTACTTCCTACCATACTTATATAACTATAACCCCTATATACATCAGCTTGACAATAAAATTTAAAAAAATAAGAAAACATGGTGTAATTGTTACATTTGAACTTTGTAAAATACAGGCCAAAATATACTGTACATAGAATGGCTTAACTCTCTTTAAAAATGAAAATTGGCTCAGTATTTTGATAAATTTCTTTATAAATAAAGCAAAATTCATCTATGTCCTTCTTAATTATATGAAACTTGGAATTTTCTTCAAAGTTATTCATCAAATATGTAGTTAAATATAGAAACTGAATATACATGAACAATTTTTACAGAACTCTTCATATATAAGTATATATACTTAAGTATATATAGATATAGTGAACTCATAGTCTGGGTGCTGTCCCAGAGCTCCTTTGAACTCAAGGCTAACGCTCTACCACTTAAGCTATATTGGCATCCTAGTTTTTTTTTTTTTTTCTGAGTAGTTTATTGGGATCAGAGTCTCATGGACTTTTCTGCCTGGGAAGGCTTTGAATCTTGATCCTCAAATCTCAGTCCCTTGAGTAGCTAGGATTTCAGGCATGAGCCTCTGGAATCTGTCATGATATATTTTTATACATATAAATGTTAGCCATGCAGAAGAAAATCCATCAAATGTTATCCTCTTATTCAAAAGACACTGGCAATAAAGCTGGTCAAATTTTCTACCTGTCTGAAATTACTGTATATCCCCAAAAAACAAAAATAACAAAACAACAACCTGTTTTTAGATAATGGATTTTTCATGTTATCAAGTTGTTTCTTCCATGCTTTCTTTTAACTTCAGAAAAATATTTTGAAGAGTCAAATCTAGAATAAAATTTTATAAAATTAATATTTAAAATTAGTTGTATTAAAAAATAAATTGGGATTCCAATTACTCACTAAGACTGTTACAACTTTGTACTATTTGACTTTATTCCTTTTATGAACATATTTGTGCTTTACTATAATTCTATAAAAATTAAAATTGGTGATTAAAAATAAATATAAGTTTCTTAAATTTTATATAAATAGACCCATGTAGCATCCACTTTTCTATCTGTCTGATTAAAATTTTAATAATGATTCTTGGCCGGGTGCTGGTGGCTCACACCTGTAATCCTAGCTACTCAGGAGGCTGAGATCTGAGGATCGCTGTTCAAAGCCAGCCCCGGCAGGAAAGTCCGTGAGACTCTTATCTCCAATAAACCACCAGAAAACCAGAAGTGGTGCTGCAGCTTAAGTGGTAGAGCGCTAGCCTTGAGCTGAAGAGCTGAGGGACAGTGCCCAGGCCCAGAGTTCAAGCCCCACGATAAACAAAAAATAAAAATAAAAATTCTTATTTCAATTTGTTTTGCAAGTGTTAATAGTTTTATTTGTTGATGAATAGTATAGGGGGGTATTTGGATGCTTTCAGAATAGGAGAACTTTTAATATAAACATATATATATATATGCACACACATATGTATATATACATATACACATATATATACGTGTATATATACATGTATATATATATATATACGCATATATATACGCACACACCTATATATATAGTACATATATACACATATATGTATTTATATTTATATGTGAGGGATATGTTCTTGTAAAAATCTTTGAAAAACACTTAATTTCATTTATCTTAGAAAATGTCTAAGAAAGAAATGGCTGGATTATAATTTAGGCATAGGTTTAACTTGAAGAAATTGAGTTAAAACATGTTTATTCCAGTTTCCTTTCCTTCCAACATTCTCTGAGAGTTCCAATTCTTGTTTCTAGCCCAGTCAGCCAACACTTTTTAATATTTGAAATTCTGCTGGTTGTGCTGTGGTCTTTTTTTAGAGTTTTATTCACAAGCAGTAAGGCAATATGACAATGATAAAGACCAGCTTTATGTTCATTTTAGCTATCTTTTTCTTTACTTTATAAGCTGTCATATCAATTTTATTATATATTTATATTTATTACTCAATTACAGAATATGCATATATTATCTATATACCTACATATATATGGATATATATACCTATAGAACATATACATATAAGTACATATATATATACATGTTTTGTATAGTGTGTGTTTCTGTATGTGTGTGTGTGTGTGTGTGTGTGTGTGTGTTTGTGTATATATGTCAGTAGTAAGACTTGACCTGAGTTCTTTCTCTCTTGATTGGCTTTTGCTTAATCATGACACTTTACCCCTTGAGCAATATTTCCACATCTAGGTTTCTGATGTTTAATTTCATATAAGAGGCAGGCTGGCTTCTAAAATCTCAAACTCCTGAGTACTAGGATTGCAAGTATGAGTCACCAGTTCCCTGCTTGCTGTATTTTACTTATGGTTAACATGCTTTTTTTGCCTTAAATTATTCAGTTTCTTTAAATTTATGTATTCTGTCTTCTATATATACCTATACATATATATATATGTATATTTGCAAACCTTCTCCTTGACTGTAACTTTCCTTTTCATGTTGTTAACTGTGCCTTTTGATGATTGCTTTCTGTTTTTATGAAATTCAATTTGTCAGATTTTGTCTTCTTTAATGTTCACATCTGCCTTTATTCTTTTACAAAATGACATATGCCTAAATAGCTTAAATACAAAAACATTCTTTTACAAGACTAGGATTTCTGAAAGCTAGATTCAAATTCTAGTGAAGGGATTCTTGCTACACAGTTGACTTTCTTCCTGCTCTGTCCTCATACCACTTAGGGAGGTTCAAACGTGCAAGTCCTTCTATGTCTCTTTTTATAGAGTCAGTAGCTTCATCATGAATTTCCCACTTTCAAGAGTTCATTTAAACTTTCCAAAGGCCTCATCTAAAAATACTAACATACTGGGGGGTAGGGGTAAGGGCATCAGTATACGGTTTGACATTGGATCATACAGCCAGTCTAAAACATATTACATGTTGTGCTATTCTAACAGAATATTCTCTAAATCAAGGATTCTCACCAAAACCATTTTGTCATTTTAAAAAGTCTTATATTGAAGTACGTAATCTACTTCAACTTAGTATTTGAAAATTCTATGAGGAAAGTGATTAGATGATTCATGGAATATGTTTTTTTAATTGTTTCAGTACTATAAAAATAAACAAAACAAAACAACAACAAGAAACATAATTTCTTTCCATATTTGATTCTCTAGCCTTTGTTGAAAGATCATAGAATACAACAATCTTTTTAGACAATTAATAGCAGGAAACTGAAGAGAAAGAAATGTCATGCAATTGTTGTATAACTTATACAATATGACTTGAATAATAGCCAATTAATTGTTTATTAGTATTAAAATTAATTATGTAGGAGAAATTAGAACCAAGAGTGTTTTCAAAATATTTAAATTTCATGATTCAAAGACAAAACTAAATGATAACGTATTCTAGTTAACAAATACTGGCAGTTAGGCACAGGTGCTAAAGTTAATAAAAATATTTCTATGTTATGAACATATATTACGAGCAAAAGGTAATTAGAGAATTTTTGTAATTCTGTTCCCCTCCCCCCCTTGGTGAAAAGCAGCACAGTGAAAATAACTATTTTCTCTTTTATTCCACAATGTTTCTGGGCACATTGCTAGTATATTTTTATGCAAATACGAGTCTTGAACTCTGAGCTTGGGCTCTGTCCCTCAGCTCTTCAGCTCAAGGCTAGCACTCTACCACGTGAGCCACAACACCACTTCCGGTTTTCTGGTGGTGAATTGGAGATAAACATTGCACAGACTTTCTTGTTCGGGCTGGCTCTGAACAGCGATCCTCAGATCTCAGCCTCCTGAGAAGCCCGGATCACAATGCGTGAGCCACCAGCACCCAGCTTGCTAATACATTTTTAAGAATAAAGATGTACATAAAACTGAGCCATAATATAAATCTCTCCTTCTTACTACAAGCAAGAAGTAATAGAGACAAAGGTTAATTACAGCTCATTTTTGACATGCTAACGTAGAGAGAGAAACTGGACACACTATGTTTTGACTATGAACCTTACAGCCCCGGAAAATGGAAGACTAAAGTCTAGTGTTCTCTTCAGGAAGAACCAAACCTAGGATATTCACAATGTCCATAAAATTGCTCTCTTTTTCCTCTTTGTATTTGTTGGTTTCACTTTGTCTCTGTTGGCTACAGACATAATAAAAGTTGACCTTCAAAAACAGCAGATGAAATGACCTTTTCCTTTTTCAAACCTTAGAAAAGATTACCATTCACCTGGAATCCCTATCAATTGCCCCAGTTCCTACAGTGATAACTGTATCAAAAGGAATGTTGATTAATTCAGCTCAAATATATAGAACATTACAGATTTGGGAGATAAAGTTCATCTAAGCAACCAAGAGGTTAAATCAATAGAACGAGGAGAAAAGTCCCTGGTGATCTGGCAACCAAAAGCTGAGAAAAGATAGGAAAGAGAGAGAAATGTGCACCATTTTGAATTAGCATACGCTTATAAATAAACTAATTAGGTAGCATATTAAATATCCGTATATTTGAAAATGATTGTATGAAATTTTTCTATCAAAAGATAGTATGAGGAAAAATATGAAGGGACTTATAAGTGACATGTTATTCATATTAGTTCAACAAATTTCATAGTATTGACAAATTTCTCAATTCATGGTCAACGCATTACTCTAAAATTGAAATGTTTATGAAACAAGCCCTAAGGAAACCAACATATTTAACTACCTGTGAAAACTTTAGTGCAAGTATGAGAGAACTGACTCACAAACACATGTTGAAACTCTTTAGTACAACCAAAATAAGAACAAGTACATAAAATTATTAACAAATAACTACACAGAATATTAATAATCAGTTATCATGTTCAAGAAAGATTAATTTGATAAATATGTATCCCAGTATTAGAGAAGCTCTGATCACAGTTAGGGTTGTCATAGTTAAACATGTGATTGGGGAGTAGAAGACTTATTAGAAATTAAACTAAGCAGGTTAATATCTCTCTATATTTGGTAAAGACTCTTGTTCAAATATCCATGTTCAATGATCAAAAGAAGCAGAAAAAAGAATGCAGAAAGAAGTGCCCACTTATATCACTGTTACTTAATAGGAACAAGAAAGTGTTAATCTACTCCTGCAATCTCTCTGGCTTCAGCGATTTTGAGAGTGAAGGTATTTTTGGTAGAGAGAATGAAGTTAATTGTCAGCAATGTTAAACAAGGTTCCAATGTCTTCATTTACATTACTCTAAATATGTCCTGTGGCAACAATATATTCCTATTTGTATAGATAAATATTAGTTGGCTTGCTTGTAGTTTTCTCTTACATGTCTTATTATTATGATATGTAAATATAAAATAACTCAAATCAATAATAACAGTAAATATAATATCTAATTATTATCTGTATGTGTGAAAGCTAGCAAACTTTCATTTATAATAACAACAAGTAGATAAAAATAAAAATAGAAAATATCTGTCCTCTTATTAGGAAGTACATATAGAAAGTAGAAAATATTTAGAAATAATGCTATTAGGAAGGACAATATCATGCTCTTTTGAACAACAGGATATTTGAATTGGGAACATATAAGATGATAGCAACAACAACTTAAACCCTTTAATCTGGGCTCTGCTGGCCTGTAATCCTAGATACTCAGGAGGGTGAGATGTGAGAATTGTGGTTATATGATTTGTGGAGGCAAGGAGAATCACAGAAACAGTGGGACACAGGGTGAACAAATTCAGCAGTCATACTCACTAGACACTATGTTGGAAATAAACTATACAACTTGCGGGGGAGTGTTGGGAGGGGAAAAAGTGGAAGAAAATTAGGGATTAGGTAACATTGTTCAAAAAGAAATATACCCATTACCTGACACAAGTAACTGTAATCCCTCTGTACAATCACTTGATTGTAACCTCTCTGTACAGTATTTTCACAATAAAAAACCTATTTAAAAAACAAAAATGAACCAAAAACAAACAAAAAACAAAACAAAACTAATGTACTGCAGGGAAATGATGGCTCATGCCAGTAATCTCAGCTACTCAGGAGGCTGAGATCTGGGAATTGTGGTTCAAACTCAGCCTGTTTCGAGAAATCTGTGAAACTTGTATCTCCAATAAACTACTGAGAAAAAGTTGGAAGTGGCACTGTGGGTCAAGTGGGAGAAGACTAGCCTGAGCCTAGGATCTGAGTTCAAATCCCAGGATGGCAAAAAAAGAAAATAAAAAAAGTGTAACAAATATGATATTTGTTCTATTTGAAAATGATTAAATGATAATGCTGTTGGGAAATGATCTTCACATGGGGAAGACTCTAATCAAAATAAATTCTGGATTGTTTGAAATATGAAATGTTCGTGTGGAGGGAGGACAAAGTATGAAAGTATATGTTCAGCTAGACAAAATATTAAACATAAAAAATTGCAGCATATGCACAAATCAAAATAACATGAAGCAAATTAGCTTTGGATACAAGAAAAGTAAGAAAGAGACAGTATGGAAAATTACCTACAATCATTCTTCTTTGGGAGGAATCACTGTAATATAGATGATACAGAAAAATTTAATACTCCTTTTGTGCCTACATGTTCCCAATTAATAGTAAGTTTTCAGTGAGCAGAAGAGGTAGATTCTATATCATTCACAATATTACTAGGTGGAGCAGACATAGCTGGTGGATTTCGAAATCAGGGTTGTGATAAAATAGAAGTTTATGCAGCATGTGCTACAAAGACAGGAAAGACAGTTGTGGGAAGGACTCTTGTTCTTCTTAGGTCCTCAGGACAAAGCGGGGAAGGAGCATCTTCATTTGTTAACTACAATACTTCAACCACCCAACTTGGCTCTTCATTAAAAAAAGTAAATAAGTCAATCAGTAATTCAATGCATTGCTTTGAGAGTGGCTCCAGTCACACAAATTTATATTATTTTAGACACCTGGCCTTAATGAAAATCAGACCAGGGGTATAATTCATTGTTTACCCATAACAGGAGGAATAGCAACTAAATAAATTACCCCCATGAATAATCTCTTTGAACTCTGGGCCTGAGCGCTGTCTCTCAGCTCTTCAGCTCAAGGCTAACATGCTATCACTTGAGCTCTAGCGCCACTTCTGGTTTTCTGGTGGTTTATTGGAGATAAGAGTTTCGTGGACTTTACTGTCTGGGCTGGCTTTGAACTGTGATCCTCATATCTCAGACTCCTAAGTAGCTAGAATTATAGGTGTGAACCACCAGCGCCTGGCACCCATGACTAATATCTTCTACAGACTATAAAGGTTAAACATTCCCGAAAAGAATGAAAACCAAGTGGCTAAAAATCTAAGGAAATGTGTTAATGTAGTAGTGAGTGTCAGACTGCAATCATCTAAGATTGGAATCTTTTTGTGCTAAGTTTTAGGAAAGGTCCCAAATTATGTACTTCTGGGAAAAGTGACCTTGGGAATTTAAGATATAATGAATCAGAGTGAATTACTCTTTTAGTTCTGCAGATTATTTTTATAATCCACTTGCTCCTTAAAACAGGATAAGAAAGATTATGTGGGTATTTGTGCAAGAATATTTATTTCAACACTGCAGTGCTCCATGTTACAATAAAGTCAATTGCCCAAATGATTATTATATCAGTATCTCTATTTTGCGGAATATTGTGCACTCATTTAGAAGAATGACACCTATCTATATTTACTGACTGCAAAGACAGTCACAGGATGCTAATAAATAAAACAAGTCAATTGCACTATAATGTGCAATATAAAGTCAAAAGAGGAATAAAAGAAAACAGAGAAGAAAACGAGATTGAAAATGAGAAAGAAAGTAGTAAGGACAAAAGGGAGAGTTACCTATGCATTTTTATGACAATTATGCATTTTTATGTCAATACCTGACAATAAGATTTGTTTTGTGCCTTGTTAAGGCTTGAACTCAGGAGCCTGAGTTCTTACTCAGGATTTTTAATCATGAATGGTGTTCTAACACTGGATCCATGCCTCCAGTCTAAAATTTTGGTGGTAAATTAGAGGGTTTTTGGACTTTATTGTGTAGCCTAATTTGGAACCTAACAGTCTCACAAGTGTCTGCAATTTTAGGCATAAACCACTATGCCCAAATCTTATTTAAGATATTTTATTATTCAAGTTATTATTTGAAGTAATATCTGGAACCTTTTTTCCAGAGTTTTCCAAGAAACCTCTCAAACATTATTGGATGAATTAAAAATTATCATTTTAATAAGTAAATAAGCAAATATAAAGAAATCTAATCCTTTTAAAATTACACTTAAACTTAACATATGTTGGTGAGTAACTGCTTAATTTAAAAGTTGTTGCTACTAAGCCATCCTATCTTCAGTGTATGTTCTAATTAGTAAGGAAAGTCAGCCTGGGAAAAGAGTAAAATTTTTATTCCCAAGCTTCGCAATGAAGCAAAGAGGCTCTGAGATCACTTTATACCATCAAAATTAATGATACTAAATATTTAAGAAAAATAACCATCTTCAATGAATGCATTCCTTTTCATATTTGTAGGTCATCTCAAAAAGCCAGATGGCATCATCAAAATTTCAAACTCCTGTTATGGGTTTTAGTGCAGAGCTGTATCAAAATTTAATGATCTAAGTAAGTTCTTGCTAAGATTTATGGGAATAATATGCAAGGTTCTAAAGGTAGCAGTCTCAAAACACAAAATTTAGAGTCACATCCTACTATTGCTAGCCATGTGTTCTTACATTACCTAAAGTGATAGCCTCAATTCTATCAGCTATACAGTAGAGATGATATCACTGCTCACTTTATTGTGTCATTATAGTCATTAAATGAAGTCACATGTACTTCCAAAATGCATGGCCTTAGGTACCATTCAATCAGTGTTAGCTATTAAAGCTATATTGTGGGGAATGCATGGTGCAATACAACAGAACTTAGGTAGCTATAATGATTAATTTCTAAAACATAAGAAATAATATTACTCTGAGAACACCATAAAGTTAGGGACTTTTCTTTAGATGCCTTGTCCATGGAAATTCAATTACTGATATCAAATAATTAAATATCCTTAAACTAAAGCAAACAAGAACACCTTAGTGCAGGCAGATGGATCTTGGTATATTGTATGCATGCACATATATTTTATATATTTTAATTTTGATTAAGGTTTTAGTATATTCTATTAAACACCCTTCAAAACCACATATGAAGCAACATTGCAGTAATAAAAAATGATTGGAGGCAGAAAACTTAAGTGTTGCATCTGTGTTTTGTAATAAACAAACAGTACAATCATTCTATGATTCTCATATTCTGTATATCCATATTGAACACGTACAATGTATTGGGCATTGTGTTAGGTCTTGGAATGCAAAAGGTAACAAACTAGACTAACTTCCCATCATTCTAATGCTTATGTATAGGTCAGTTTTTTTATCAGTAAAAAAAGTAGTATTTCTTAGTTTTAATAAGATGTAATGAGTTAATGTAGGCAAAAGAGTGGAATAGAGATGATCTTGCTAATTGTTAATTATCCCTTTAATATTCCTTTTGTTTCTAAGATGAAGGTGAAAATATTTCCAAAACAATAGGACAGTGCTAATGGATGATAATGCATCAATTGGAATAGATCCTCTTCCATTTTGCTTCTGTTCTAGTTAATATGCATTAGAAATAATGGCAATATAAAAACAAGCAAACAAAACTAATGTATCTAAAGGAAATAAGACAAGGTCAGCAGCAGGGTTATTCTTCTCTGTTCACAGGAACATCTAGAGTCACACATTAAATCACAGTTTTGGCAAATGCACATCTGTGAATCAGGATGGCAGTGACTTATTGTACTCAACGTAGATATGACTGATTTTAACAAGCAAATCCTATCATTAACTTCTCTAAAGGCTGGTGGCATTTTATTCACTTCTATTGTATGTCACAATCAGGGCTCTACGGTGAACACAGTAAGAATTAAATCAGTTCTGATTCAATAAAAATGTATACATAAAATCCAGAACTACTTTCCTGATTTGTAACATTCATTGTGTCTTTATATTTAGATACATACTGTCCAAATTATGTAGACAACATGCATCAATAGCTCCTCAGATTATAGTTCAAGTTCTATAGTCAATGCCAACTTAACCAGGGAATTTTGTGTTATTGTATATTCTTAGATAAACTTTTACCTTTTATTAATTGTCAGAACCGTTTGTTGTTGTTGTTGTTGTTGTTGTCAGTCCTGGGGCTTGAACTCTGGGCTTGGGCACTGTCCCTCAGCTCTTCAGCTCAAGGCAAGCATGCTACCGCTTGAGCCACAGGGCCATTTCTGGTTTTCTGGTGATTAATTGGAGGTAAGAGTCTCATAGACTTTGCTTCAGGGGCTGGCTTTGAACTGTGATCCTCAGATCTCAGCCTCCTGAGTAGCTAGGAATAAAGATGTGAGCCACTGGTGCTCGGCAGAACAGTTATTTTAAACTGTTTTTGCTTTTTTTTTGTTTCATTCCTAATTCTATTTCTGTGTTTGAATAGAGGGAAACATAGTAAACTCCACTGAGGGTGTTCACCTTTTTTCCATTCCATACCCTACCGGCTTATCATCCTTTCTTGAGTTTGGGTTTCTAAGAGATGTTGCTTGCTATCTTATTTTCTTCAAGTTCAAGTTACTTAAACTCTTAAGTGATCAATAAAACAGCTTAAAAGTTAACTATAATATGAAAAGCAAGATCTAAGTTGTTCATTTTAATCACCACATCGAAAATGTTTTAATGTAGAGAAGATGTATAAGTAATGTTATCTCCTCTGAGGTCCACTGATGACAAGAAAAGAACTTTAGATCAAATGTGGAATGCCTTTTATCAGGTGTTTTGTTTAGCACCAAGACACCGTGCAACCAAGAATACATTGAAACTCCTCAAAATAATCTTACTTCAAATTTGAACTCAGGATTTAACTATAGTGAAGCAAAACCTGGAAATTAGTTACCTAGAATTCTGAGCACATATTGTACTGTACATTAGCCAAATTACTTGTTGAGCTTAATTGTATAATTAATGAGGATAACATGCCTTTTGGCATAGGCATATGAAGCACGAAAGGTATTTCTCTTGCTTGACTCTAGGAGAAATGTGAAATGGAGTGTACAAACAGAGTTTTATGTAGGATGCAGAGGTAAGAGTATCATCACAAAACAGGAAGATCCTGAAATATTTTTTAAAAAAGCACAATTGACATGAAGTACATATAAGAGTCTGGAAGAATTTACTCAATATCCAATAGATAGTGGTGTGAAACAACTTGTTGGATGCAGAGAATTATGTATAGCTTGATAGAAACAGAATGCAGGGGAAATAAAAAAGATCATATGGCGAATGCTGAAGGGTTGACCTATGAATGTTATAGACAATGCAAAGTATTTTGAGTAAGAGTAAACTATAATCACATTTCTGAACCTAGAAAATCCCTGTTAGTAGTGTAAAAGTGAAACTGGAGTACACAAGATAGAAGAGAAGGAAGAAAATGATGGCATTATTCCTTTAGAATCTCCCAAGTTGGTTTTAAATATGTCATCTCTGTGGATAATTGTGTGTTCAAATTTGCGTATATTTTACTATAATCTGTTTGAAAGAGAATCTTGGCATTTTCTTTCTGTATTCATAAAGCTATTGTGTACCTGGCACATAAGCAAATGCTTTAGAATTTTGTTTAATGACTATTGTTGCAAACTAAGAAACAGAATGAAATTCTAATTAATTCTTTCTGCTGCTTTACAATTTGCAGCTCTTCACGTAAGCAGAAAGAAGAGCTGTATAAATATCTAGAGCATCTTTCTGCTTCAGCCTAATCATGGCTTTTAATAGCTGTGTTTCTTTTTGTGACATTGCCATTAATTAATAAAACAGCTTGCATGGTTTAAATTATTAGACATGTTTGACAAGAAAAGAATTCAAAGAAATGTGATGATGGCAGATTTAGTAACAACTTTTAAAAGGATATATATAACATTATATATTATTTGTAGTATATAATATATATTTGAAAAAAAGACAGTCTCTTCAAAACGATGTTGGGAAAACTGGACATCCATATTCAGAAGACCAAAACTGGATCCTTGTCTGTCACCTTGGGTTAATATTCACTCAAAATGACTCAAGGACATCAATGTAAAATCTGAACCTTTGAAACTACTAGAGCAAAGAACATGAGAAAGACTAAGTAGGCATAAGAATTGGCACAGGCAAGAACTTTCTGAGAAAAATTCTTTGGGCTGGGGAAATTTGCCAGAATTGACAAATGGGATAGAATCAAGCTAAAAAAGTTTCTGAATAGCAAAGGATATAATTAATAAGCTAAACAGACAGCCTACACAATAAGAAACTATCTTTATCAGTCATATATATGATAGAGACTTAATATTAAGAATATATAAAGAGCTCAAGAAGTTAAAGCCCAAAAGAGTCAATAATACAATCAAATAAATGGGCAAAGAAATTCTTGATTTTTGTGTTTTGTTGTCGGTTGTGGGGCCTGAACTCTGGGTCTGGGCCCTGTCTCTCAGCTCTTCAGCTCAAGGATAGTGCTCTACCACTTGAGCCACTGCGCCACTTCCAACTTTTTCTGCTTATGTAGTGGTGAGGAATTGAACCCAGGGCCTCATGCATGTGAGGCAAGCGCTCTACCACTGAGCCACCTTCCCAGCCCCAAGGAATTCTATAGAGGCTTCTTAGAAGAAGTAAAAATGGGCAATCAATACAGGAAATGCTCTACCTCTCAGTCATAAAGGAAATATAAATTAAAGCACCATGAGGTTCTATCTCAACCCAGTATGATTGGCCATCAGCAAGAACTTGAACAAAAACAAATGCTGGTAGGATGTGAGGATAAAGGAATCCTATTGCATACTGTTGGTAGAAATGTAAACTAGTACAATTCTTTTGGAAATTTCTCAGTTTGGTAATCTTTGGTAATCTTTGGAGATTTGCCATTTGGTGATTTCTCAAGAAACTAAACTTAGAACTAACCAATAATCTGGTGATATAATTCTTGGGCATTTATCAATCATATTTTAAAATCATTGTACAGAAATACAGTAAAAAAAAACTTCTACATTCATGCTCCTTGCTGCTCTATTTACAATAGCCACATCATGAAATCAGTCCAGAGAAGATGCTTTACAATGTATATATATATATATATATATATATATATATATATATATATATATATATATATATATATATATATATATAATGGAATTTGACTCATCAATCCAAAAAGATATAACATCATTTTCGGAGAAATTGACCTGGAAAAATTTTGCTAAGTGAAACAATTTGAGTTTAAAGAGACAAACAATGCATGCTTTTCATTCATATGTGAAACTTAGGTTTAAATTAAGCAAATTAGAAAAAAAAGCAAATAGGAAAAACACCATACTGGCTTATAGGCACATATACAAAAAAATTAATGTGTTGAAGTAAGACCTCTTTGCACAGGACTATTTTAAAAATCAAGAAGAAAAAAGAAAGTGTGGTATATTCGGGGATGATCCCAATGATGTAAGTCCTGTGAACAACTTACAATCATGCTGATAAAATAAAGACCAGAAAGCTAAAATACATTTATTAGGGGAAGGATCAAGAGGGTGAGAAGGCAGATAAATGGAGAGGAGGTGGAAAATAGTCATTATATTCAATGCTCATGGAGAAGAACAGATCACCTAATTTGAAGGAATAGGTGTTATTGGGAAAGTTGGAGGAGAATAAGGGAAAGGGTGATATAATCAACATGCACTGTACCTATGAACTGACATGATGAATGGAAATCTCTTTGTACAGTTAAAGAAAATAATATACATTATACAATAGATGGAATGAATAAAGTACTGAGCATGCAAATAAAAATGTTAAATTGTAATCCCATTGTACAACCTTTTGAAGTTTAGAAAATAAATAAAAAATATTTTAGATGAAATTATGAGAAGAATCACAGCCACTCTTATCATCCTACAAAGGTACTGGGAAATTAAGAAAGAAAGAGAAAAGAACAAAGTAAACTTACAAAAATCAATTCGTTTAACATAAGCTGATCATTCTCTCAATTTCCTCACCTTCTTTCATTTTTAATGGACTTAGAAGTGGATTTGCAATGGAGAAAGACTATGTGTAAACTATAAGCAGGTTAATTTTTTTGAAAAGTGACATTGTACACAGATTTCCAGGACTATTCAAATTCATATACCACTAAATTTAGATGCAAGTAAAAAACACAGAATGTGTCTTGTCTCCCTGACAACACTGTATTCATTTCATCGTGTCCACATGCAAAAGCATGACAATCTTCCAAAGAGCAAACGGATTAAAATGACTATTTTGGAAGTAAGGGGACTGTTTCATAGACATTGTTTAACTGATAAGATGCTGAATATTATTTGTCCTAATAGTAATAATAAAGCCACATAACATTCTGATGTTGTTTCATAAATGTTCCTTTCAAAGCACAGATTTTAATTGAATTTATTAACATGCACATATTTTCTTTCCTTGAATTGCAAATTTGGATTTTTAATAAGTATATTGTGTTTAAGTATTGACTCTAATAATAACTGAACATGTGTCAAGGATATTTATCATTCTATCATGCTTAAATCTATCTCTTATAAATGAAAGGGCAACAAAATATTTAATGTTTATGTATAATTAATTATTAATTTACATCATCACCAAAAGTGGGAGGGATATAGGAGTTTAATAAATTTAAGTGTACACAACACTGTACACTTACACAGCACTGACATAATATATTCAATCTGATGGTTTACTGAGATTATTAGTACACTAATGTTTGGGGACTTATAATACAATTTATGTTTCATTCTGGAAAAGGCTAGGAGTTCAGAGTGACTGAAGCACAGGAAGAGAGAGATAAGTTATGCAAAATACACATTTGAAAAGAAAACTAATTTTATGTAAAGTGGCATCAACCTCTATAGTTAGATTAAAGAGGAAATGATTTGGTTAGAATGTATTCGTGCCTGTATTCTGGAAAACTTTTTGGAGATGCAATTAAACTTGAATTCAAAAGTATTCTCTGGGTATATTATGATAACATTTTTTCCCACAGAAGCAATTGCTCATTACCTTTGTAGTTAACCTTGAAGCCAACAGATCCAACACTTTCATCTGTTTGAAGGTGCAGCCACATCTGGCTACTCATGCTTACGATCAAGTCTGGCACAAAACTTCCAGTTAGCCTAAAAAAAAAAGAGTGATAAAGAAGAGAGAAACAGATTATTTAAATGTTCTCTGCATGTGGATTGTAAGAAAGGTGTGTTTCTCTATATTTTACCAGGAAAGAAAACAGCTGGCAGATAAACTTTAGATTATGTGTGCATGTACCACACGAGACAAACTAGACAATTTAGTGATCAAAGTTTATAATTTAAAAATACAGTTTTATGCATTTAACTTGGTTAGATCTTTCATATCCCTGAGGCAAGATTACTAAATTTTAGACCATCAGAGAGTCTTTTACTTCTTTGAACTCAAAAGGAAAAGATGATCTAAAAAAATCTTCAAATATCTTTAGTTCTGAAAACATATACTATTTTAACCTTTAAAGTTTCAGAGAAGTCCATTCTAAAGATTGTGAAAGCTATTCTAATAGCATCTAGAATAATAGAGTAAGTACTTAGTAAATCTAAATCTTTGCAGTGCAAATGTTGAGCACAAGGGCCTTAATTTAATTATATCCATTATATTTACCTGTATTTTATGTGCTTTATTATAAATAGGTGTATTTAAATGAACCTCATGCTAACTTGAGGTGGCATAACTTACTGTATCATGTGTAATATCTCATTCAGCAAGGCATGATTTTATAGCCACAGAAGGGAAATTACTTCATGTTTCCTTATTTATTAATAATGTTTTAGCCACAGATTTAAACTGACACCAAGGGTCAAACAAAGGATGAATGTAAATGAATAAATTAGACCTTGAGGGAGTAACTCTAAGAACAGAAAGAAATGCACTCATTGAAGAATAAATGTACAAATTAATAGAGATTTTAAATCCCATACTAAAAATGCTTTTGAAAAAGGAATTACTGAAGGTTTAGGAACTATACTGTTAAAATATGAAGGGCTGCAACATTCGGTCAAGTCACTTTTTTACAATAAAAAGGACATTTTAAGAGAGCAAGGAAAAGTATCTTCTAGAGAGTGGCTATGTGGGAATGAAACCAGTAGAGGGCAGCATTAATGACCATATTCTTGCATTGACCCTGGCAGTAAAATGTTCTGCTTCAGAGTCAGCTACCAAGATAAGAAAACTGACATTTAAATAGACTGCATGAACAGTGAAAGTTGGTCTCCAGTGTTTAGTGTTTATCACTAATGTTAATCACATTAAAATATTGTTATTCAGTTTGTGGGGATTTATATGACATTGAGGAACATTGTCAAGAAAGTTAAGAATTACAAAACACATATATGACATGTATTTATTGTGCATATAAATATTTACACCTTTGCCATTTGAAACATCCTTTAATTATGGCTCGTGATACATGAATATTCATGTCACTGGAACTTTGGTGAAAGAGAGGTCCTGATCTACAAGCCACTGTGGAGAGACAGATGCAGGTTAATGAGTAAGAATGAAAACTGAAGTTCAGAGCCATGGCAGAAAGTAAAATGAGCCCGTTATAAAATGGGCACAAGAGCTCAAGTTTGTAAAATGTGCCATATCAAATATGCCACCAATCTTTCTCATCCTGAAATCTAAAATGGTATTTGGGGGAAATTTTAATTGTTGTTATTTATCACATACATCAACATACTTTTCAGTTCTGAATAATTTTAACAGCCTAAAGCCTCTATCAACTACTGTGTCAGTTCATAAAGAACAACTAATGCATGCAGATCAAATTGTTCCCTTATTAATTTGCTCTAATAGTAAGCCAGATTCTACCTAATTCTAGATTCACTGCTAGTTTAAACATAGAGAAAAATTTAAAACTCTTAAATTTTTCTCTGATGACAAAAAACAAACAAAAACAAAACAAACAACAAAAACAAAGCTTATTGGTCTCTAGCATTTACTTGAAATAAAAAAAAACACTTAACATCACAAACTTTTAGTTTCTTTCAGATGTGTATTACACATGTTTTTAAATGACTCAAGAATTGTGCTAGTTTTCATTGCAAGAATATGTATCTTTGGAGGTATCTTCCTTATGTATCTTTGGAGAGGGGAACATTGAGGAGGAGGAGAATGTGCTGTCCCTCATCCCCATTTGAATGCATATTCAGGCTTGTGGCTCCCTGCTTGTCCTAAAATAGAATTTTGTTTTTCTCTTTAATAAGGATAAATAAGATACATGTATTGGATTCCATAGGCATACATATGTCAAAATGATATCTATCTCTCTATTTTGCAATCTTTTAAAGAGATTAACTATAATATATATTAGTTTGTTTGAATTCTTAATTTCATAGAAAAACTTTATTATTTTACTGCAGTTTGTAGAGAGGATTGATTACACTGGTAAATGGTTGTATTTTTACCTTCTCATGACTGGATATCTAAACTAAAAACTGGACCCTTTTCATGTGATCTCAAGAGCTCATTCTTCTTGTGATCCTGTTACATCTTGATTTAGATTCAAATAAGACCTTCCTGCTTTGGGCAACTTGTATTCAGCTTATATCCATTTTAGTAAAAGATACTTTGGGAGAACAACAGAAATCTTTGGTCATCCTTCTGAAACACTCAGATGATTCTTCAAATTGTTTTTGTTGTTGTTGTTGCTGCTGCTGTTTTATTGTTCAGTTGTGGGGCCTGAAATCTGGGCCTGGGCACTGCCCCTCAGCTCTTCAACTCAAGGCTAGAGCTCTACCACTAGAACTACAGTACCACTTCTGGCTTTTTCTGCTTATGTGGTGCTGAGGAATCAAACCCAGGGTCTTATACATGCAAGGCAAGCACTTTACCACTGAGTCACCTTCCCAATCCCACTTAATTGCTTTTAAATGAATGTTTTCGAAATTTTTTATGAATAAAAGTACATCTTATGTTTATTTTCAGGATGAGTAGCCTTAGTTTAGTGTACATTCTAGACATATTCTAAATGTCCTTATTAGTTATTTCATACAAGAATAATAGTGCAAATATCCTAACTAAATGCACTTAGAAGTCTCCTTTAATCAATGACGTAGAACAAGTAAAAAACAAAAAATAAAAAAGGAACAAATTTCTATTAGGCTGAATGCTTGATTTTCTTTTTAATCATTCAATCACCTCCCTATCACAGATACCTGCAATCTTATATCCTGTTTTCTTCATGTTATAGACAGATGTAAAGTTTGCTTTTTATGAAAACCCATTTCATATTCTGTTTTCTAGCACAAGGCTATCAGAAATGATACATATATTCATTTTCGAGTACATACAATTCACTAAGAACCATGATGATCTGAGAAAACAATTTTAAAAACCGTAACTCTGTCAACCTAGTAGCTGAGACAGAGAGACAGAGGCAGAGACAGACAGAGAAACAGACACTGCGACAGAAAGGGAGAGAGAGAAAGTAAAGAGGGAGGCAGGGAAGAAAGGAAAAGGGAATAGGGGAGAGACTAAAAGCATTATTAAAAATGCATTATTTTAGACAGGTGCCAGGGGCTCACACCGGTAATCTTAGCTACTCAAGAGGCTGAAATCTGAGAATTGTAGTTTAAAGCCAGATGGGCAGAAACGTCTTGGTGAGAAGCTTATCTCCAGCAAACTACTCAAAAAAAGCCGGAAGTGGCACTTGTGGCTCAAATGGTAGAGTACTAGCCTTGAATACAAAGAGGCTCAGAGACAGTGCCCAAGCCTTGAAATTAATCCCAGGACCATCAAAATAAACAAACAAATGAATGAATAAATAAATAAAAACAAACAAAATGTAGTGTTCTAAAAAGTAATTATAAAACCAAAATATTTATAAAGGTTATAGTTATATAATTTTCCACAGAAAGATGTTATGAATCTTCACTGTCTTGTATATGATCATGAGAATTTATGAAGGCTTACACTTCCAGAAGAAGCTTTTCAGAAAGGTATTTGAATACCCAGACTAATTTTTGTACTGTCTTCAAGGAATTGGATAAGATAGGAATGCCTACTTAATAAAGTTTGTAGAGATAGCCTTAAGAGTAGAGACAAATTGAAATTTTTTCCTCTTTTTGCCAGTTCTTTTGACTCAGTTCTATATATTCTGTTAGTGTGCTTGCCTAGCAAGTGCTCTATGACTTGAGCCACACTTCTATAAACCCAGTTTTCCCTTGGTTATTTTGGAGATGTGGTTGAATGGGCTTTTTTTAACCTGAGCTACCTGCCAATTGCAACCCTCCTGACCTAAGGCTTTTGAATAGCTATGAGTAAAATCAGGAGCCAAACTTATTGGCTGATATGAAAAGCAAATTCACTTAATAATATTTCAAAAATGCAACCCACTTTTGTTCTCTGATATAAAAAGAAATAGGGACATAATACATACTTAATAATTAGATCTTTAGACAAAATTCATCTCAACCTGAAGAATTAAGACAAAAAAGTAAGATTTAATAACTTACACTTGGAGTACTGTTCTAGGGTCTCCAACTTCACCTCCATCCCCGATAGTCAAGGTGTCATAGCCAATCTCCAGATCAAATTCTTCAAAATTTATCTGTATAACCTAGCAATAAACAGATCAAAACCATGAAAGATTGCAACATGGAAAAAAATGAAATGGGAAATAGTGGCAGAAAAAATTAAATGTATTTCAGAATATCTATGAATTTCAAAAGCATAAAAGCAAATCATGTTCAAAAGGTCTTCAAATTTAATCATTAGATCATCATGGGGTTTTTAAATATTATCTTTTATTTTCTACATTAAATTTTCAATGAATGGCATGGTTTATGCATATAAAACATTCTTATGCATGCACTTGAAACATGATTAATGCAAATCTACTTTAAGATGACTTTGTAAAAGTACAAGTAGGTGGAGAGTGATTTTGCATATTTTTCATAACATTAACTTGGAAAAACAGTGTGCAATTTTCATTCATTAGTAAAGCCTGAAAATTGTTACAGCAAAATTTAAATCTACATGACTAGATTTAGTTATATCTGGTTTATTTTTGTAGTATCCTTTTGTAACAGAATCTTAAGAATACTTTGAGAGATCATTACACTATACTATATAGTTTAGAATTCTATATAGTATAGAATTATTTCATATTGCAATATAGGCCTATATTTATACATTGTTTATATGCTTACTTATAACTTAAATTTACTTAATTTATAATCATTAAATATTTAACATAATATTAAAATATAGGCAATTAATACTAAATTAAGAAATTGCCTCAATACTGTACTATCCCATATGTAATCAGGTATTGAACTAAGTGTAATGTATAATAATATACTATTCAACATTTGATACCAAATAGAAATACAAACATTATTTGAGAATAAATGGTAACTACTGTTAAGTTATAAGTTCGGACAATTGTCACTTATTATTTATAATTGTCATCATATGAGATTAATTTTTCACAAATAGATAAAGAAAATCTGTCCAACTATGTGATATGTGTGTATGTATGCATGTGTGTCTATTCCATTATATATAATAAAACAATTGAGACATAAAAATATGAAATTCTGTTTTTTTGCTAAACATGGATATTATAAGAGAACTTTCTGTTAAGTGAAGTAGGAACAATAGGACAAAATTATCATGTGTTCTCCCTTATATGTGAAAGTTTAAATCCTTGATTTAATAGAATCAGAGAACATACTAGTGGCTCTAGAGTTGAGTAAAAATCAAGCCAGATGTAGGAGGCTGAAATATTAGGATAGCAGTTCAAAGCCAGATTGGACAGGAAAGTCCACCAGAAAACAAGAAATGGTACTGTGGCTCGAAATGGTAGAGCACTAGCCTTGAGCTGAAGAGTTCAAGGACAGCATTAAGGCCCAGAGTTCAAGCCCCACGATCAAAAAAAAAAAATCACAGGGCATGTATTAGATATGCCACTACTGCAACAAGGATATAATTAGTATTAGTGGATGAATGATAGGGATAAACCGTGTATGCTATTATTGGAAAGGCAGATAGGTACATTATGGAAAATAATAACTTGGCTCCTAAAGAAATTTAAAGTAGACCAAGTGACCCAATAATCCTCATTGAAAGGGACCTAGTAATCCTCATGAAAAGGAGATGAAGTAAGCAGATAAATAAACACACTGTGAGGAAGCCTATGCTGTCATACTCTCTGAAACGTTATCCACAATAGGCCCACTATGGAAACTAGTTAGCTGTCCAAAGATAGATAAATAGATAAAGAAACTGTGATGTAGCTCATGATATTGAGCCACCTATCCATCCCTCTCTTTCTACCACCATTCCTGCATCCATTATAAAATGAGATTCCAACATCAAGAAAACATAGATAAACCTGCATTGATATTTCTTATTTTAGCTACCTAGAATAATGGACATCTTTCAGTGTCTGAATCTGAAATTTTAAGTGTTGCCTTCCATCTATATTTAGTGATATTTTATGGTGAACTCATTTTTCAGTTGAATTTAAGCTTTGTGATTTTTTTCAGAAATTCAGCTTGTTATTAACTTTGTTCTAACTGTATCCAAGTGTTACTTTCAAACTAGAGCCCATTAATGTATTTTTGAGGACATCTTAGCTAAATTCCATGTCAGCTACTACCCAAGGAAAGTAGGCTGAATACTTGGTGAACTAAATCCAGGCTTACTACTATATACATCAGGAAAAATCAAGGTTTCTTCCATCTTCTATTCTTAGACAATTCCTTTATTTTCTTCTAAACCAACATATAATGAAAAATATGTACTTCTGCTATTTCACTGGACGTGTCTTTCATAGTGCCGATTTAGTTCATTCCACTAGAAAATTTAAGGCTATGATCAACCTTAATGAAATCTAGTGCACACTAGATGCAAGACTAAGTTACAATTAAAACTAGGAAATGTCCATTTCACATGCCTTACAAAGCCCAATGGCTAGTAGAAACAAATTAGGGGCCTACAATGGTAGTCCGATTGATTACTACTTTTATGCCAAGCTCTTGATATCCATTATTATTTAATTATTTTCTGAAGGATTTAGAAACCGATTTAATGGTAGATTTTTTTTTTGATTTGTAACTCATATCCATGCATGAATGCATGCAGCAATAAAAATATCATTTCATTTTAAATTAAGTGATGAATTAATTACTAATTCATATATGGTTGTAAAAGTACTTAACTACTGAGCTATTACTGAAATCTTAGACACGCTAATTCAACACTTTCAATGACAATAATCAAGAAGCAAAATAGTTTGAATTTGTAGAAACCATTCCTTTTAATTAGATTCATTTATTCCTATTTTTAACATTACTGCAGGAATTGTTCAGTAGAAGTAAAACATATGCAATAAAAACTAACCTTCATTAATACAAACAAAGCATTATGGTAAAAGTTTAAAATATTCTATTGTACTACTTATAAGGAGGAAAATTCTCATGAAGTAAACAATTAATTTGGAAAAATGAAAACAAAGCAACAAATATTCCATTTATATTTTAATGAAATAAATATATCAGGAGATTAGTGTGAAATGTTCTTTCTAAATACTCCCATATCATATAAAAATGTCCAACTATTTATTTTCACAAAATGTAGAAGTGAAAAGCAATATAAAAATAAATAATTATAAATGTAATATGCATGTTGTCAGTACATGTTTATTTAGTAACAACCCTAAAGTACTTACAAAGTAAATGGGGGAAAATGTATCTGTTCGTATAGAAAGAATGTCTCACATTGTGTTTATCGAGTACCAAATCATTTCTTGGAAAAATATCCTATCTCATATTATTAAGAAGGAACAAGATGAAAAAATATATTTTTTATTTAATGCATGTATGTATATATAGTAAAGATACTGTACAGAGGGGTTACAGTTACATGAGTAAAGTAATGAGTACATTTCCTATCAAGCATTGTTACTCCCCCTTTGCTTTTCCCCCACCATCCTTTCTATCCACACCTCATCAACTCCTCCCTCCCCACCCAAAGTTGTAAAGTTCAATTTCAACATAATACCTTGTACATCTCATTGTTACAATGGGTCAGCCTGTTTCCTTATTTCAGCATTTTGTTATTTCCCTTCCCCTCCCAAAATTAGAAAAATGTATATACAGGATGAAGGGCAACAGAATCAAATACAGTAAAAACAGGGGTAATACCATAGGGGAAGAACATACAAAAGAAACAAAAAAATCACATAGTATATTATAAAGTAGATTAAAAACAACAGCAACAAAGATAAAACCTCTTGTGTCCCCATCTTGGGGCTCATTTCGCTTAGCATCACCTTATATGGTCATATGTACATAGCTTTTGACCTTTTCTGCTTGTCCTAGACATATACTAGTTATTGCAAATAAGGGAAACCATAGGACCTGTGTTTCTTTGTGCCTGGCTTTCTTCACTTAATATATTTTTTTCCAAGTCTTTCCATTTCCTAACAAATGGAGTGATGTCATTCTTTCTGATGGAGGCATAGAATTCACATATATATAGATATAGATATATACATATATGTGTGTGTATATATGTGATATATATATGTATATATCTATACATATATATATATATATATCACATTTCCTTGATCCATTCATCTACTGAGGGGCATCTGGGTTGGTTCCATATCTTAGCTATGGTAAATAATGCTGCAATAAATATAATTGGGCTGATAGCCTTAGTATGGCCTTGTTAGTGGTCATTTGGGTAAATGCCCAAAAGTGGGATTGCTGGGTCATAGGGGAGCTCTATGTGGAGTCTTTGGAGGAACCTCCATACTGCTTTCCAAAGTGGATGAACAAGTTTACACTCCCAACAACAATGCAGTAGGGTTCCCTTTTGTCCACATCTCCTCCACCATCTGTTGTTACTAGATTTCTTGATTATAGCCATTGTAACTTGGGTGATGTGGAATCAATGCTGTTTTGACTTGCTTTTCTTTTATGACTAGAGAAGTTGAGCATTTCTTCATGTGTCTATTGGCCATTCAAAAAGAAACTTCTCTGAAGAGGATTATAAAATATACTTTTAAAGCACTCAACAGGTTTATAATTTTCTTGAATTTTGTAAACAAAAATTCACTTTTTTCATTCCGATTTTGGAGTGTGACTGGTTTATATCTTATTGCTTATTATGGATTTGATCAAACAATTTAGTTTGCAAATAGTCCATTATTACCAATATTATGCATTTTAACATGGAAAATCTAGAATAAAATAATTGATACATAGAAGTAAATGTTACATTTTTAGTAAGGCCACTTATTAGAAAGTTCAAGGCTGATTTTCATAATATAATTTGTTAAAACTACTGCAATATCTGCTTCTCTTTCATGTCTGCACCTCACATACAGGAGCTTTAAAACACTGAGACTTTCATTATGCATTTTATGATCTGATGAAGGATTTTCAATTCATACTCTACTATGCTAGGCTTATCATGGAATTTATTCCACTATTACAGAAACTAGTCATCCCCAGGTCAACTACAATGGGCTATGGTTGTCAAAGAGTTGTTAGTATAGTATTATTGTAATTCTCTCAACATAGTTTTGATGGCAATTCTGGTTTATTTTTGTCATTGTTTATTGTTTAGGATAAGCAGGTGTTTATAACAGTGAGATACTTCATCTACTTGTAGTTCAGAAGCCAGTACTTCTCTTAGGGTCTCTATATTCAACCTTACATGTAGCAAAGAGATGACAGTTTGGGATTATTTTCTTAATGTAGACAGAAAATAAATTTCAGGAATAGTTCTTTTCAAAGTAAATTCCTAGAAAAACAGTTAAATTGGATAAGCATTTGATAAATAGAGAAATAGAATGGCAGATGCTCCTGATTATCTTTTCATCAGTCATTTCCTTTTCATCTTGGAAATTTTACTTTTAAACAAGACTTAATTTTGTTCACTTATACATCCTCATCAATACATCCTCATGTTACAGGTAATGATGGGCTCATACAGAGTTCTGTGAAGTATACCTTAATCATATATGCTAATTGACAGTCTCATTCAATTTACTAACAACTAGATGGATAGAATATACATATATAACTTATTATATATCTAATTTACATATATAGATTTATCTATGTATAACCTATATAGAGTATATATACAAAATATCAAATTACATATATATTTTATCTATTTAGATTATATATTAATTTCATATACAAAATATCAAATTACATATATATTTTATCTATTTAGATTATATATTAATTTCTATTATGTAATATATATAAATTATATATGATTTTGCAACATATAACCTTAACATAATCTATATGTAATATATAATCTCTCAATCTAATATATATAAAATACATATATCTTTTCTATCTATGACCAAATTTGGTCGAATAAATCTCAAGTTCCATCACTATCATAAATGTTGCATTACTCGAACAAATCATCTGACAGTCATAAAATAATTCTTATAATTTATACTTTCATGTGTTGAAGTAAATATTACATTAACTGTGGTTGGTAAAATAACATATTCAGTGCATTAATAGGGGACAGTTATTATTTGACAAGATAAGCTAATCACCCTAAAATAGTTCACATCTTTTTCAATGGAACTTGAGAATGAAATTCCTTCTTTGTCAACCCCACTGTGATTCAAAGAGGATAGTTATCACCCACACTTGAAGCTGCTAAAATTGTCTCTCTCTCCTGTTTTCCTGTCATGTGTGTTTCAGAATGACAATCAATCATTTTCTTATAAACAACTCTTTTTTAACTAGTTGAAGAAATCCTGATGCATAATATATACATGATTATGAAATAGGCAACATTTAATTAAGTTTATGGTATTCAAATGCCATGTAACACAATCAACTTGACATCTAATTAAAGCACTGTTTCTTAATATACCTCCAGATCATGATAAGCACATTGCAAATGGGAGACAAGACAGGAGAATGAAGCATTGCACAGTACTGAGCCTGTAGAGACATAGAATCATGGGCTACATAGAAGCTGAGATGACAGTTGACTGATATATTTGGAAAATAAAGGAGAAAGGTTTCCAACAACAGGAAACCCTCAGTGCAATAGAAGGTGGAAATGAGACTCTGGAAAAACATTCCAGGGTAATAAGAAATGACATGGTGGAAAGAGCTTTTTCTTTCTGAAACATAAGCACTGACACAGAAAGTTATGTGGAGGTATGTTGAAGAGGATGGAGAAAACAGGGTTAAGAAAAATGAATTTTATTTTGTATGTGATAAGCAGGAAATTAAGAATTTTAGTTAGTATTCATAAGGTGATAGCTATATTTTGTATGCTCCCATTAGAAGCAAAGAAAACCTAGATGCAAACGGAGAGAGGGAAGTATGAGCCAGAGTGAAGACCTCTGCTTGGGAAGTGGAAATAGGGATGAAGAGTGCAAGCAGGGTTACAATGAATATGGTTGTACTGGTGGTTTTAGTGTGTTCTCAGTGTATGGACTGATCAAGAAAATGTGATATAGATAACTAGAGAGATAGAGATAGAGAGAGACAGAGAGAGAAAGAGAGAGAGATGCATGCACATACACACTCAGAGAATAATTATACTCGCCCATCAGAAATATTGATATTGTACCAGTCATACAGAAATGAAAGACTTGAAAAACTTAAGTGAAGTAAGCCAGACCCAGAAAGCATAGGTTTCATGTTTTCCCTCATTTGTGGTAGCTAGAATGTGCCTATAAATCTGTAAGTACTGCACTGGATGCTAAGTAAGGGGTTACAATTGAATCAACTAAAGTGTAATAGATTCTGGAAAGCTCAAATAGTAATTCTTTAAAAAGACTAAATAAGTACCATGAAATAGATACTTGCAAGAAGAAAAGGTGAGCCCAAGGAGAGTATCTAATTTATACATGATAGATATGTATCACATTTTTAACTTTACATATTTAATGTAGCAGTAAAATTTGAAAACTTTTGTCTGAAATAAGGAAGGGAAGGGGAACAACAAAATGGTGAGACAAAGAACAAAGGGTGAAACAATGCAATAGCGATACTCACAAGACAATATTTTGGAAATGGTCTATTTATCGGAAGTTAGGGAGGAGAGAAAGTGGGAGAAAAATGAGGGAAGGGGTAACTAGTTCAACCAGAAATGTACTTACTACCTTATATGTAATTGTGGCCCCTCTTTAATTCACCTTGACAATAAAAATATTAAAAAATAAATAAATCTTCAAATGATCTTGACAGAATGTGCGTATATATGCATTACTGAATCATACATATACACATATGTTACTGAAGAATGACTAATTAGTACTCATTCTAAATTGTGTATTTTTTGAGAAACAGAAATGTTAAGCTTATACAGGTTGTAAAATAGTTAAATATGCAAGGCCAAGTTTTAATGTGGGATATATGAGTATCCACTACTTTATCCTTTGCAAGTAATCTCATTGTAGAGAAAAAATTATCTCTTATATTCTAGAAGTATAATATCTATACTTAGATATTTTATTACAGAAGATATATTCCAAGAGTTTTGGCTTGTCCATTAGAAATGAGAAGTGCCAGCTCAGGAAATTCTCTGGCTTCATCTATTCTGTTGGCAGTATTGGGTTAATAGTTTCAATTCTTTCAAGGGCTCATGTTTTAGAGAAAGCAGAGGGGGAAAGCCTGAGGATGTGGTGAAATATTGATGGAATGATAAAAGCTTTTAGTTTTGTTTTATTTTTCTATTCCTTTTGTACCTGTGCACTGGTCTTTCCCTGAAGGAGACTGCAAACATGTAACAATGACAGACTGAATAAGGCACTACAAATGCTTTACAGAAGAGGCTACATGAAAGGAAAAATGCTCCAAATATTAAATCTATAGCACAACAGTATAAACTTATTGGCTCTTTTCCATCATTTATTCAGGATTAGCTACTGTAAAGTATATACATGATCAACTTGAATTTCCATACACTGAATAATATATCCAAAGATAATATTCTTAGTTTTAAAAGATTATTTCTTACAACTTTATATGTTAACTAGTATATTAACAAATTAATTTGGAACAAAAATATGGGCTGGGAAGGTAGCTCAGTGGTAGAGTGCTTGTCTTACATGCATGAGGCCCTGGGTTCGATTCCCCAGCACCACTTAAGCAAAAAGAAAAAAAAGCCGGAAGTGGTGCTGTGGCTCAAGTGGTAGAGTGCTAGCCTTGAGCTGAAGAGCTAAGGGACAGCACCCAGGCTCAGAGTTCAGGCCCTATGACCGGACCCCCCCAAAAAAAAATCAAGTGAAAAATATGTGTTAGGCTCAGTAAAAGTCTTTTCTATTTGTACAAGAAGGTTCATCTGGACATACTGAATGTCACTCAATCTCCACTTATGTCACTATGCCTAAAGACCGGTGTCTTTTTTTTTTCAGTTTCTTGAATACAATCAAGTTCAGCATGGGCATTTATGAGATTATTTCTTTGGTTCCAGAAACACTCTTCTCTGCGTTGGTAGTCTCTGGTCATCTTGCAACATTGGCTTGAATATGACCTACTTCTACAGACTACTGAAAATTCTATCAGGCACTCTTTATTCCACATGGGATGTTTTCTTCAAATTGTGAAGTGTTTATTTATGGGTTTATTATTTTATGTTCTCTATTTAATGATAGAAACTTCCTGAAGGAAAGAAATCAACATTTATTCTTTTGTAAAATCTATTGTAGATCGAGATTTTTACCTAGAAAAATATTGTAGTTGCCAGGTAAAGTCTTGGATTTATTAAATTGTCATTGGGTTGTCAATAAAAATACACAAAGTATTTTGCTTTCTCTTGAATGTGAAAGGTCATTGCCCACTAAATTAAAATGATAAGGAAGTAATTATAAAAGAAAAATGGTACAGCTATCTGATTATAGTTCTGCTGTCTTTTTATTTCCCAGTATTTGTTTCCTGGCACCATGTATTGCTCTGCTAGATTAAGAAAATTTCAAAATTAAACAAGATACATAATAAACCGATTAGGCTGTGTACTTTGAAGCTATATATCCTGTTTGACTCTGGGTGTATAGAATACTAAAGTTTCATTATTCATATCATTTGAAAACAATTGCTATGTCAATATTATATTGTTAAGGACATTCCATGTGGAAAAAGTGACACATATACAAGAGCAGAACAAACAAAACACAACTACATTGTCTTTTTTTTTTTTGTAATAATCAAAGGAATTCCGACGGGAAGCCAGAACATATAGTACTTACAAAAACATTTCCTAGAAAAATTTGTTTACTGTAATAAGTATTCAGGGGGAAGTTCCCATTTGACAATTACTGCAATAGATGTGAAGAATATAGACTCAAAACTTTTCTTTTTTGTCTTAAGAGTCAAACTGAGGGAATGTAAAAGAGGAAAAATATACTAACAATATAATATGGCAATAGATGAAACTGTATTTAGAGCAGGCATAACTAATCCGAATAGGAAACAGGACAGTCTTCTATGAAAAGATGGAAAGGTTAACTAAATCCTAGAGAAGGTCAGGAATAAACCAAGTCTGTGAGTTTAAAGAGATGCAAACAAAATAGAGGAATGTATTTCCATGAAAGACAGCAATGTGTTTCCTGACTGGAGAGCTCTGAAAATGTACTGAGCTAAAGTAGTGCACTAGCATGATCCAAGAAATCTAACAGTAATTCAGGTTGCTCAAGATTCCCTGTATTGAGTTATATGGAACCAAAATAAAACAAAAAACAAAAAAAAACATTTTATCAAGAAAGAACATTATATCACCTTAGAGCAAAATTGTATCAGAATATTTTGTAAGCATAAATAGTCTGTGTGATAGGCATAAAAATGAGATGAAGATTTACTACTTGGGAAGTTGGTTGGTAATCTAAGAGAGAATAATGAAAATCTGGGTGAAAGAGATTTAAACGATTTTGAGAAATATTAAAGAGCTGTACTCAGTATAATGGATTTTGAATTTAGATAAACAAAAAGGAGAAAAAGTACAGTGAAAATAGTTTTAGTTGTTAATATTGAGAAAATGATAGAGGAGGCTACATTTTGGCAAAGACTTAAGAAGATAGAGGAAATTTTAGGAAAACAGAGACAGAAAAAACCAAAAAATTAAAAAAAGGTTCACGAAACAGAAAGTAGCGATTGTACTTCTTCCCTGCTTTTTAAGAGTTTAGCATTATTTCCAAGGATTTATGAGAAAACATCATATATATTATTGAATTTTGACATGACTTTTATTAACTTCACATTAAAAGAAAATATACCTATAGTCCTCTATCCAGAGATAACTCTTTTAAAATTAGTTTTCCCACTCATTTCTTTGTCATTATCTAATTATATTTTTATTAGAATACCTTCATAATATTAAGAGGTTATATGATAGTTCCATACACCAGAACAATGCACTTTGATATGTATACTCCTCTTCCCTGTTCTCAGTACCCTTCCACTTATTCTTTTGTCAAGCAACCTATAGTATTTATCTTGCCCAATATAATGTTCTCTAATTTCATCCATTTTCCTGGAAATGTCATAATTTTGTTTCTTTATGGAGTATGTAAATACCATTGTCTGCTTGCTCATATGTTTATTGTTCAACATTGTAGCCCATTCCACAGTTTGGTTACTATAAACATAGTTGAAATAAAGGAACCAGCTAGTATTTTTCTCTTATTAATTTATTATCCTTTGAATGTATACCATGTTTCGTATGGCAAAACAAGGTATGTATAATTTTAGTTGCTTTGAGATAGCACCAATTTGATTTTCATAGAGGCTGTACTAGGTAAGATTCCAGCCAACAATTCAATATTTTTTGCTTCATTTTTTTAGGATAAAAGCTTTCTTTTTAGGATAAATATTGTTTAAGGATAAAAAATAAACTAGTAGAAAAATGTGCATCAATGTAATAATCCTGTAGCTAACATCATACTACATGGTGACATAATGATATCATTTCCTCTTGTCAGGCAACATTCTTCATTGTTATTCAACATAAAATATAAATTGTAGCCAGAGCCATAAGGCAAAAGACAGAAATAAAAAGAATTCAACTAGCAAAGGAAAAGGTAAAATTATTCATATTCACAGATGATATGGTCCTTAAAGGATTCTAATAATCCCATCAAAACACTCCTACATGTGATAGTCACTTTTAGCAATGGAGCAGTACAGAAAATCATCACCTAAAATAATAGCTTTTCTGTGTGCCAAATATGAATTTGTTGAGAAAGAATTCAAGAAAATAATTTCATTCAGAGTAGCCTTAAATAAAATGAAATTATGTAGAGCTATACAACTTGGGGTGGGGGTGGGGCGGAGAAGAAAGACTGGAGGGGAAAACCTAGGAGAGAATGCAAGAGTGGGTGACTCTGTTCAAAAGGAAATGCACTCATTAGCTGAGTTATGTAACTGCTGCCCCACTGTACATCAGCTTTACAATAAAATTTTGTGGAGGGGAAGGGCAATAACAAATTGTTTAAATAGGGATACAGGTGGACCCATTGCAACAATGAAATGTACAAGTCGTTATGTCGAAAAACAAACTTTACAACTTTGGCTGGGGACTCATTACCTTGCCCATCTAATTGTAACCCCTCTGTACGGTATTTCCACAACTAAAAAATAAAATAAAATAAAATAAAAAAACAAAGACGTAAAAACCTCTACAAGGAAAACAAAGTACCCTGAGGAACATACCAGAAGATGCAAAATCCACCATGTTGCTAGGACTGGCAGAATTCATACTGTGAACATAGTGGTATTTACAAAAGTAATCTACAGATTCAATGCAAGTTTCATTAAAATATCAATGGTTTTCTTCACAGAAATGCCAATCCTTAAATTTACAAGGAAGAAGAAATACCTTGAATTCCAGAAGTAATGCTAAATGAAAAAAGTAATACTGGTGTATTACAACATAGGACTTTAAATTATACTATAGGGGCTGGGATTTAGCTCAATGGCAAAGTGCTTCCATAGCAAGTGCAATGTCCTACGCTTGATCTCCAGTACCAAATAAATAAATAAATAAAGATATGCTACAGAACTACAATTAGAAAAAATATGATACCACTATAATATCCCCCCTTCCAAACAAATGAAGACCAGGGGAACGCAAAAACCTAGAAATGAAACCATTCCTATCATCATCTACTATTGGATACTGGCAAAAGAATAAAGCATACCAGATAGCTTCTTCAACAAATAATTCTGAGAAAACTAGGTACCTACACATAACACATACAAGACTGAAACTAGAAATCCATCTCTCACCCTGTACTAATATCAAATCCAAATGGAACAAAAAAATCAACCTAATATGAAACTATTACAGAAAAATAGGTGAAACTCTAGTAATTTTAGGCATGAGTAAATTATTGCCTGACTTTGACTCCTATTACTCCATAAAAAGAACAAGAAGAGCAATTAAAATTAAAATGTTTCTGCATATCAAAAGAAACAATTACCAGAATAAAGAGACAACTACAAAGTGCTTTAAAATTTTCATCAGCTGAGAGAATTAACATCAGAATATTCAGACCAGATCGGGAGCGTTCAGGGTGGTATGGCCTTAGACAACACCAGAATATTCAAAAAGCTCAAAAATTAAATAGCAAAGGAACAATCAATCCAATTGATAAAGGGGCAAATTAATATTATATATGATAAATAATATAAATATATAAATATTATATAATATATAAAAATAATATTATAAATATTATATGTGTATGTATACAAATGGCCAATTGAAACCTGAAGATACATTTACTCACCTTACCCATAAAGGAAATGCAAATCAAAATCATACTGACATTCCATCTCAGCCTGCTCAGAATAGTAACCATTACAATACATTCTGGTGAGGATGCAGACAAACAACAATAACAACAAAAACTCATGTTTCTACTTAATGGCTGCATCGTTTCAGATTGCTATTCATTGGACTTTGATAGAGTAATTAGTTTTAAGTGAAGCATTGCAAATAAATCATCCATTTGACTGAGAAAATAGGTACTATTGGCAGGGGCTGGTAATAGTTTTGGAGGTGCTATATTGGCATGATTGAGTCAGGAGGATGAAAAATAAAAGATCAGCACCTTTAAATATTTCCCTTATTACCAAGCCCAGAATATCCTATAAATAGTGTTCTTAAATACTTTCCTGGCTAAAGGACTCTCCTGGTCGGTTTTCCTGATTTCCATACTCTTTCTGAATCATGACCTAGAAAAGCTTTCAGCCTATCTTTAAGTGTATCCTGAACTTTGCCCTCTGGTTGGTCCACTAGTCTTTCTACTGCAGCAAATACTGTCACTTAGCAGATATAGTAAACAGAGTATTCACATTCCATTCATATTCCTTGCATTATAAGAAGCCTGCTCACTATCTATCTTTCTTTTTTTTTTTAGTTGTGAAAATACCGTACAGAGGAGTTACAATTACATGGGCAAGCTAATGAGTACATTTCTTATCAAGCATTGCTACCTCTTCTTTTGTTTCCCCTTCCTATCCTTTCCCATCTCCCCTCCCCTCCTCCTGTTCACCCTACCCCGTCCCTCGCCAAAGTTGTAAAGTTTGTTTTCGATATCACATCTTGTACATCTCATTGTTGCAATGGGTCCACCTGTATCCCTATTTAAACGATTTGTTTTTTCCCTTTTCCTCCACAAATTATACCAACATCAAATACAGTGAAAACAGGGGTTGTACCATGGGGGAGGGACATACGAACCAATAAAGAAATATCTTATAAATGTGTTAGAAACAATAGCAAGAAAGAAAAAAACATTTAAGTCCTTATCTTGGGGTTCATTTCACCTAACATCAACTTATCTGACTTTTTCTGCTTGTCTCAGACATATACTAGTTATTGCAAATAAGGGAAACCATAGGAAGTATGGTTTCTTTGGGCCTGGCTTACTTCACTTAATATAATTTTTTGCAAGTCTTTTCATTTCCTAACAAATGGGGCAATGTCATTCTTTTTGATAGAGGCATAGAATTCCATTGTGTATATATACCACATTTTGTTGATCCAGCTAGAATGGCTATAATCAAGAACTCTAATAACAACAGATGCTGGAGGGGATGTGGACAGAAGGGAACCCTACTGCACTGTTGGTGGGAGTGTAAACTTGTTCAACCACTTTGGAAAGCAGTATGGAGGTTCCTCAAAAGACTCCACATAGAGCTCCCCTATGACCCAGCAATCTCACTTTGGGGCATTTACCCAAACTATCTTTCTAATGTACTTTCCTACCAAAGCCCTCAGGAGACTGGTTGTGTTTACAAATAAAAGACAAACTTATAGACTGTGGTACCTAGTTGCCTGTGACATCTCAGATCTCTTGTTAGTAGTGGAGCAGACTCTCAGTTATGCTTTACAGTACAAGAATAACTACAGCTTGAATTCCCCCCCCAAATGCAATTTTGCTTAATTTCTTTCATTCCTGCTTCCATTACTCCCTTAATAGATTCTCCTTGGTGTACCTTCTTAATGATTCACTTGTATTAAATTTCATCTTGGATCTGCTGTTTCTAGAAACCAAAAAGGACATCTGGAGTCTGCATAAATGTGAACTTGCCATGGCCGTCTATGACCACAGACCTGGCACTGAAGTTTGGCCCATTTCCCAAGTCTCTAAATATTGGCATAGAGACCCAGTGGTGGCAGAGTGGGCACATTAAATGCAGAGGCATAGCCTAGTTCCAGTATGGAGCATGGAAGACGATAGTGCTAAAAGAAGACATCAGAGCTATATTCTGATGCCCGAAGAGTTTATGGTGAGGGCCACAAGGTGACAACTTTGTGAATATAAAGAATATCCATGAACCAGAAATACTGCAATGGCTATGCAAATATCATATTTCAAAATTAATTATTTTTCCCCTATAAGATGGGATTTTGATACCTTTAAATTAAATTTTTAAAATGGAAGAGATAGATTTTTCAACTATCATAACCTGAAATTCCAATTTAGACAGGAATCCTTGAAAAGATGAGAGAAGAATTTTCTCATGTATTCTATCTCTCACTGCATAGAAATTGACTCCCTATATCAAGATGGAGAGAAATTATATAGCCAAATAAAATTTGACAGAACTTTGTAAGAACCTTAATGTTTAAGCATATGGTATTTTAGAAAAATATATGTGTATACATACACACATATGTAAAATTTATTTATAAAGTAGTATAAATGCTATCAAAATATTTCCTATTCACTCTTCACTAGTTTTGACTATGGAGATCAATGCACCTATTAATGTCCTTATATGTATAGTTGTAAATTCCTATTACAATTTTAAATTACTTTATATCAGAAATGCTAACTGGATACCCCCTATGATTTGTGTATCAATATTGAACATAATTATTCAATATATTTGAATCTATGAATCACAGTCTATTTAATGACATGTATGCACTTTTGAAATATGGGATAGTTAAATAAGCATCTTATGTCATAATTTAAATGAACGAGATACTTATACTATATCAAGTATTATTTGGTATTGTGGCAGCATTAGTCATCAACAATATATGA
This sequence comes from Dipodomys ordii, assembly GCF_000151885.1. Lineage (NCBI taxonomy): Eukaryota > Metazoa > Chordata > Mammalia > Rodentia > Heteromyidae > Dipodomys > Dipodomys ordii. Next base: position 2,154,168 of record NW_012267233.1, on the reverse strand, counting down.
CATAACATCATATAGATTGTTATTCCCACCATGAAAGTGAAGAATTAGCCATGTACCTGTGCTTTATATCTGTAATCCTCAGTACTCAGGAGGTAGAGATTTGAGAATTATGGTTTAAAGCCAGGCTGAAGATGACAGTGTATGAACCTTGTATCTTCAATTAACTACAAAAAAATCTTGAAGTGAAACTGTATCCCAAGTGGTACAGCACTAGCCTTGAATACAAAAGAAGCTCTGGGGCAGACCTCATGCCTTTTATTTGAAGCTCTAGGACTGGCAATAACTAACCAACCAACTAACTAACTATTTAACTAAATAACTAGCTAAACAAACAAACCAGTAAGATGAAGAAAGAGACATAGAAATAGATGTGAAAGGAGCTACAGACAGTTGAAGACATACGATTTATAGTCAAACTATTCACACAGTACTCCATCTAAGGTTAGTAGACTCCAGAGTATTTTTGAAAATATATCCACTCACAATTGGCACTTACTCAACTTTCTTCACTGAGTCACCCAAGTCATACTAGTCAATATTTCTTAAACCATAAGGTGTGTAAGATGTGAGACAAGTTTAGAAAGAACCACATGTTCACAGTCTTCAACTGTTTTTAAAAAATGTTCCGGGAGTATTACTCAACACAATTTTTAAAGCTATAATCAATCCTCATTCTTTTAATGATCTATTGTATTTTTTATTTTCTGACACTTAAGCCTTCTGTTCAGTTACCAAGATTTATAATCTTAACTGAATTTGACCTTATGCGTGTCTGCCTTTATTCTCTGAATTATATATCTTTATGTTCACTTAATTCAATCTTTCATTACTAACCTCCCAGTGGATTGAGTTTTCTGTTTGAATATTTGCTGACATCCTAGCGACATCAGAATTATGCTTATCAGAAGTATTTAATATAGATAAAAGTGAATTTGGGGCATTGTAAAATGAGAACAGATCACATTCAGAAACCTGCTAGGAAACCCATTCTTCAACATTTTCACCATAGCTCTCTAGACTATAATAAATGTTAAACAATTTAATCATGAAAATTGATCTAGAAAAAAAGTGAAGTTGAAAATAATCAAAATATATTATGTTGTATGTCATAATAAAACCACTTATTAGAATATTTTATGTGATAACAAAATATTTAAAATATGGACCATACTGTTAATTAATACAGTTATGACAGAATCCTCACTTGTCTAAACCCAAGAAATTAAAGATATACAACACTAACTTGTGGCCTAAAACCAGATTTATGCCATCCAGAAATAGATAAAGATATAAATATCATTATAAATGTAGATATAGATATAGATAGTGGAAATAGCCACATTATCGACTTTCAAGTATGTAAGATAGTTATTTTGAGCTTAAGCCAACCAAGGTGCTTAACATGATGTAGACATCTTTCATAAATCAGGAGAAAACAAAAACAATGACTGCACCAATAGTTTCTTCCCTCCACCTTCTTAAGGAACATGCAGCAGTCAGCTGTTCACAGACTTCAGTATTTTAGCATACAAGTCATATTTCTGCCCTGAAAACATTAATTTATCTCTTGAAGCAGTTTCTGTATATGAAAAATTCAGATAACAAGTATACTTTTATGGTTATTGCCAAACTCAAGTTCAATGTTATATGCAAGGGGATTAAAAATATGCTTTCCTATATAGTGAGTGTTCATTCAATGCATGTCTATGATAATGTACCATTATTCAAAAAGACTTTTTCTCATAAACAAACTCAAGTATTTTTCAAGGTTCATAAAATAGGACCATGTTAGCTAACATGACATGAGAAGTATATGAAAATGTCTGACAACTGTCTGTTTCAAAGAATGGGCTTCTAAAACCTTACCAATACACAGAATATGTAACACAGAATTCATAAATAATGGCAAATAAATAAATGATATTATGGATGATTGCTTTTGTAGAGTTAATAGTTTACTTGACCTTCCTAGTTGATAACCTGGGGTACCTGATTCATTGACAAGTTTAACATACCAGTTTTAATATTTTAATTTGTTCTCATGAAAGAAATCTTTATCATATTCATCATTCATTTAGAAATTTGTGTTGTAGCCATGGAATAACATGAAAAGCATATATTACTTTAGAAGAGGATTCTAAGCCAATTGGTTTGTTTTGTGAAATAACTTTCAATGTTTATAAGTTAATCATTAGTAAAATCTCTGAATTAATATTTGGTACTTTAGTGTAACATAATCACTAATTATATTGTAATGAAAAATAAGTGGTAAAAGATGCCATTTAAGATGATTTCACTTGGTATTAGTACTTTCATAAATCAGTTTAACAATCTTATAAGGTCATATTATAATCTGTAATACATGAAAAATTGTGGTCCCTAATACTTAATGTTTATACTCAAATCATACACATAGTCAAATTCCTGATTTGAAACCAATTGTCTTAGTTTCATTTAATTTCAAATTTCAGGGTTAATTTTCTTCAGTAAATAGCGATTTTCTTTGAAGATATATAGTGTCATTGTTACTTTTCCAAAGTTCAAATGTAAGAAAAAAACATGAGCAGTAATGTTTACAAGAAATACACATTGAATGCTTAAGCACTGTGCTAGGTGTATATTAGCTACTAAAGTTGTGTGTTTATGGTTTATGTTAGCAATTGTCTTTTCTAAAAGATTCTGAGGTAGTAATCTATGGGAGTAAATATTTCCAACAATTTTCTAAAAGATATGCTACAACCTTTACTGCATCATGAAAATGATTTAGTAGCATATGCTTGATATTTAAAATAATTAGATTGAAATAATCAATACAGAAGTCCATTTGAGTTGTGAGTAAAAATATTTCCTATGCATGGACTCATGTTTTTATGTGTGTGAGTGTGTGTGTGTGCATATGTGTGTATGAGTATATGAACTTGGTCACTATATAAAGTATAATAGAAAATCTCATTTCTCCTAATATTAACTTTTGTTTAATTTGTTGAAGAACAATTTATAGGCTATTTTTCAAGTAGAGATGTCAAGAGATAAAAGTGTACAAAATAGGTAAAATAAGTAAAAATGCAACGATTTCTGAAGCTAACTCATTAATATCAACAAATGAAACTTAAGAAAACAGATATTTTATAGAGCAGTAAAATTATAGGTTGATAGCATTATAGAAAATAAAATGTGTTTGTTCCATACTTAATAATGGATTTATTTCAAGATTATTTTAATAATATGTGAGGCAAAGCTTCATACATAAGAATTTTTTTAATATGAGATCTGACTTTTGCGAATATGTGATGATAGAAAGTTATTTAGTAATTTCCTTAAAAGTAGTCAGAGCTTTGTCATATTGGAAATAATTCATAAAGAGTTCTTTAAAATAGTGCTGAGAATGGTGTCACACATTTTGGTAAGTGCTCAACAAATTTTAATTTACTTCTTATGTATTTCTTGATTTTTATAATTTTCAACAACCAATACTTGGCATAAATCACCTAGTCAATAAATATTTTCTGCATTGAGTTGAACTAATGACACGTGTTGTATAGATAGAATGATTTTTTGTGGCTGAGTTGTTCTATTTAGAGATTTTTTTTGAGCAATAATTTCTAATTTAGTTTTTTTCTCATTCATCAATACAGATTTTCCTAGGAGATATATAATTGTCTACTGAGTTTATTTTTAAAGCATTTCTTGTTTCTACAATTAGATTTCAGAACTTTAATACGATCACAAGTATTTCTGGGGAGTTATAATTACCCTTTCTACTAACATTTAGCTACTGTCTTTCAAATACTTAAAAACCCTTAATATGCATTGCATCACTTCTCATCACACAATTGTCAGATACATGCTGTGAGTTTTCACTAAATTTCAAAAATAAAATAAACTTCAGAGGTTAAACAACATAAGTTAATTAAATTATTAATCAGTGTTTGGAACCATAGTCTGATCACAACTAAAATTTGTTTAATCTAAACCAGAGAAATAATCACAGGATCTGAGGATATGAAGGACATTTTGATTCTTTACATTTAGTTTCTTTCTTGTGACATAAAAGCACAGCTCACAAGGAGAAGCAGACGAGTGAGAGCAAGAGAAGAAAAAGTAATTTTTCAGTTGTTTGTGTAGTCATGCAGTGTTATAATTTTGTATGAAGTGCAATCACACATACATTTTTAGATGGATTGCTCATCTTAGAATCAAATAGCAAAATGATCCAATCTTTGAAATGTCTGTAATATGAACTCTCCTTTGCACAGAACAATTAAATCTGCTATGTGTAATAAATAACTGTGTGATTTTTAGAAACCATGGAATACTGAAATGAAAGTTCCCTGTGCATAGAACATGATGAACTGAAGATGGTTCATGGTTCCTGTCTGAATAAAAAAAATGTATTTACAATCCTTAGAAATGTGCCTTAGAAAACTCATTTATAATTCTGTTGAGCTTCTATTTATATATTAGTACTTGGGAATAGGAATATAGTTTATTTTTTTAACTATATGTCACATATAAACTGACTCTACAAAATGAATAAGTAGGGAATATGGCCCAAACCACAGTTGAGTTATCAATTCTCCCCACAGTACTTTCCACGTCTTCTCTTTGTTTTGTTTTTTTAAAAATCAAATATGACTTTCCTTACCTTATTTGTATTCACTGCTGTGATGACCCAGACACACTGTGCATTACTGTCATACTGGAATGGAAAGTTGGGTGACGTGAAGGTACCACTTGGTCCTTGAAGATTACAGCCACACGTTTTCACTAAAAGAGATATTGCAATTAAAAAAGATGGCCATGTACCAAAGGGAAAAGTCCTAGTGATCAAAGAACTTTCAACACGTTAAAAATTATGCTATCATAATCATAAGGAAAATATATTATGGTATTCAAATATAATTTACCAAAATTAAGAGTGTTTGTTAGATCCTGAGATTTAACAAGGTTGATATTCCCTACACTAATGGAAAACCCCTAATACAAAGAAATATGAACTACATTGAGGATATTCTCTGGGGTTCTAATCACTTACCAGGATTAAAGTGCAGATTTTTTTTTAATATACGAAGATTTACAAGCTGGATGTTTTAAATATTAATGGAAAACTCATAACAAGTAAAAGTGAGAGGCATGATAAATTGTCCTCTGAATGTAAACTGGTGGCTTTAATTAGACAGAGGTATATTTACCCAATGTGATGTTAATAAAAATTTACAAAGAGAAAAAAGAAAAGTCTTGGAACGATTAAGCAATCTGAAAAGTATTTTCATTTCTATTTATTAAGTATCCAAGGACCCTTAATAGCACAGTTGAAAGATATCAATATTAAAACAAATCATTCTGCTCCTGTGATTAGACCAGTTAGAAATGAAATGTGCTACAGTTATATAATTTCAATAATTTCTCATAAAAGTTAAGAGCTCTACTATATTCTCAGGTTTCAAACTTACCTTCTTCCTAAAAAAAAGTGAGTCATCTTGCTGTGTCTGCTTATCAGTTTCCTCCTTGGGGTTCATTATTTCTAATTTGCATTTATTTACCTCATTCCATTAAAACCATACACATGTCCTTTGTCATTTATTAAGTAAATAGACCACATACAATTAAACATACATGCACTAAGGTTTCGCATACTTATCATCACCAGTTTGAACAAATGTTTACTTGACTTGGCAAAATTTACATTTCCAGTAAATACCAAAGCAAAGACCTTTAGTTTGTGTTTTCTCACTTCAAACTTTCTTTTATTTTGACCATGACAATTCATTTATAGAATATTAAAACTGTATTTCTTTAGCATCTCCTTATAGCTTATATATCAGTAAAAAAAACAGTTCTAATCTATCATCCACTGGAACATTATATTTTGTTGTGATTTAAGGTATTCTTATTTTTTCTCTTGTGCCAGTAATGAGAATTGAACTTATACAACCAAGTACTCATTCAAATTTTTGGATAGTGCTCTGCCACTTGAATCATGTTTTCAGATCTGACTTTTTGCTTAGTACTTTGAGATAAGTGTCTTGTAGATTTGTCTGTCCTGGTTGGTTTCAAATCTTGATACCAAGATCTCAGTAACTTGAAATATGGAAATGAGCCACTGGTGTCCAGTAACACTTTTAAAAAATTATACACACATTATTCATATATTTTAAACCATGCTATTTTGTAATGAATAATTAATAATACATTTCATTTTTCTCTCCCTTGAATATTATTTACCACTTCATTCTTTCCATGTTTGCCACCTAATTTCTTATTAATCTTTTGGTAGTAACCTTCCTTTTCCTTAATTCAGTCTTGAAGATATTTCAATCCAATCCTTGCTCTTCTTTCTGTGTTGAAGTTGCTCTCTCAATGTTGTTAATTACCTTCTAATTCCTGAGTCCAATAATCTTTCCATTTGTCTACTTGTTGATATTTCTTCAACAATGCAAATTACTAAAAGGTTTCAAAATTCTCTGCTTCTTATTATAACAGAATTCCCTTATTTGCCTGTTTGTTTTAAACAGTTCTGCTCTACCATATCATTTATGTTGTACTTTTTTCATTTTACTTTCAAGAACATAATTCAGAGTTAATTTCATAGACTTTCTTATTTTTGTATTGTATGCTTTCTGAATAGATTCATTCACATTTATCACTTGAATGCTCATTCTGTGTTGACAACTCTGGAATATCCATCACAATATTTGGTTTCTCTTTCCATTCCTAGGTTAAAATATCCTCTTTCTGGGGACATACTAGAAGTTTTACATCAAATGTTGATAATCAGCCATTCCTCTGCAATACAAAATATAAACACTGAAGTCTTATCTTTAAACCCATACTTCTGTAGCTATATTCTCTTCCTGAGACTACTCATTTTCTCAGTTTCCTGGACTGAAAACAAGTACATAACTACTGAAACAGAACATCTATAAAAATGCTCAGATGCATGTAGCTTAATAGTCTCTGATAGATAATACAGTTACATCAAGTAAGACCTCTATAGCAGTAAGAGCTATGTACCAATCACAATATGAAATTGGTTTGAAGTTAGTATATATAACTTCCTGATAAGTCATATTGCATTTTTAGTGGCATTTAATTCTTTGTAATTCTGACATTTTTGTTGTTGTTAAAATGCATACACATTGTCCTCTTTTTGGGAAAATTCTTATCTATCATTTCTGTTTACTCCCATTATAGTTAGGAAGTTTCTAAAAAGTTTCCCATTAGGTAGGCAGTTTCTAAAAAGAACCAATACCAAGATCTTTGGCAGAGAGTGTAAAGTACTGCAAAATAAATGTTGACTTCATTCTGGAAAAAAAAAATCATTGCAACTCTGTATGAAACTGGGAAAATAATTTCCCTTGAGTTTTCCCTTTAAGTTCCCTGTATAATAATTTCCCTTTAAACTTTTAAAAAATATATTCAGAAAATATCTGATCTAAAAAACAATCACCTGTTAATTGTTTGGTGTTTTTCCATCTAAATCTTAGAGTAATCATTTAACAAGTGGTTTTATGTATTTCCTTTATGTGTGTGTGTGTGTGTGTGTGTGTGTATGTGTGGGAGGGGTGGGGGGGTGGGGGGGTGGTGTTATATATTTGTGATTGCTGTTTGTGTCTATTTGAAAATAAAAAAAAATGGAAGAAATACTATGCAGAGCCATCTGGAGCAAGTCCTTCTATCATACCAATATTTAATATTTGTTTCATAAGTTTTTTTAATAGCCTACACAGTAGTTTTTTTTTATTATTTTGTCAGGCTTTCCCTATGAAAATAGTACTAGATATATTTCCTTTCTAATTGGGTGAGGAATGAAAAGACAATTTGAATAGACTTGCTGTCTGAGCAGCAGTTCACACAGAGCAATCAGTAGAACATATAACATATCATATAGAAAAATTACACATTGTTCTTAGCAATCAATATCCTGTGGTTGATTGCTGCCACGTAAGATGAAATTTTATTTTTATTTCTCAGCTGTAATATCTTTATAGGACCCAAAAAATACCTTGGTGCTTCTATCTCTACAATGGTACTATTATTTGTACTTTGCACTATTAGTATTTAGTGTAGAATAAATTTTACAGGGGGAATTACACAGTACCCAATATGCCAGTATTTTGCAAAGATTTTAAGTGTACTTAATTTGTTCTTTAAATTTTGCTTGATATACTGCCAGAAATAGTATAAAAGAACAAATTCACATAAAATAACATTATCAAACATTTATGTCTTTGTTGTTCTGTTAGCTCTGTCAATCTCTTAATTTCCTTTTCTATCTCCACATTGTTAGTACAGTTTAACACAGATTTTTTTTTTTTTTTGTTTACTGTGAAAATACCGGACAGAGGGGTTACAATTACATGGGCAAGGTAATGAGTACATTTCTTATCGAGCATTGTTACCCCTTCCTTTATTTTCCCTTATGGAATTCTATGCCTCCATCAGAAAGAATGACATCACCCCACTTGTTCAGAAATGGAAAGCCTTGGAAAAAATTACATTAAGTGAAGTAACCCAGGCCCAAAGAAACATAGATCCCATGGTTTAGCTTATTTGCAATAACTAATATATGTCTGAGACAAGCAGAAACAGTCAGATAAGTTGATGTTAGGTGAAATGAACCCCAAGTTAAGGACTCAAGTGTTTTCTTTTCTTGCTTGCTATTGTGTCTAACATATGTATAAGATATTCCTTTGTTGCTTTGTGTGTCTCTCCCCCATAGTATAACACAGATTTATTATTGTAGTCTCTGTTTCCCTTGCCTGACATTTATGTTTGAAAACTTTACTTTTCTTATTGTGTGAAAACTTTACTTTTTAAATAATAATTTTGTTATCTTTACAATTGTACAATGACATTATCATTCAACATATTAGTTTATGAGGACTCTGCATTTTGATGTCTTGAATCGACACAAACACATCATGGTAACAATGAGTTCTAAGTGTTAAGCTTAAGACATGCAAGTATTATGGGAACTAAATCAATCTCTGCTATGTGAGGATTTAGAGACAGCATCATGCGATTAATAAAGAAGCTCAATCTTAAAAGGTCATGAATATAAAGTCAAAATTCAGACAAGGGTGAAGGGAAACTCTAGCAAATTGTAGGTCCTAAGATTTTATAATTCTCAAAACATCTAAGGTTGGGGGAGTTTGGAGTGATTCTTTCTCATTTTTTTTTGTTTTTGTTTTTGTTTTGGCTGTGGGGTCTGAACTCAGAGCCTTCAGCTCTTCAGCTCAAGGCTAGCGGCCTGCCCTACCAGAGCCACAGAGCCACTTCGGGCTGTTTTCTGTTTATGTGATGCTAAGGTATGGAACTCAGGGCCTTAAGTGTGAGAGGCAAACATTCTACCACTGAGCCAACTTCCCAGCCCTGGAGTGATTCTTTAGATAAGACTGGTGAGGAGATTAAATGGTGATTCCAGGGAGGGTCTCACATGGTATTCTAAGGCACAGTCAGACTTTTGTTTCACTGCCAAAATGATGGAAATATTTTAATCTGTCAGAAGGAAATTTGAGTTAACCATGACTGTACCTATGCTTAGAATAGTCCAGTTGTCCATGAAAAATAGATTTATAAGAGCCAAGTAGTAGGCCTAGAAATAGAGCAAAACATTGCCACTGCGTTTTTCCATATAATAATATGTAAAAATGCACTTACTTCATCTTATCTATATCTATGTGTCAAACAAAAATTATACATACTTATGCAAAATACTCACTTGTTTTTGCATACAGGGAAACAAAGCTTTTATTCACCTATTACTTTGTTAGTCATTCATTCAGTCAGTGGTAAATATTAAAGAATTAGGACTGTTTAGGAAACTGTGGTCACCCAGTAGAAGGGCGGGTCCTGACTTCACACTCTTGATGTGGTGGGGACAGACAAACATGGAAGAGAAAATTACAGGTTGACCAAATAATCATATAATCAGGGTATGCTACAAAGAAAATTTGTGAGATTTGTTGAGAGAATTTATGTGAAAATCTGCTTTTCCCTGCAGGTAATTACTATCTTTTGAATAAGTAGGTTCAGTCCAGTCTGAAATACCAAATAAGCGTATTTGATATACTATGGAGTGAATGAGGATACTGTGCATGTATAGCTGCAGGAAAGAAGCTTCATGAAAGAGACTGGATACAGAATACCTGGAGACACTTGTAAGTAGTATATCTTTTAAATATTTACTATTTGCAGAGAGGCATTTGGAGTACTTATGAAGTCACAAAATAGGATGTCATAAAAATGTTTAATGAATCTTATGATATGCCTCCCCAAAATCTATCCAACATGTGGAATGCTTGCTGAAGTTGCTCTGTGCTTTATGTATTTTAGAGAATGAAATCCAAGTTTTCTCTATTTAAAGCCAAACTCTAAGCTAGTAAAATAAACACTGCACAAAAGATTGCTGCATAGTCACAAATAATTATTGTGGGTGTTTTTTTGTTTGACATTTGAGTTGCTTTCTTCTAGGTAGTTTTTCTTATTGTTAATAGATTAAATTATTCTACATTTTTATTAGCTGGTGCTAGTTTTACAGAGGAGTTTTATTGTGATATAATGTCCATATGCACAACTATTCATCTCTTTCAGTACCAATCCCCTTCTTAAAAAACAAACTTCAACCGATATTTTGTTTTTCTACAAATGTATAAAATATTTTGACTTTAAATAATTTTTTATAAATTTAAATCTCATTAGTCCATTCCAGGAAATGGACTAATGCACAGATGTACTAAGTTAGAAATAGGTACCACAAATCATGATTAGAAAAGGTCTTTGAGAATGCCAGTCCAACAGTACATCTGTTAAAGAAAAGCTTACTATTCAATGTCCAAAGAAGATAAAAATCTATTAATTCTAGCTTACTTTTTCTTTCTTTTTGTTTGACAAAGGAGTTGCCATTAAAAGAAGACTTTACGAACATAGTATATCTTCATCAGTATCATATCTTCCAACATTCTTACCTATCCTTCTCTTACCAGACCTATTTCTAGGCTATTATATAAACCAAAAACAAACAAACAAACAAAAAGCTACTAGTGACAAGTGCTTTCAAAACTAAGAGATTATTCTGACATTTACATCCGAGGGTACTGAAATACATGTTCCAAATATTTTAGAAATATTGGTATTATTGATCCTAATCAGGCAGCTATAATGTCCATATACTACCAGAATTAGGTGCTTTTGAATAGCTTTTGCCTATGATATTAAGAACATACATTAAGAAAAATAGGAAGGTGTTTCAGTGGTAGAGTGCTTGCCTTGCATGCATGAGGCACTGTGTTTGATTCCTTAACACCACAAGGGCAGAAAATGTCCCGAGTGGTGCTGTGGCTCAAGTGGTAAAGTGCTAACCGAGAGCTAAAGAACTGAGGGACAATGCCCAGGCCCAGAGTTCAGGCCCCACGAATGACCAAAAAAAAAAAAAAGAAGAATAGAAAACATATCCTTATGATACTTATTACATTCCTTAATGTAATTCTTAAATAAGCTGAATTTATCATCATATATATTCTTTAAACAAGCTGAATTTGTCATCATATATATTTTTATATTTTCTTATTTGTTGTTCTGGGAATTGAAGAATATAACAGTATTTTTTGTAGTCTATTATTTCTGATTCTGGTAATGGAATAGAATATGCATACATGAATATATATATATATGTGTGTGTATGTGCATGTGTACGTATAAATACATATAGGTGAGTGTGTATTTAATGCCCTATCCAGTTTACATAATCATATATTTTCCCTTAAATTGAACCCCTGTTTCACACATGACTGTGACCATATTGGAATGCTTCTTATTTTTTTTTTCTTTTTGTTGCTCTTCACCAAAGGAAATAGAGTAGATTCTTACAAAGGAAGAAAATCAATTATTAAGTTAACATGTGCAATTGCTAAAATATGAATTTTGTACTTTCACCCAATTCCTAATCTGAGAGGTGTGGTGACTTGCCTCTTCCCATATTATAAATGAATGAATGTGTCCCTACAGATGGCAGTAAACACCTGTAAAAACAACTTAATAGTACATTATTAGTATTTTATTTTTATACATAAATGTGTTGTTAATATAACTACTATTATATTATTATATACAGAAATTTACAATAGGAAGTTTTTCTCATATTTGAATACATAGAATATCTGATAAAATACATGAAAATCAATAGCTGAGATACATCATTTAATACCTTATTTAATACTTTAAAGCCTTATGAATAATGGTTAAGTCTGTCCACTTAATCTGTATAATTATTTTATGAGATGGGTAGAATATTTAACATTTTAAAGATCCTGCAGTCTGTGGATGGATAATTGTTTGCCTAATAAACTGTTTGATAAGAAAACATTTTATGTTAAAAAATAGCTTGCACAATCCATAAACTCAGGATTGTCATGAATTTCCCACAGTACTTAGAATCATTAATCAAAAGAAGACACTAATAAAATTACAATCATTTAGTCCATAAATCAAACATTTAGCATGCTACCTGATGATAAATCCTATTAGTCACTAACAAATGTTTACATAATTCCTGGCTCCATAGGAAACTGTAGCATTTCCAGCTCCCTGTAGTAAACCACAGCATTGTTTCAGCAACTGCACTTGCCCTTTCTGCACATACAGTTAACTACAAATACAAATAACAAAAACTACAGCAGCAATTGGAGATTTGGATGTAATTATTTCTGATGTCTGTCGCCTAGGAACATCATTCCCTGGAGATTAGCCTAAAATGATAGAGATTAACACTATTTTCGAGGCATTAGGGAAATAATCTAAACATCTTTTGGGATTGAGGACAAAGGGAATTCAACCAATATGGTTACTATCCTTCATTGTTTTCTGTTGTATCATTCTCTGGGGATGTAAATTTCTGAATATTCCCCAAGCATGAGTTAAGTAATTATGTGATCTTGAGCAAAAGGATAAGCAAAAGGTTAAGTACTGATTGGTGAGAATTATCTAATGCAGACTGAAAGCCGAACAGAAACCCAGGGAAACCCACTAAATTACTTGTCTGAGGCAAAATTACAGAGGAACTCTGAGATAAAGGCTTATGTGTAAAAGATTTTACTAGTCTCTGAGAATGAAAGGAGGGTCTAATGACATAAAGTGTGTTCAGATTTCAGGGAAGACAATCTAAGAACTATCCAATTTACTACCTCCCTGAGTAGTATAGTATAGTTGAATACAGAAACTTCTGATACAAACCTACAAAATTCCTGTTAGAGAACAGAAGAAATATAAAAGGCATTTTTGTCATTCTGTTTGTTTGTTTTGTTTTGTTTGTTAGTACCTATGTAAAAGCAAATCAAGATCACTGGCTCCTTGCCCCAGGTATGAAGGGGCTATGATTCAAGAAGCAAGGTGCAGAAGTCTGATGAGGTAGACCAAATCATTTAATAGAAAGAAAATAAGGTCCAGGGATTTAGAAAGTACACAAGGAATATTTTGGATACATTGCTTCCCCCATTAGAAATTGAATATTAAGACAAATACTTTGCAACTATTCCACTGAATCGTTTTAGTATGTGAAATCACTGAGGAACCAGTTTAAGACAGCAAACTAATTTCTAGTTTGAAATATTGCTTTTATTAATGGAAGGGGAAAAAAATAAGTGCATTCTGGGTTTGTCTCCAAAACTTTCCCTTCACCGCCTCTATATTTTTCAGTTTCCTTCTAATTCTTATAATTGAAATGCCAGGAAAATCCCCTGCTCTATTTCTGTCCCAAATGATAGATTTCGAAAGCCACGAGATACCATCATTACCCTGATGACACTCAGCTGTGCCATTCATTTCCCCTGGAATCAGATGTCGCTGAGCCTCCAGCTCCTTCCAGCAGCCAAGTCTGGAGAAAAGATGAGTTGGACCTCTTCCAAATCATTAAAGACCGAGAGACCTGGCTGAGATGCTTGAGAAACGCCACCAAGGGACTTTAAAAAAGAGGAAGTTTTGAGCTTCTTCAAATGAGGTGACTCACCAAGTATCACCCTAGCATCAGGTTACTTCTAGATCTCAATCTGCCTAAGCATATCTAGGTAGCACCTATGGAAATTAGAGCCTCTTCCTCTTCAGGCATTTAATTTGAACCCTCTAAACCCCTATCTGTGACTTCCTGCTTACCTGGGAAACATTCAAATCGACCTATCAGTGGGTCGACTGCACTTGTCTGATGGCTTTTGCTTCCTGTGATCAGAAAACTTGGGATTCTTCAAAGGCAAAAGGAAAGATATATATCTAAAATATTCATTATAGATGGAAAGACTCTATCAACTTTATTTTTTTCAGAAAGTAATTTTAAACTAAAATACATCAAGGGAACCACATACCGACTCTCCACTCCCTCTCCAACTCCAGACTGTATTGTGAGAGGATTTGTTTAAAGACAGATCCTCAGGATAGAAATCCTCATAATTGGTCTTGAGTGTTCTCTATATAAGACTCCAATCTCCTGATAGGCCCTGACAAGCAGCCAGATCACTGCTGTGGGAACAGAAGAAACTTGCCTTCACAATGTATTTTTAAGTGTATAATAGATATGAAATGAGCACAGTTTAAAAAAATGTAAGAAAGCACTTGTCATTTTTTAAATGCACAATTTTTACAGTGTCATAGAAGTATACTGTAGTCAGTTTTGGCACTAATGGTTTATTTTCCCATTAAAATTCATGGGAGGAATGAAATTTCAGTGACATACTTCCCATCAAAATGCATCAAGTGACAATAGCATTTTGCCATGTGGTTAAATTGCCATTATCGAAGATAGATGACAATTCACACAGTGATTGCCAGCACTTTTCTTAGAGGTGATGATAATGTCGTTGCTCTGAGTATGTGGCAAAGAGAGGAAGAAAGATCTTGATTTAAGGACAGTCATCTTAGAAACATGAAATAACACTAGGGTTTTTCTTTTCTTAACCTTTAACAGATACAGTTTCATCATAGTCCCAGGAACCGAGCCAAGTAAAAGTCCTTTTCATTCAATGATTTCACATAGCAGGGCAAAGATATTGTCACCATAAACTACACTATAAGCTCTTCCTATTGCAAAAGGCTGTATGCAAGACTAAATTTCCTAAATGTGCTGGAATTTTTATACACTGGCTTTTACAAATCCATCCTCCTTTCAAATGTTTTTATCTTCCATTTTAAAAAAAAGAATATATAAAAAAGAATATACTAAAGTATGAAAATCATTTTAAATTGCATGATCTCCGTGGGTATTCAATTACAAATGTTTGCTGAAGATAATACCTGGATCATTTATTCCCTGTGACCTGTCTTATTTAACAGATGTATGTAGTTGAGAAATTAGTGGTGGAAAGGAAGGGTCAAAGAACACTGAGCGATTTTTTTATCCCTCAAAATTTCTAGAACTCAATATTTATGTGGATATTTAAGAATAGATATTACAATAGTGTTAAGTGTGCTTTCAACTCTTATTTTTTCACATTGACATAAAATATATATTTAACTTCATGTGTATATTTATATATGCACATACACAAATATATATGTATACATGTATGTTGTACTGTCTTTTATGCCACATCTTGTGGCATAATAATCACATTTCAACAGAGGAGAAAGAAGGCTAGAAATGATTACTTAATTTTTATTTTATTTTGTCAGTTGTGGAGCTTGAACTCTAGATCTAGGCACTGTCCCTCAGCTCTTCAACTCAAGGTGATCACTCTATTACTTGAGCCACACTGCCACTTTCAATTTTCTGGTGGTTAATTGGAGATAAGTATCTCATGGACTTTCCTGCCTGGGCTGGCTTTTAACTGCGATCCTGAGATCTCAGCCTTTTGAATAGCTAGGATTACAGGTGTGAGCCATCAGCGCCCAGTGATTACATCAATTTTAAAATTTGGAGGCTTGATATGGGCACTATCCCCAGACTCCCTAAACCTTTAACATCTCATTTGGCATGATCTGCCTAAGTAGCAATATCACTTGGAAAATTGGGAATTGAATAAGAACTCACTATTATGGAGTTACCAAAGTGATTACTCCATATATTCATCTTACCCAATCCTGCTCTCCTTTTGAAGAAACTTCTTCTCATACAGCTGTTTATTATTTGATTAATTTGCTATGGCTATTGATGAGATACCTTGCTCACTCAAATATTGTACCTAACCCTTTATGTTTATGATCTAAGAGAAGTTATGGCTGTACTGAGTATATTTCTTGGTGACATTTCTAGCAATATGTCATAATAAAAGGCTAGAATTTTAGTTGGAAGTATTGTATCCAATTCAGGCCCATATCAGTCCGTTGGCTTGACTGTGAAATGGGAACCAAGGAAAACTAATTTATACAGGCAAGGCAAGTCCCGATGCATGTACAATAAACTGAATAAACCTGATTATTTCTGTTTTGAACATTATGAAACAGAAGAATATATGTAACTTGTATACAGTCATAGAAACTAATTTTGGAATAAGAAAATAAACCTACATACTTCTAATCCCAAAGTCTATCTGCTTAATCAAAAGATTAGTATTAATTCCCCATTTTAAGTGAGTCAATATTCTAGTGTATGTGTGCATGTGTGTGCATGTGTGAGTGTGTGTGTGTGTGTGTGTGTGTGTGCATGTGTGTGTGTGTTATATTGGGTACAAGAAATGTGAGAAGGCAAAATAATCAGTATCACAACAATCTTAAATTCCTTATCCACCTAGTACTGTGGATGCTTTCAAAATATTTTAAAATATTAATTTGTATTGTATGCATTAACTTCTGTCTCCTTTTAAAACTAAAAGTTATTTCTCATTATACATTTCCCCATTAATTTTATACTTGTGATAGTAGTATTTCTCCCCATTTCTACCATTCTTCTTAATATAGTACTCTATGCTGCTAAAGTTTGGTGAATATAATCCTAGGATAGAGTTATTTTTGAATATTTGGTGATAAAAATGTTATTACCTTCATAAAAGTATATGTCTGTTTTATTACTTGAAAGGACATTTATTTCAATAAAACTAGGGAAAGTTTAATTTAGAAATGACTTTTAATTACAGATTTGTTATTTATTATGGACACTTAATGAACATATGAGACCTTAAACCAAATATTGATGAATGCCATTGCCCATTCCTGTAAGACAGAAATAATTATACAGTGATAGCATATATTATAATATAAAAAATGACCAAGAGACACATGAAGAATTGCTCAACATCTCTGGCTATAAAAGAAATGCAAATAAAATGAGATTTCATCTTACACCAGTTAAAATAGCCATAATCAAAAAAAATCTAACAACAACAGATGCTGGCATGGATGTAGTCAAATGGGAACACTACTCCACTATTGGTGGGAGTTTAAAACTGTTCAACCACTCTGGAAAGCAGTATGGAGGTTCCTCAAAAGACTGCACATAGAGCTCCCCTATGACCCAGAAATCCAACTTCTGGGAATTTACCCAAAGGAGGACAAAAAGGCCACAAGAAAGCTACCAGCACAATGATGTTTCTCACAGCATTATTTGTCATTGTTAAGCTATAGAATCAATCCAGATGCCCCTCAGTAGATGAATGGATCAAGAAAATGTGGTGTTCATTTCACCTAACATCAACTTATCTGACCTTTTCTGCTTGTCTCAGACATATAATAGACATTGCAAATAAGGGAAACCATAAGTCCTATGTTTCTTTGGGCCTGGCTTACTTCACTTAATATATTTTTTTCCAAGAATGCCAAGATAAGTATTCAAATGGTTTTTTTTTTTCTTTCTTGAGATTTTTTTCTAACGTATTTATATGATGATTTCTTTGTTGCTTTTTATGTCCTTCCTCCAGGGTACAACCCCTGCTTTCATTGTATTTGATGTTGGTATAATTTGTGGAGGGGAAGGGCAAAAACAAACCGTTTAAATAGGGATACAGGTGGCCCCATTGCAACAATGAGATGTACAAGTCATTATGTGGAAAAAACGAACTTTACAACTTTGGGGGGAGAGGGAGGAGGGGGCGGGGAATGGGAAGGGATGGGAAGGGCAAACAAAGGAGGAGGCTACAATGCTTGATAAGAAATCTACTCATTATCTTGCCCACGTAATTGTAACACTTCTGTACGGTATTTTCACAATAATAAAAAAAAATGTGGTGTATATACACAATGGAATTCTATGCTTCCATCAGAAATAAATTCATAAAGAAATGGAAGTGGTTGGAAAAAATATATCAAGTGAAGGAAGCCAGAACTAAAGAATCATAGACTTAAGCCGGGCGCTGGTGGCTCAAGCCTGTAATCCTAGCTACTCAGGAGGCTGAGATCTGAGGATCGCAAATCAAAGCCAGCCCGGGCAGGAGAGACCATGAGACTCCTATCTCCAATAAACTACCAGAAAACCGGAAGTGGCGCTGTAGCTCAAGTGGTAGAGCGCTGGCCTTGAGCTGAAGAGCTGAGGGACAGCACCCAGGCCCAGAGTCCAAGCCCCACGACCGACAAAAAAAAAAGAATCATAGACTTATTTTCACAATAAAAAATAAAAAAAAAGAATCATAGACTCCATGTATATGTCTAGGATAGTCCTAGTAGAGGATCACACTAGCTCAGTTGCTATGTATATGTGACCATATAAAATTACACTAATCAAAATGAACCCCAAGATATGGAAACAAGAGGTTTCTTTCTGTTTCTGTTTTTCTTTTCAATTTACAATATGAAGTTGCTTCTTTTTTTTTTTTTCATTTTTTTCTCTTTGCCCTGTTGTCACCATTTTTTTTTTTATTTTGGTGCCCTTTGTCTTTTATATACATTTATCTGATTTGGGGAAGGGAAGAGGAACAACAAAATGGTGAGACAAAGGACAATGGGTAAACCAGTGTAAAAGAGATACTCACAAAATACTATGTTGGAAATGAACTTTACAACTTGGGGGAGAGGTCAACAGGGAGAGAAAATGGGAGAAAAAGGCAGGAGAGAGTTATAATGTTTGAGGAGAAATGTAATGATGACCTCACTTGTGTAACTGTAACCCCTCTGTACATCACTTTTATAATACAGTAAAATGTTAAAAATTAAAAATAAAAAGAAGAAAGTTTTGTAATGTTACCAAGTGAGGTAATTGTTCTCTGGGTTGTTGCAAGCAGACTTCTATGAACATCCTTGACCAAAGAGACCCTTTAAGGAAACCTTTGCAATCTTTTTGCACACAGGTGATAACGTGGACATCATATTTGGTAACTGTTTGCTTAGAACTCCCCCGTCTTTTAAAAGCATGCACACTATACAAATATTCATTTTTGGCACATGCTCATTTTAATGGAACAGAAAAAAACATATAAATTGTCTATACTTTCCTGCACTAGTTTAAAAAAAGTCTGGTTTTTCCAACTCCATAGTTTTCTTTATAAGCAAATATTTACTTTCAGAATGACAAACTCTGAATGCCTTTCAGTAGTTAATACCATCTCTTATATGAGATTACTTTTTGTTATTTACAAATGCATTAGCCTGTTTGCATGATCTCCCTCATTGGTAAGAACTAGACTATGTGTATGATATTCTTAACAGGGGATCTCGCTAACCCCACTGATTAGTGTATAGGACCACATATAATGAAACATATCCACATGAACTCTAATATATGGAAACAAGGGATTCCTATGGGCTCTGCATGTAGTTTGTTCTTTTTATTCTATTGTTTTATTTTTCTCTTCATTTCTCTTAGTACTTTTGTACTGCATGTTTTGCATATAACATTATGTAATGTATGGAAAAGAAAGGGAATCAAAGAAACAGCAGGGCAATGGATGAATCAAAGTAACATTGATAGTCACTTGATACTATGTTGGATATGAACATTACAACTTTGGGGGAGGGGGATACAAAGGGTTAAGAGGAAGATAATGATGGATTGGGTAACAATGTTTAAATATGAATGTACTCATTGTCTTATTTATGTAACTGTAATCCTCCTGCTCATCACCTTTTCAGTAAAAAAGAAAAGAATAAGAGTCTGGGAACATGGCTGTGTGTTAGAGTTCTTGCCTGTAATACATGAAGCCCTGGGTTTGATTCCTCAGTACCACATAAATAGAAAAAGGCAGAAGTGGTTTTGTGGCTCAAGTGAGAGAGTGCTAGCTTTGAGCAAAATAAGGTCAGGGACAGTGGTTATGCCTTGAGTTCAAGTTCCGGGACTGGCAAAAAAAAAAAGAAAGAAAGAAAGAAAAAGAAAAGAAAAGAAAGTTTCACATACTTTGGTGCTGGGAAGGTGGCTCAATGGTAGATTGCCTTGCACATATGAGAACGTGGATTTGATTCCCCAGCATCACATAAACAGAAAAAGCCACAAGTGGCACTGTGGCTCAAGTGGTAGAGCACTCACCTTGAGCTGAGGACAGCTCCCAGACCCAGAGTTTAGACCCAATGACCGGCAAAAAAAAAAAAAGAAAGAAAGAAAGAAAAAGAAAAAAAGAAAAGAAAGAATAAAAAAGGAAAAGAAAAGAATAAATGAGATAACACAGGAAATCATGTTGTCATTTTAAAAGTATAAATATAGTGTGTGAGTGGGTGTATACAGAAAACTTATTTTATATATTATGAGAAAGTTCACATTGTAAACATCAATAACTTAATGTCAGAGCAATTATAGTTTCTGTTTTCATTGCTTAGGATGTCATTGCCTCTGATAGTTTTCACTTTCTATAAAGGAAACTACATTAATGTCATCTCACAGAAGACTTTCCTCCCATATCCAAAATAGCAGGCTGTCATTCTTTTAGTTTTCCTTCCTTGTACTTATCCTGCAATTATTCTTTATCCCAGGTCCTATTTTTTGTTGATTATTTTTGCACACATTGCAATGTAATTTTATTGCTTTGTTAACTATTCTGTCTACGGCTCAGATTATAATTGATAAACATCAAGCTCAGAGCAATTGTATGTTGAATAAATGAGTACAGTCTATTTATAGACTAATAGATAAACTTGGTCTATAGACAACATACAGTAAATTATGAGTAACAGAGACACACCTACCTGCTTATATATTGGATTGTGCCTATGTACAGACTATATATACATATACATGTATATATATGTATATATATATATAATTTACAAGGCTTTATATGTTATTTACACATTCCCATAGCTTGTGAGGGTACTTATCATCATTTCATTATTTTTTCCAGACAAAGAAGAAATTCAAAATTAGGGCAACATTGTTGTAATTGATTCTCATCTTTGGTTCTTATTACAGTTGCCTGGAATACATGTGAGAATATTGGTACAACAATCCTATTCTTGAAATTCTTATTGGGAGTTCAATCATTAACACTAAATCACTTAAATTTAAATCTTGAATGGGTGAGGCATGATATCACATGTTTTCAAAGCTTCTAGGTATTTCTAAAGGATAGCTAGAACTATGGAACTAGCAAGGCCAAATAAATTAATGCACTTTTCTGCTTTGTCTTTGTCTTCATAGTAATTATGTGATCCTTTATTCCCCAAGTTCTACCTAATGATCCCTTTCTATTTTATACACTCAGGAAGTGGGAACCTTGGTCCTCCAACTGCAGCAGTGCTAACTGGGACTCTGGCATTAAGAAATAAGTGTGTAATTGAATACACCATACATAAAAGAAAGCAATCATCAAAATGTTCTTTAAAAAAACCTGAAAACTAAAGTGAAAATAAAATAATCTGTGTGCTTTTTTTCATTTAATTACATTTACCCAGTAACTACTGCTTCTTTTTTTCACGTCACAATATATGTAGAATTAATAAGAAATATACAAAGAGAAAAAAATACTCTCTTTTCAGGTAAACCATAAATTATTTTAAATAATACTGGTATTAATAGATTATGAATGCTTTGTGCTGGACTTGCTAAACCTAAATCAAGAAAATCTCACCTGCCAAACGTATTAGATTTCAAACTAAGTCAGTACTGGGTGGAAATGAATTTACATTCCTCAGCCTAACATTTCCAAAAGCTTACAGAAACACAGCCTCTACAATGAAAGTAATTTAGAGAATATTACTTTCAGCCAGATTTGCAGAGCCAAGTAGCCCTGATAGACTACATTATATATGGATTAGTGATTTCAGCTCTGATGTGTAAGGCTAGGAATTCAGTGCTTGATGCTTGTAGTTTTGTGACAAAAGGCAGTGCTTACTCCAATATCTCTGGGACTCCTGATTTTTTACTAATAAACATGAAATTAATCATCATCACAACCATTTATAAGGGTTCAGTGGCATGATAAAAGAGCTGAAGTGAGTCGGTGCTGGTAGCTCATGCATGTAATCCTAGCTATTCAGAAGGCTGAGTTCTGTGGATTGCCATTCAAAGCTAGCTTGGGCAAGAAAGTCCATCTCCAATTACCCACTACTGGAAGTGGGTTCTGTGCATCAAGTGGTAGAGCACTAGCCTTGAGCTGACGAGCTGAGAAACAGCGAGAAACAGTGCCCAGGCCCAGAATTCAAGGCCCACAATGGAAAAAAAATGATGAAGTGGAGGAAAATATTAAGTTTTCATCTCATTAAATATTAAATATTTCATCATTAAGATTAGTCACCTTTCCAGAAATATATAGAATACATCTATACAGAATGTCTTGGACAATTACCAAAATTTTACTGAATTTTCTTTCCATAACTTATTAAATCCATTATCAAATCATATACATTATTCTTCTTACATAATCTCTGGAATGAATTCTCAACTTTCCATTGTCCTACATTAAAATGAAATGAGCTATCAGAATTTATCAACCAGAAAACATTTAGTTCCATCATATATACTACATCTATAATTTTCTTTTAATTTTTTGTTGGTCATTGGGCTTGAACTTAGGACTTGTGAGCTGTCCCTGAGCTCTTTTGTTCAAGGCTAGCACTCTACCACTTTAAGCAACAATGTCACTTTGAGTTTTCTAGAGTTTAATTGGAGATAAGAGACTCCTGTCTGGGCAGGCTTTGAACTGCTATCCTCATATCTCAGTCTCCTGAGTAGGTAGGATTCATAGGGGAGCCACCAGCTCCTGGCAGCTTGTTATATATTAAAAATTCACATTATACTATAAATAACTGCTGTTAGGCAGACAAACTCTTCTTAATTTTAAACACAATGTTAAAAAGATTTGAAAGTATATTCAGTACATAACTTTATCTATTTTGTTAGCGAATATAAAGTTTCTTTTGAGCAGTTCCTTTCCAATGATTTACTTCCAAATTTTGTAAGTGGCCATTTCATGTAAAATAAAATGCTTGTCACCATCCTCATATTTGCTTGGTAAATAATTTGCTAGCTAAATATAAGTATGCTGTAAGTACAAGGTATCTTTGTTTTGTTTTTTTTAATTTTTTATTGTAAAGATACTATAATGAGGGTTACAGTTACATGAGCAAGATAATGAGTACACTTCCTATTGAGCATTGTTACCCCCTCCATTGTTTTCTCCCTACCATCTCTTCCCTCCTTACCTTCCCTGAGGTTTTTTTTTTAATTGTGATTAAGTGATTACATAATTTCCCAAATTTCATTCACAGTATTGTGGAATAATGATGCTCATTTAAAGTCACAAGTTCATTCTAACTTTCCTGGAGCAAATTGTCTATCACAGTCTATAACATATAATGGTGTGCACATATACAACAAGGTATCTTTTTTTAACTTAATATTATGCCCACATGGAATTATATGTTACTTAAGGCAATCTTGCAATATTAAGTAGGTTCATACACAGGGAACAGTGACTAATAAAAATGAATAAGAAAAAATTAAGGATGCTAGTCACATTATTTTTGGTTCTTGAAGATGGTGATACTGGTGGATTGATTTCAGAGAAAATGTCCTTATGCTTGAATAATTCAAGTTTTCTGCCAATAATATAATTATGCTTAGCTTGCTGATGGCACTGTATTTCTGTTGCTTTTGCATTAATAAAATTCATCCATAGTATACGTTAAAAGTTTTCATTTGTAACCATGTTTCTTATACCCAAGTTAGGATATTTATGAAAAAATAGGTATATATAGGTACTGTATTGAATATTTCAGATATATTGTATGGCATTATGATAATTATGATATAATTTACATTTTCAAAAGAGCTGAATATTTTTCTACAAAAATGGCAAGTATATGAATTAATATATACAAGTAGTTGGTTATCTAGATTTAATATTCCATTATTTATAAATGTATGTTTGTATATATGTGTATATGTATATGTGTGTGTGTGTGTTCTAAACTATCCTGTAACACATGAGTACTTGTAATTTTATACATCAAAGTAAAATAAATTAATAGATATCAATCATATAGTTCTTAGATAAGTGTAATTTTTTTGAAAGTATGAATCTACATTAGATAGTAAACAGGGAAGAATTAAGAAGAGACATCTGGTTCAAGGTATATTTTTGTTTCTTGAGAACTCATGAGTCAAATATGCTATATTAATAATGGTCATTTTAAATTAGGAAAGATAGTAGAAAATCAGCCCCTAACTTTAGTTGAAATGATGAGTGATCCTACCTCAATTCTTGAAAGTACTTATGTTCAGCTTACTGAACAGGGTTGGTATAAACGTTAGAATTTCCTTAGACTCTTATCTCGTGGGACAAACGAACAGTTAATGTATTTTTAAATACTTGGGTTACTCTTGTGGGATAAGTGCAATGATCCACACAGAAAGTCATGGACAAAGCACCTAACTCTAAAGTCCACACTGATATTGTTGTCATTTGTTCTGCAGGTTGGGTCTGTGCTCTTGAAGATGGGCCTTAATCTGCAGTTTTGAATCTTGTTAATAAGAGTCTTAATTAAATGCTTTGTGATAGATTTACTCCCAGCCTCTGACATCCATAATAATGGCTTACTAATGAGACTTCTCATGGGAAAATATAGCAGAAGACAATGTACAAATAAAGAGTTGGTATTCTCAGGAGGTAATTTCATGTGTTTCTTATGATTGTGAACATCTTGAAAGCAAAGTTACTGGTAAGCTTTGTTCTAGAATATCTTTACATATATATATATATATATATATATATATATATATATGTAATTTAACTCTCTGTATGAGCAACAGTTACCTGGTTTTCTTCATATGACCATGTGGAACTGGTGTTCAAGAAATTGCCAAGTGAATATTTTGTTTGGTTCTCTTGTTGTGAATAGTAAAGTCAAATAATAGTTAATTTCAAGCACAGTCTAAATTCTACCAGGATACATAAAAAATGCATTATACTGCTATAGACCAAATACCACATCCCTCTAAGTTCTTATGTGGCAGTATGTGGCAGTGTCAGTATGTGGCAGTGGAGCCTTTGGAGAAGATTTGGTTATGAAGATGGCACCTATTCTAGTGGAATGAGTCCCCTTGGAAGAAAGAAATATCCTACTCTATTTCTTTGTGTGAGTATATAATCAGAAGTCCACTTTTGGAAACCTGAAAGGGGGCTTTCGCGGGTAGTCTGGGCTGAAGATTTCAGCCTCCAGATCTATCACAAATAAGTGTTTCTTGCTTAATCTGTCTACTCTCTTGTACTTCATTACAGAATATCTGAAACAGACACAAAACAACTTGTTAATTATCTAATATGGAAAATCTCTGAATTGCCACCATGTTAGATAGATGTTTCTGGCAAGTATATAAAAAGCTAACACAGAATGGCAAATGTGCACACCACAAGATCCCCATCAGACAGCTGATTTCAGTTGAGAAAAACGGATAAAGGCTTGAAAGAGAATGCTTAGAATGAGAAGAGAGGAAAGTTAATTCAGAAAATTTCCTTGGACACAATCCTTAAAGCATTGCTGAGTTAAGGCTTCCTTGGTCCAGAAAAGAATAATTTTCATCTAAGGAAGTAAAAATATCTAAAAAGTAAAAATATCTAATATATACAACTTGAAGTCGACAGCCAAAGCTTTATGTGAACATTTGCAATATTGACTATCGTGCCTATGATGAATTGGTGTTAGGGGTCTTTAGTGGGATAAAGGAAGAAAAAGGTGGACTTGGAAGTCGTATTTATTCCCATTGAATAATTTATGAGACATGTTTTCTGAGCTGAAAAATTATAGCATTACATAGGTACTACTATATATATTTTAGCATTAAATATAATTATTTGATAATTATTATATATTCTAAAATAATGTAAAATTATATAATATATGTCAGTACAATTCCTATAACAGAAAAGTGAATTAAATACTGATATAGTTTGTTATCACAAATACTCAATGGAGAATGAAATCATGACCTTCAACTTTAAGACAGCTTCTCTTTACTATTGCACCTCTATTTGAAGGAAATTATGGCATGGTCAAATCTGCTTAGTAGAACTTCATTTGTAATGGAGACAAAGAAAACGTAAATTTGAAAGCAATTTCACAGTTTGGAAGTTCCAAATGTCAAATTAAAAGTTTTAACTTTAATTGTAACTCTATAAATTATTGACAGGAAAAAAGTTGCATTTTGAAAGCGGTCTTGTTTTTAAAGAACAGTCTATAGTGGTATGCAAAATAAATCTCAAAGGAGGAAATTGTAGGTAAGAATAGTTACATGATTACTGAAATCACACAAAGTAAATCAGTATCTATCAAAATCATCAACTAGATAATATTATATGGATCTATTTTGCATACTACATATCTATATTTACTAATAAACAATGAAGCTGACATTAAGTGTACTTTACACAAATAAAATAACTTGGAAATGGATCTACTTATCAGAGTACCACTGAATACATTATCTAAGTGCCTACTAATACTGATTATAAATTGATAAGCATATATGAAAAGAAAGAGCAAGAGAGAAAAATGTAAGCAGCACGTAAATGAACTTATTTTCTTTGATATAAGCAGAGGTATTAAAGCATTATTTTTAGCATACTTAAAAATTTGAACACATCTAGGCTCTTATAGGTTTACGTCACACCTTCTTTATTCAGTCCTGGGCCTATGTCTAAGGAATGTCTTTTTATTCAAGTTCCTCAGCTCTACGTTGTCATTGGAGGGTTTGTAGACATCCTCTTTGCCTGGGTTCTTGCTTCATCAATTTAGTCCTCGATGCTTGAATGTTAGACAGTCTCACAATGTCTTTATCAATTTACGGGTGCCATCCAATTTCTTATAATTGATTTAAAATTGTTCTTTTGACTTTCTAAATAAGCTCTCTCTGGTGATTCTCACTGTTTTCTTCCTTACCTATTATAATTGCAAAATAAGCTAATCATATTGCTTCCAGATTTGATAGTTATCAGGCAGTTGTTTCCACTAGGAAAAAAAGGGGGGAAAAAAAGCTTCACTATAGTCAATATTGTCATTACTTTCTGGGAGATGAAGAGCATATTTTTTTTTGTAAAGAGTAGAAAGCATCTACTGGAATTCATGGCTCACAATCAGAGAGTGCTACTGTGTACAATTCATATATATATATATGTATATATACATATATATATGTATGTGTATATATATATATATATATATATATATATATATATATATATATATATATATCTGGGCGCTGTCCCTCAGCTCTTCAGCTCAAGGCTAGCGCTCTACCACTTAAGCCATAGCACCACTTCTTGCTTTTTTGGTTTATGTGGTGCTGAGGAATCAACCCCAGAGCTTCATTCCTGCAAGGAAAGTACTCTACCACTGCACCACCTTCCAAGCCTCATAAATATTTTTATGGCTATGAAAATGAAAATAATTGGAGTTCTTTCAGTTAAGATTTCACAAAATTCCCCTAACTACATCATCTTTATGATGTTTCAATTTTCATTAAAATGCCCCAGATGGGTAGGAAACATACAATGAAAGAGAATAATTTACAAGGACATTTTATGCAGATGTAAATGTTGTTAAATGAGAAGCTTTTCAGACAACTTTGGGTCAGTCTTAGAGAAAACCACTTTTGACACTTGGCAAAGCAGACTTAGATGGCAATGAACACCCTCTCCTCTCTCTTGCTTTATGGTTTTCAGGTCTAAAAAATTTGTTGTGTCTTCTTTCCCCCTATAAGTACTTGGGATATATGAAGCATATTAATGGTTACTTAAGGTAGCAGTAGTGATTTTCATAATGTATTTAGTTTTGCACATCCCACAAAGCAGATATTTTTCCTTCAAACATTGAAATAGAAGCTTGTCCAGTATCAAACAAACAATAATAAATTTTCTTTACAATAAGTTCATAGCATCTTTCATTCAGAAAATAAATAATAGTCATAAATATTGCCTATAACAATTTCCTAGAAAGGTACATTTGTGATGCAAAGAGAAAGTGTGAGCAAATGCAGTAATTGTATTCAATATACATTATGTAAAAAATGAGCTATGTAACTTGTGGGTAGGGACTGGATGTGGAGAATGAAGAAAAAAGAAGGGAGGGGTGAAATTCTCAAAGAATTGTACTCTCACTAGTAACCTGAATTAAAGAATTGTAACCCCTTCATCAAACTCCTTAATAATAACAATAAAATATCTCTTTACTTTTAAATCAGACAACTGAAATGCCATCAAGGTATTCAAATGCTTGGAATGTTGGTTTATAGAATGAGGAAAAGGAAGACGAACAATAGTAATGCAGATGGTGAAAAGTTGGCACTTTGAACAAACTTTCAAAAGAATTCCTGCTTTATAAATGCACATTGCTTATTTAATTTTTTTCTTAGAATCATTTCCATTATGTAAACTTATATTTGTCTTGGCTTATTTCCTGGGAGTAAATACATTAAAAGGTATCTGGAAGGTACAATAAAAGTGAAAATGATGGGTGGCTCATTTACTTGTGACCCTATTTCTTGTCTTTTGAAAGAGAGTGTTATCTCAAAAGAAAATCAGTGCCATTTTGAGGTGGTCATACACGACACATATGAAAATGAGTCCATCTTTGACATTTTAGCTTTGCAAATGTGCATTTCTCTCAGTACCTGGATATGTCCAGTACAGAGAAAACATGGTCAGCGATTGCTCTGGTTCAACAAATAGAATGCATTCAACTTCCATGTTGCCATTCTGTCCATAGGGAATATGATGTTAGTAGGTAAATGCTGAACAGCCTGCCAGTGACTGACTTGAGAGTAGCAGAGCAACTACACAGGAAAGAAGATTGTTTCCAGTTGTTCTCTGCATCCTTCATGTGGTTACAGTGATCGATTTATCACAGAGAGGGATGGTTTAACTGAATTATCCTCCAGAGAGTTTATTTAATTGGTTTGAGGTATGCCTCAGGCACAGGTTTTTATTTTAAAAGCTCTCTAGGTGATTCTAATGTGCCACAAGAGATAAAGACCACTGAGTTAAATGAAAGCCTCAGGATATGACATCTTGCAGGCTGATTGCTGACACCCCCCCCAACAACCCCCTATTTGTACCAATTTTATTTTCAGTTCTATTCACCCTTCATTACAAAACTTCTCCTTGACTAAATTCGCCTAATTTGCTACACACAGAAAAGGAAATGTGGGAGGGAAGGTGTCTATCACAAGAAAATGGTGACTTTTCTGCTTGCCAGCTAAATATCACTTATATGTTGAATAATTCCTTCTACAATCACCACTTCAGAAAAGAGGAAGCACCAATTCCTAGGCAAGGCCAACATTAGCCTCTCAATTCTAGGTACCAAAGTCTCCCGGTCTCAGGACTGTTATCTTCCTATAGACTCTATTGTCATCTCTGTCTCAGGTCTCTCCCCGTAAGCTCTCTATATTTGTCTTCATTATGAGCCTCTCCCATCTTACAATCAATATTTCCCTAATTGCAATGTCCTCTGTCTACTAACCTAAGTCTTTCTTGTCTTGTTCTGGCAAATGTACTGGGGACCACTGGGGTGTGAAATTCAATGGGTTATTTTCTTGATCATTTTGCAGCATTTAACAATGTTGTCCCTATCTCCGGAAATAGATCTTTTTCTGTGATGGCACAGCAAAATTTGTCTTTCTTGGTCTTGCTCCTGTTTTAGCTGCTCCTTCTCTGGTCTCCTTTACAGGCTCTACTTCCTTCAGCGAGTCCTTACATAATGTCTCTTCTAATCCTCTTTCTCTTACCACTACTTAATGGCATACTGGGATTTATTCTAATTATTACAATTGTTCCCCAAATGAATACTCACTATTTCCTCTGTCAGATTATTCTTTGCCTTTCTTTTGTACTTCATTGCATGACATTTATTTCTAAACAACTTCCAGCCTTTAAGGCACAATTAACAAAGAAAATTTATACACAATATAGGATACCTGATTCATGGCTAAGTTGTGGAAAGATTAAATTAAACTAGTTGAGATTACTCTAAATTCAATCACTTGGCTTTTTTTTTACTTTGGTGAGCAAATTTCATATCAAATCTCTCAGCAGACTTAAATATAGAGCATAGTATTCTTAAATATTGTCTATTAAGGACTTCAAGAACCCACTCTGTCCCTCATACCCTTTGACCAATTTGTCACTACCCTCCTTTCCAACTCCAAGACCTTAACAATCACTATTTTATTCTCTATTTGTAGATATTCATTATTTTTATGTTTTATATATAACCATGATTTGTCTTTTTGGGCCTGACATGTTTTATTTAATAGAATTTCCTCCAGGGTCAATTATGTTGTGAAAAATGAGTTTCTGGGATGAGAATGTGGCTTAGTGGTAGAGTGCTTTCCTAGGATTCATGAAGCCCGGGGTTCGATTCCTCAGTACTGCATAAACACAAAAAAAACCAGAAGTGGTGCTGTGGCTCAAGTGGTGGAGTGCTAGCCTTGAGCAAAAGAAGCTCAGGGACAATTGCTTAGGCCCTCAGTTCAATCCCCAGGTCTGGTTTAAAAAAAAAGACAATTTCCTTCTTTTTAAGGCTAATAGCATTTTGTTATATATATGTAACACAATTTTTCATCCATTTGTTAATGGACACATAGCTAGAATCCATACCTTGAATACTACAAACAATGCAGCAATAACTATGGCAATAAAGTTATCCCCTTGGCATACTGGTTAAATTTCTTTTGCATCTTACACCCAGTAATGAAATTGCTGATTCTTATTTTTAATATTTGGGAGACTTCCATACAGTTCATGACACCCATCTGTGGCATTGCTTTTACTCACAGATTTTTCTGTCCAATAGATCTGAATATCTATAGCACAGAGATAGTTTGGTAAATTTCATAGATTCATAGATTTTATTTTAAGAATTCATTCAAATGTCTTTCTACATCAATGGCTTCAACTAAAAAAAAGAATACCTACAATTACTTTATTAGTTTCATCTCATCCTTGCATTACAATATTATATTTCATATTTTTCAGACCTTAGTTGTTCAATTAAGCTCATTCATACATTGATAATGAGAGTATTTTTTCAAATTTTATTAACAAAAATTAACTGGACAAATAAGTGCATTGCAATACTTATGTACAAATTCATGATGCATTTTGCTCAAATTCACTCTCTCTATGTCCATATTACTGTTTGCTCAAGTTCCTTATAGCTCTTCTTTTTAACAGTTTTAAGTGTGTGTCATCATGGTATTTATGTATATGAAATCTACTTCAATTACAATTATCATCATGAGTTACTATTTCTTTTCATTTTCTTTGTTTGCTGTTATTGGTCCTAATATAGTTGACATTGCCATTATTAAATTTCAAATACTGAGGCCTTTTTTTGAATGTTGGAAGTTGTTTTACTCTTAACTTTCTGGTTTCCAAATCTCCTTGACCTTTTATTCACTGTTTTTTTAGGTAGTAAAGTATTTTATCATTTAATAATTCTCAAAATAACAATTAGTTTAAAGTACATCAGTAATTACATTGTATTTCTAAAGATATGTATTCAAAAGCAACATATTAGAAGTGTGTTAATAGAAATGAAATGCATGCAAACAATCTTTACTCTCATATGAATTTATATATTTCATGAGAGATATGATATAAGAGGTCAGTAGAACCTAAATAACTTTGATGTGGTTTGATTACCAATAAGCATTTAGACACTAAATGTAACATTTATCTTAAAAAATATAATTCTAGAGGAAACAATAGCATTTTTGTTAGCAATGGTTTCTAAAACATTTAAAATTATTATTTTCTCTATGTACAGAGCAAATACTGAGCTTATGGGCCAGCAAATACTGAGCTTATGTTCATTATCACACTATTCTCAATAGCCAAGATTTGGATCAAAAAAATGTAGTACTTATACACAGTGGAATTTTACACAACCATTAGAAAGAATAAAATAATGTCATTTGCAGGGAAATGGATGGAACAAATCATGTGAAGTCAGGTAAACCAAGCTCAGAGAGACAACTGGTGTATGCTCTCTCTGACAGGCAGAAATTAGATCTAAAATGCACTCTGCTATGACAAATTATACAGGATTCAACATACTCCCACAGAGTGAGACCAAAAGAGGATAGTCTTAGAAGAGAAACATAAAGGTACAATGCCTAACTCCCTCTTCCTAGTTATCTAAAATAATATACATACTGAAATGAACCCCAAAATATGGAAACAAAATATTTTTCACTTTTTAGCTTTTGATGATTCTGTCTTTTTTACCTTATGTATTGTGCATTCACATTGTATATCTTTGGGAGGATGGGGGAGGACACAGAAGGAGAGGGGAAAGGGTGACAAAGTTCAGCAATGGAGCTTTCTGGACATTGATGAAACTATACAATTGTAGGAGGAGACCAGAGGGGAGGACTGGGAAGGAATGAGGGAAGAGAAGACATTTTAAAAAAGTGACTGTACCCATTATCTGAATTATGCAATTGCAATCCCTCTGTATATCACCTGTATAGTAACAATAAAGTAACTTAATTAAAAAACTATAAAAGAACATGAAAATAAAAATAACAGCAACATGTCCTCTAACATTCCAGAAAGAAAAAATGCTCCTTGAGAATACTTAGAATTTCCTTCTGAGACCTGGAGCTAGCATTATGTACTTCCTGAAATCACACACACACACACACTCAAAAAGTATCGGAGTTGAACATAGAATCTTCTTTTCCTTGTTGACTCATTCCTTTTCTATACAAAGCCAAACAATTATTTTGCTTATGGTTTTTATATCTTGCTACTGCTGTATTAGCTAGGAGTACAGTGAGGAATAGATTTCAGACCAATTACATCCAGGAAAAGCACCATTTAAATGCAAAATTTTTAATTGTGTGGGTAGTTTTGAATTTGAGATCATTTATTTTCTACAAGTAAGGTGTGTATCAATATATCCCTTGAATTTCCTTCAAATACTATGTGAATAACATTTTATTAAAATACATTAATTTCTATAGAGAAAACAGTATGATTTATTTGTTAATTTAGATTACATAATAAAAATTTAGAACCATTGCTTTTAGGGAAAATAAAAATGACCACCAAGAAAAACAAATGTGCGATAAACTTCTATATCTGCACCATCTGCCTATCTTCCTCACCATATGTCACTCTATTTATTGCTAATATCATCTTTATTATGCATCATTTCATCTGTAACATTACTTGATGGAACTAAGAAGACATCAACAGCAGCTACAGAAAAACACCTGGTATGTACATTTCTGGCTGACAAGTTTCAGCAGGTTCTGGTTTGCTCTTGGGCATAATGCTCTAATTGCTTTTGCATCACAGGAAGCATTTTGCCAGAGTGACTTTCTTTGCTTGCAAAGATCACATTGCTATCTTCTTAGCATGTCTGTTATATCTAATTAAATCTTAGCATAATATTTAAATGATTATTCATGATCAATTTTATGTATAAAATGAGTATAATAATCAATAGGCTAAATATTATAAATATATGAATAAAATAAAATGAAACATTATATATGTAAAACTTTCTGATAGTTTAAATATCCTCAAAGATTTTGATAAATCTTGTTTAGGAATTTATGACCCTGAGCATATGGGTCTTTGATTTGGCTAAGAAATATAAATAGTGTAAACTATTTTAATTTTTTATATAAAAACATAATTATATTTTACTTATACTTTTATTGACTCCAAGACAAGGTGTACAATTAGGTCACAAGGACTGATACCCATGCCTGTCAAAAGTTGAACTGTGTACATTCAAAATTCAAATTCTTTAAATGTTTTGATTATTTTTCACTTTCTTGGGTAGTTTTTGTCGAAGAAGTATGTGTTCTCCCCATTGCGTAATTAGTGAACCTTGACAAAGAGAAATTCTCACTGGTGCTATAAAGACAGCAAATATAAAACAACTAGTTAGAAGATGGTAAATGATAAGTGAAACAGAAAGGAACTTTTGGAGTTCATATCCGATTTTTTTGAGAGGTAGCAAGAATGTAGTTAACTGGGTTTATTATTAAGGGGCAGGTAAAAATCTAAAAGGTGATTTTAGACAGAACTTAGATGTTGAAACGAACTAGTGATAAAAAATTAAGGAGCAAATTTAGTGGAAATCATTTGTGGATTATTCTGGAAATTAAAAGACTGCTCCTGAGAAATAGCTTTGAGATCAAAACAACTTCTAAGACTGATTGTCTCACTCCATCTCCATCTCCATTTTTATCTTCTTACTATTTAGTACTGACATAATACTCTATGTAGATAAAATATCATTGAAAATACAGTAATTTACTTTATTAGAAAAGTACAGATTTGGACAGAAATAATCTGAAATGTTTTTCATTTTCCTTTCATTGTGATACAGAATGTGGGAACAACATGGTATCTTAGAACATTTTTCAGAAATAATGGAACTGCTATATTGAGGGGATTAATCTGTAAGGCATGTTTAGGGTAAATTACAAATTAAATGGGAAGATATGAAATAATTTTAATAGTGGTATAGGAACTTGCTGACAGCAGAAATGGTGAGGTTTGAGTACATCTTGAGACAAAGGAGGAATATAATGTCAAATTTTATATTATCTCACTCTAGATCTCTCATTATTTTACAGAGAATATCCCTATCCCACCTCATTCCCCAACGGGAAGTTCACATGACATTATTTCTCATGGTATGTTCACTGTACATGGAATGATTTATAAATTCTACTTTCTTTGCTGAAATACACAAAATTACTTCTAAGTTCTGGCCATCTCCAAGAATGAAAATATTCTTCCTAATTTGGATATTCAGATGGTTATACCTACGTGTATGCAAAAATGATCTTCTGTTTGCTATCATAATTCCTAAATCCTCCCAAATTAATATGATAATCAAGTCTACCACCAGAATGCAATTTCCCTAACCATTCTAAAACAAACATGCTAAATTTCACTCAACTGCTTACTAGCAGAAGTCAACTGCTCACTAGCAGAAGCTCCAGCTTACAGACATGTACTGCATTTTCAACAGAGGAACAGTTGTTTTTTATCACAGTTGTTTTTATCACAGTAAACTAAGTATTCATATACATATTCAATTTAAGGAATAACATTAGCAGTTGAGTTTGTATAAAATCATTCATAGTAATTTCAAAATTTCTCTTTACCTTTAATTCTTAATTATGTGAACTTTTGGTCCCTTTAAAAATCATCATTTCTTGATTGCTCAGCCATGCAATACACAGACAGAGCTATATTAATAATCTCTCAAAGGTGCAGTGTACTGATACTGCTATTTATGCTGTCTCTGGTAGAAAGTATATTTATTCTGCCCAAGCACCCATGAGACATGAAAACTATTCTTTGTTCAGATTCACAGTGGATAGTCATTTTCAAACTTCAATTACTATTTCAGCATGTTCTCTCCACCACTGTTTCCAGCACCATAGATAGTAATTTTTAGCAGCAAAAAATATTTTATAAGCCACACACATATGTGCCTTGCAAGCAATAAGCAAATAAAGCTATGTAGACATGATTAATACCTGCTAAAATGATGTAAATTTACAGGGAATCGTTATAATATATGAATCATGAATCTCAATCATACAATTTTTATGCCTATTTGCTAATGACTATTGAATGAGCATAGATAACAGATATACATGACACAATCATCTATCTGGAAATCAAAGAAAAACAACTACACATTAATATTCAACTAATATTTCTTGAAAATGAACTCAGTTCAGAGCTGCTCTTTGTGTTGTAGGCTTGATGAAAACTAAATAACACGATACATTATTTCTGCCTTTGAACTATTTACAGTCTTAAGAATGATTTGTGGGCTGGGAAGTTGGCTCAGTGGCAGAGCGCTTGCCTTGCATGCCTGAGGCCCTGGGTTCAATTCCTCAGCACCACATAAGCAAAAAGAAAAAAAGCCGGAAGTGGCGCTGTGGCTCAAGTGGGAGAGCTCTAGCCTTGAGCTGAAGAGCTGAGGGACAGTGCCCAGGCCCAGAGTTCAGGCCCCACAACCGGACCAAAAAAAAAAAAAAAAAGGAATGATTTGTTCTTTTTGTCAAAATTTGAATCTTGAATAAAAATGGTTTATAGTTTCAATTTCAAATTATACACACACACACACACACACATATATCACATACTGTTATCTAGCTCTAACTTCTTGAGTGAAAGTTCCATGTTAACATTCTCCTGTCCATGTGTATATCATTTCTTTCCATATTCTCTTCTGTGACCAAAAACTCATACTTTAATTTATGTAACACTGAAGTAGGGCACTTGGAACACATGATTTGGAATGCAAGAAGAGGCTCTTATACCTACCATTTTATTTCAACTGAAGAACACCATAAGAATTCAGTGTTCAGAGGCAGTGATCTATTTACTGCCAGAACATTTGCAAGAGTAATTCCTAGGAAACAGAGTACTCAATGATCATTTGATAAAGAAAATCAAAGCTTCTTTATGCTTCAAACCCAGGAAAATGTTTGCATTCTTTGTGTTTTCATATATTTGAATTTCATAGAGTTATCTTCTTTTCTTTCTTTCTTGTTTTATTTTTGATATGTCAATTTTTCAAAGTTTTTCTCTTGTTTACCATTTTAAGATTTAAACCTAGTGTGCAATCTAGCTCCACCATTATTTATACAAAGTATGCAACTTTTAGTTTAATGTCTTTCCTCTAATGACTCTGATCTTTTCATCATCACCATTTTAGGATTCTTTTTAATGTTAGCATATTCTGTGCCTTTTTATAAGCCTTTTTTTAAAAAAAAAGAGAATTATAATGAATAGACACCTACACGTGGCCAGAAACATTTATTAGATTTTAGAATTTATCACTCTGTGTTGCCATTTCCAAGTGGGTGATGTATTCTGTTCCTGCTAATTTATTTGTTTCTCTATTCCTTCTAATTGAAGCCTGGCTTCTTCTTCCCAGCTTATGAAAAAAGCTTTTTATAAAGAAAGTCTTTGCCATTTTCTCGCTATTTGCTTTCAGAAAGTGGTCAGATTGCTCTATGCTGTAAGTTCTTCTTTTCTTCAAAGGAAACAAAGATAACCATATTTCCCTGGGATTGTTTTGATGATTAAAAGAGACCTGGTACACGTAGTGGTTAGCTTCATGCCTGGAATATAGTACATTTTGGAAATGGTGCCAAGAATGACAAAGTTGTAGTAACTGAGCTCACTTCCCACATAGCTTGGTTCTCCCTTCCTTCACATTCATTACCAGCACAAGAGATTTTTTTCTTTCACTCAAAGATACTTGACATCATCTTTTCCCTCCTCCTTGTCACTTCCTACTTCTATATTCAGTTAATCCTAAAATACTTTGCTTTTCCCTCTTGGTAGTAGTTCTTATACCTGCCTTTTTCTCTTCCACTGACATCATCCCCACTCTGAGAATACTGAACAGAGTGTGGTGACTCTAAAAACCCTCCCTATGAGACAGGAGCTAAAGGCAGCTTGAGAACTGACACATAACAACAACACAAAAAGGCCATTATTCAAAATAACCAGCAGCACAACAGGCACATAACTGGGAATGTCAGTGGGCTCATTTTTAAGTGAAACTCCATGAAGTTTTAAAGGGAAAGGCTCCTTTTAGTTCATATGGAAACATTTTTATTTGAAGACATTCAGTGGGAGTGGGAGCTAGAAAGAGGAGGAAGACTGGGATTTCTTTGTTGGCAATACAGTTTAAAGAAGAGGAAAATGAGCAAGTGCACCAGATGGTAAAGAGGCAGTCAGAAGGTGGGAAAAGAGTGCAACAGTATAGAAGCCAAGGGAATAATTGCATTATTTAATTATATTCAAACTTGTCTCAATGAAGTCAAACTTATTTCTATACTTTGTCACAAATTGGTTAGTGAGATTTAAATTTGAGAAGTGGTTTTTTATTCTCCTGGTAGAAACTAGTAGTCTTTGCTATTGGGTTCAATATAACATCAAAGGCTTAGTTTTTGACAATGTTTTTATTTATTTCTAATGATATTTGCAAATTAATGTATAAATACCTAAAGTTTATGAAATTGAAACTACAAGAAAGAACCATGCTTTGCAATCAGATATCTCACTGTGCAATCCATGCTGGAATTAATAGCAAATGGAGTGAACTTTTTTTTATTTTTGGTTGGTTGTGGGGCTTGAACTCTGGGCCTGGGCGCTGTCCCTCAGCTCTTCAGCTCAAGTCTAGCACTCTACCACTTGAGTGACAGCACCACTTTCAGTTTTCTTGTGGTTTATTGGAGATAAGAGTCACAAAGACTTTCGTGCCAAGCTGGCTTTGAACCATGATCCTCAGATCTTAGCCTGAGTAGCTAGGATTACAGGCATGAGCCACCAGCACCTGTCAACATATTTTAATACTTGGACTCTCACTAAAAAACAAACAAACAAACAGAATGAAAATCAAAGTTGGGTTTCTCTTTTCGTTCTTCCCCAAAATGTAAGAGCTCACTTTCTTTCTCAATAGTTTTCTCTATAGCTAATACAATTCTAAGTCAGTATATTCTTCAGGTGGTATTTTCTATGTATGTTAACATATTATAAATATCTATCTAAACATAATCATTTTATATGCACCTATATGAAAACAGTCTATAATTACTAGCAATAAAGACAGAGCACTTACTGACATGTCTCTGTTAATTATCATATCACTGCCATGAACTACTCAAGTAACAATCTATATAAATGAAAGCCAAGAAAATTTCCAATGTCTTATAATGCAAAATTTGTATGTCCATCCACTGTTGATTAATTACTAGATTGTCACAATGACACAACATTTTATAAATATTCAACAAATATTTTTTAAACAACTAGATAGATGATTTATTGGTTACTTAAACTTAGATATTCAATTGCAATTTATGTTCATTGAGACAAGCTTGAAACTATTATAGTATGTTCAAAGAGACTTTTTTGTATTACAAATCATCTTTTACCTTTACATACGGGCCTGTGATCACTCCAAGCAGCAAAAACTTCAGCTATTCGTTGGCAAGTGATGCTTTTTGCCCCCTGTAGGACATAATCTTCATCACAAGAGAACTGAACAGTTGATCCAAGGCTAAGAATGAACAAAGAATTGAAAACTACGATTAGAAATATATAGGATATATAGAAATATATAGGGTAATACTCAGGCATCATATGTACCGGTAATAGTCCAAATAGTGATGTAACCAGGAAAACAAAATATCCATATAGAATTTAAACTAATGTACCATAAAGCTAAAAACAGATGCATTTAATGTATACCAATAAATGAATTTACTGATAAGACTTATTGATAAGAACTTTAAAGTTATCTGGCTAAGCATCTTTGATATTTCACAATTTGTTGAAGAAACTGCAGAAAAATAATTGAGTTTACCATCCTCAATAGGTGGTAAATTTGAGAAAAATGTACATCTTGATCCAATTTCTAGTTCTTGGGCCCATACCATATATCAAGCACATGTCTAGTATAAATTGGCAAGTGTAGGTGTGTCTAAATATCCACAATGATTCTCTAAATAAATAGATATTCAGAGCAAATCCATACTTATGTCTTCAAATTTCTCTAAGAAATTCCTGCTATGTTTTTTAGTTATTTGCAACTAAAAAAATTAAATTAGATTTAGAATAAATTTAACTCATTGTAATTTTTATTCCTTCCTTTTAACATGAAGTTTACAAATTTAGTATCAGAATCATTCTAATTATCAAAGGTGATCAGGGCATGCTGCTCTGAAACAAACTACAGACTACACATCCCTGCCCCCAACCCCCGCCGGGTTAATGTGAAATGTAAGGAAGATAACAAATCTGACACTGGTGGCTCCGACTTGTAATCCTAGCTAGTCAGGAGGCTAAGGTCTGAGGATGGGGTTCAAAACCAGCTTGGGCAGGAAAGTTCATGAGACTCTTATCTCCAATAAACCACCAGAAAACTGGAAGTAGTGCTGTGGATCAAGTGGTAGAGTGCTAGTTTTGAGCTGAGGAGCTGAGGGACAGCGCCCAGCCCCACAACCAATTAAAAAAAAGTACAAGTCAAAATAACTATGTGAGGAAGTGCTTACATTCTTAGCTAGATTTAATCATTTTGCAAGATACATATACTTCAAAGCATCAGGACACACATGAAAATACTTAGAGTTTTATCTGTCAAGAAAAACCCAAGGATTTTACTACAACTAGCTTACAAGTGGAAAAATATAGTTACTATTTACTGAGAAGGGGAATAAAGACAAAGAATTGTCATTTCATGAGCTTAGTTGTTTTGCTGCATTTCATATTCATTCTTTCAAGTAAATTCTGCTGCATTTCAAAATTCATAATTCAGTATTTCTCACTTTTACTTAGCACTTTTAAGACCCTAACCACTATTGTTTTTCATTTGTTATAATATTCTATTCTTCTATGTATGTTTTCACTCTTGATTCCAGGCAATCCATCTTTAATTCACATCCAGTTAACAAAAAAAAACAAAAAAACAAAAAAAACAGCTCCAATTAAGAAAATCCTCTGTATACTACCTTGACAATAAAATTAAAAAAGAAACTCCTTTACTTGAAATCTTCCTTACAGTTATATTGCTTACTCATCTAAAATAGCCTAATAAATTCAAATGCATTCATATGTCTGAGATTAGACAAAATATTCTTGGTTCAGGATATTTTCTTAAAGCTATTTAAATCTTATCATCCAGGAGCACCTCACCTGACATATATGTTATTTTCCAGCAACAGCAAGAAAAATAATGTGGCTAGAGAAGTATGAATGAAGGAGAGATGCCTCACAATAGCTCAAGCAATCAGGCTTCAGCTTCTTTCCATACTGACTACAACTCTGTAGGATTTTGACCTCTTTTAAAGAAAACTGGGCAGTAGGTATAGATTGGGCTATGTATCACATCAATAATATTTTGTTATGCTATGTTTTAAAATGATCCTAATGATTTCAGAGTGAGGAATATAGTTTGAAGATGCAAAACTAGGAGCTGGTAGTGCAAGTTAGTAAGCTATTGCAGTAATCTCCAATTTCATAGAGGAGACATTATGATCATTTGAACTAGGAAATAGTTAAACACAAATGATGATAAGACAGTGAGAGAGTGGGAAAGAGAAGGAAGGAAGGAAGGAAGGAAGGAAGGAAGGAAGGGAGGAAGGAAGGAAGGAAGGAAGGGAGGAAGGAAGGAAAGGAAGGATGGAAGGAAGGAAGCAAGGAAGGAAAGGAAGGAAGGAGAAAGATAAAAGAAAATAAATAAAGGAAAGAAAGAGAGAAAGAAAGAAAAAATAAGCAAGCAAGAAAGAAAGAAAGAAAGTAAGAAAGAAAAGAAGGAAAGAAAGAAAGAAGAAAAGAGGGGAGAGAGAGGGAGGGCAGGTGAGAGAAAGAAAGAAGAAAGAAGGAAGGAAGGAAGGGAGGAGGGAGGGAGGGAGGAAAGGAAGAAGACCTAGTAATAGGGCCTGGTTTTGCCATTTTCATTAACTTAATAAATTGAAAATCTCTAGAGGTCACTGCTTTTGTCCCAGATGGGTGTGGTATTGTAGTTTGAATGAGACTTTTCATTTAAAAAGGAATTAATGGTACCATGTTTAAGTGATAGGAGTTTTAGCTTGTTTCTTTGGGATACAGCAAATTAATTTATATTATCTAGAGACAGACGTTTTCATAATAACAAATACAAAACTGCTCTGCTGCTATGCCAAAGACAATAACAAATACAAAACTGCTCTGCTGCTATGCCAAAGACACCTTGTCATAGT
Organism: Dipodomys ordii; assembly: GCF_000151885.1. Lineage (NCBI taxonomy): Eukaryota > Metazoa > Chordata > Mammalia > Rodentia > Heteromyidae > Dipodomys > Dipodomys ordii. The sequence goes on along the minus strand of NW_012267233.1, from coordinate 2,112,089 downwards.
CTCTGAAACTCCTGCAGGCTGCCCATTCAGAATCAATGATGATTTCCCTTTAGGAAAACACTAGGTGTATTATTTTACATTCAGATTGAAGAAGAGTTCTGGCTAACACTTGATATCATTGAGTCAGAGCAGGCTTCTAAATCTTAATTCTGCCCTCTATCAAAGTGAAGAACAATATCTATATGCCATAGCTAGCTTGCATGCAATAATCTGAGCAAAAATCAATCATTATAGGCACAATGTCTAACACATATCAGAGTCTCAATTATTTCCCTCAATCAATGTATAAAAAAATCAAACTCTGACTCTCAGGGTTCCTGATTTTTAAACTCACTTGTGTTTCTCAATTTTGTTGTATTTGACTTTAAAATTTCATTGTCATATTTGTTTTCCAAAATCTTGTGGAAGAAATTTTATTTTGTATTGGAGCTTGCTTGAAATTTTAATCTTTCAGATTCCAGTCTTCTGAGTAGCAAAGGTGACAAATGTACATGTCAGGCTTTAAAATTATATTTCTAATCACGCATTTTTTGTTGTGGAAATCATTGCCTCCATTATTAAAGGAAAACTTTATTTTTGTCATCTTCAAACATCTCCAGCCAGGATCATGACTATAGTTTAGCAAATCATAAATATGAATAAACATACACACTAATATATCCATATATATTATTGTATAAATAACATAGAATACAAATGGCATTAAAATGTAGAAAATCATTAGAATAAGCAAACCTCAGTAGACTGAGATTCAGTGGATTTTTGGAAAGAAATGAATTATGTTCTATGAACATTCTAAGATTTGAGTTTCATTAAAAAAGTATATATATATATGTATATATATATATATAATATTGTTACAGTGAAATAACAAAGAAAGTCAAGCTATGCCCACTGTAATTTCTCCATCATTGCTGAAGAGATGTCTTTTCTGTCCAGCTAAATTAAACCTATTTTGTTAGAATAGTTAGTCTGATAGAACATTTCAAAACAAATGATTGAACATATTAATTTAAAAGATCATAGCATCAAGAATATGATATGTAATGATGTTATTTGGAAACAAATGTTGACCCTTTTCCATGTTTAAGTGACATTGTCTTTTAAAAAATGATGCTTATTATCACAAAAGCATCCTATTATAATTGAAGTTGTCAGTGGAAAAGAATAAGAGATTTTCCAAGATATATAAATATTCACCTATCTTGACCCAAGATACTGAACATATAATTTTAGTTGAAGCCAAATAACAACATGTGATCAAATACTAAAAGACAGATGAGAAATAAAGGAGCAAGTAATCTAGAGCAGAAGACAAAAGAATGTTTCTATCATTTAATATTTTCATTCAACTATTTTTTACTTAAAATTCCACATTTTTTTTATTATATGGAGAAAGTAAGCACTAATAAAAATGCATTTCAATTTATCACTAAACAACTAGGAAGTATCTAGGCAAATATATGATATATAAATTAAACTACATGTAGAATATTTCTTTATTGAAAAGACAAAATCTAAACTTGCAGAAATGAACTACAATAAAAATTATCTCAATGATCTACTCAATATTTTTGAAAATTAAATAATTCATTAATTAATTTAAGCTAGCAATTTAAAAATGGAGTAATCACACTTTTGAAGTTCTAAGCTTATGCTTTTACTAAAATGAAATTATAAATGAAGAAATTTTATGTTTTATGTGCTTTAAATTTATTTATGAGCTTTATAATTACTGTAGACATTTGAATAGTGTGACATTTTCAAACCATTTTCTTTACTTTATTGCCTTACACCAGTGATAAGAGAAGGTAGGATTATTTTCCTGAGGAATGTCTTAGTTTGACTCATGTTGTATGATTAAATAAATAATACCGTATACTGTATACGGATCTTTATACTCCTGAACATGTCCATGTGTAGGACAGCTTTTTAGTTCTAGGAAAACATGTATGTTGTATTGTAATCAATTTTACCCCTTCATCAGACACATGTACCTTTTACTCAAAGAAATAATGTCCCTGACAGGTTTCCTTGTTCTCTTTTTGTAGTTTTGAATGGCCTTATTTTGACAGTATGAAATCTTCCTTTTTCTCCTGCCTGGCACACCTCCTTCTGCTAGTCCTCACCACTCAGAGTCTATTTGTCTTCTCTCCCTTTCTTGAACTGATGATCAACTTTTGCTGAGTTCTTCCATGTTACTCTCATACGTACTTGCAATGTGCCACAGATAACCTTCTCTATCTTTTTGCGTTCTCACTTCTTTTCCGGTGTAATGTCTTAGCTTGTCTTATGTTGTATGATTAAATAAATAATACTGTGTATAGATCTTTATACTCCTGAACATGTCCATGTGTGTGAATGCTTTTTAGTTCTAGTTTCCACATAGAAGTTGGTTTAATGTGCTTGGTTTGTCTTGCCCAATAAGATGTTCTCAATTTCATTCACCTTTTTTTTTTTTTTGCAAAAACCATTTTAGTTTTCTTTATCATTTAAGTTATTAACATGCTGTTGAAAATCTAAATACAGGAGTAAGATTCTTTGCTAATATAAATTCACATTTCTTCTTCCAAAGCAATGAACTCTTATAGATGGCCATTTTCCACCTGGACTCTATGCTTGCCTCTTTCTCATTACTTGTGTTTTCCATTATTCTTTCACTCTTAAATAGTCTGTCTTTTGTTTGAAGCTATTAGAAAGATGAAAACTTTAAGCTAATTACTCATAAGTTGAAGAAATTTCATATTAATAAACTTGTTTTCAGAATACCCTGTGTCCTTTATAAACTGAAGCTTTCTGAAGATTAGTCTCTCTTGAGGATCCCACAGACAGTTTGGTTGACTAGGTTATAAAAACTACGCACAATGATAAACATCATTTGTTAGTGTCATATGCACATAGCTATTGAGCCTTTGTAATACTTTCCTAAGAATATCCATACAGAATTTATGTAACTGTAATCCCTCTGTATATCACCTTTACACTAAGAATAAAAATAAATAAATAAATAAATAAAAAGAAACACTCTGAATGGATGGGAACATGCAAATATGTAACAGGTAATCAGAAGCTGCGCTTACTGAAAAAAACAGTGGCTCCTCACATGGACCTGCAGATCTCTATAAGGAAAAGTACTAGAAGCTTGCAATCCCTGGCTTTGTTCTATGTCTGTGTCCTTTACCCCGAGCCATTCTCTGTCCTGTAGTTGCTTCTCTCCCATCTTGGATTCCAGTAAGGAAAAAGACAGATGGTTAAAACTGCTATGATTGAAGACAAAGCATCAATGCTCTGTTAGGCACATTGTTATGATGCCCCACATGACCAATTCTGAGTTCATGAACAAGTGGAAAAATATGATCACTATCTCTGATCCCCAAAACACACCTATGCCTGAGGCTAATAATTGTACATACCTCTTCCTCTCCTTCTTTCAATTTATCTTTCTCTCTGTAACCTAAAACCTATGTCTGAACAAGAAGATTGGCTGAAATGTGTCTTTTCTTTCTTTCTAGTGCTCATGTCCGTATGCCTTTTTTTTTTGTTGGTCATGGGGCTTGAACTCTGGGCCTGAGCGCTGTCCCTCAGCTCTTCAGCTCAAGGCGAGCGCTCTACCACTTGAGCTATAATGCCAATTCTGGTTTTCTGGTGGTTTATTGGAAATAAGAGTTTCACGGACTTTCCTGCCTGGACTGGCTTTGAACTGCGATCCTCAGATCTCAGCCTCCTGAGAAGCTAGGATTACAGGCGTGAGCCACCGGCACCTGGCTGTTTTTATTTTTTTCTGTCCTTTCTCATTACTTTTATTTCTTTTGGTGCATTGAAGTTTGTGTGTAGATCTGACATATACTTAGGGGCCTTGGGCTTAAGCCTCCATCTCAATAAACAGTGAGAGACATTCCTAATGTTAGTTTCACAAGAAATATAGTTTAGAGGACTGAAGTCCATAGTGAGGACTGGGGAATAGACTCTATCTAAAAATATCTAAACCTAAAAGGACTAGAGTTGTTGTTCAAGTAGTTGACTGCCTGCCCAACAAATGTTCAAACTCCAATATCACCAAAAGAAAATAAAGAAACAAATCACAGTGTACTAAATATTTCTAAATATATGCATTATAAACTTTACTCTATATAATATCATCATGTTTTACTCTTGTGGACTCAAATCATTATTACATTTGCCTTTACTTTTTAAAATATTTCTCTGTTGCATTATAATAATAACTTCCATTTTACCCTTTAGAAATTTGGAAACATTAAAAAAAAGTAGAAAAAAAGGTAGAAAAAGTGCTTAGCTTATCGGAGAGTGCAGTTTATTCATGTCATTAATGTTATTTTCATTTTAGGTTGTTTGTCTAACATGAGTATTTCTGTCTTATATCCTACCAGCAAAGACAACATAGCTGGAGTGCCTTTCGAAAACCCATTTCCCCTATTTCCTCTATATATTTATATAACTAGATTTATTTTTATGCAATCTAGTTTTTACATGGCATTATTTCCCTGAATATTTAGACTATCAAGCAACAATAAAACATTCTTTTTTTTCTCTTTTTTTCAGCACTATTAATATGTATATTAAGGATTTGTCTATGGTGGCCAAAAAATCTTTTTCCAGATGGACTAGGAAAAATAAGTTACTTTTCTTGGGCTTAAAACATAACACTAGAGAAAGTGATAGACATGGTTTATTCAAGTTCAACACAAAAAGCTTTAAAAAGAATGGATACTTTCTTTTGACTTGGAGATAAAAAAATAAAATAGTATTTTCTCTTACTATAGAGAAGATGCACCTAATATAGATATGAGATAAATAGATAAGTAAATTTCATGTAAATGGAGTGAGTACTGATAAAATAATAAGACAAGTGAATACCCCAACAAAGATGGAAAAATATCTACTTGAAGAATGGGCATGATCCTGCGAGGGAAAGATTGGCACAATCATATTCTGGGAAGGCACACAATGTGCTACTTTCTGTGATGACAAATGCTTAAAGTATTTTTCTGGAATTTTTAAGATTTAAGAAATAGTGAAATTTTACTTCTTTTTTTAAAAAATTCATCAGGCACAACTGAAATGTATTTTTTTAAATGTCTGTAAAACCCAGGCTTACCATTCTGTAATATAATATGATAGGGTTCAAACCAATACCAGCTAGGTTTGTACTGTCTTTAAAAAAGACTTAAATGCTAGAAGGTTAATATAAAAGCCAAATGAACAAGAGGAAAGAGCAGCAAATTACAAGACTGAAAACCTGACTTGATTATTACTATGTGGGGGAATATAAGTTTACTTTTTAGTAAAGTAGAAAGGTTGATATGTAGTGTTGAATAACAAAAATATGAATGGACTTTTCAGCTAAATTACAATGTATGACTATTTAAGATAATTTGTATTATATCATTGCTCAAATCTGTGAGGGATGTGGGATACAAGATTTGGGCTGGAGGCATTGCGTAATAGTTGCCTAGTAGGAATTTTTTTTCCTGCAAGTGATATATAATAGATATAAAATAGCTCTAGAATAAAAGGCTATGGAAGTCGGGATTAAACAGATGGAAACTAAGATAAAGGAAATAAGAATTGAAGATCCCAAGCCAATAAGATTGAAAAAGTTGGAAGATTAATAATTGAAGAAGATTGATAAGCAGGGTTGTAAGATGCTGGAAAAGAAACTATTTTTACTCAAATTCATTGGAGAAAATCAGAAAATCTGGGATTTATTGAATTCTACTTTGTCTTGGGTATACTAACAGACGATCTTCAGGTATATAGTTTAGTCTTTAATGACAATTAATCATTCAATGCTAGTCATTCCATTTTAACAGAGGGGTGGACAATAACAACACTTCTGTGGTAATTACCACAGAATTGTATGTGGTAATGGTAAATGTAACACCAAATTAGGCACCTCAGAAAAGTTTACTTGGCAAGTGGAGATAGAGAGAACTCCTATAAAATTTTTTGCATTAATGAATACACAGGAATATTTGGAAAGCCCATGGTTTAAGGAACCATGTGGAGAAGAGTCCACATTTGACATTTGAAGAATTTGCAAGTTTATGGTTTTCCTTAAAGTAGATAGTATAATTATATAGTGACTAGATAAAGTAATCTATTACCTGTTAGGAGATATAACGTTACTTTAATGATCTGAATGGCAACCCAAAATTAGGAGGTAGAAATACTCTTTATTCTCAAGGGTAAACAAATCCCTAAACTATTTTTGTTTACTGTATCTTAACAAAAATGCCTCCCTTTCTCAATATCTTCTGCTTTAGATAAGGCCTTCTGAATGGAGGGAAAGTCTGTGTAAGCTATGGAGTCCACAAGCTGGGTTTCCACAGACACTTGGATGCAATTGTAAGAGACATTTAAAATTTTGATTTAGTTCTCGGTGCAGGTTAGGGCTGGCAGCTTTTATATCTCTTTGGCAGCATTTCTGTCCTTGCAAGCCAGTCATGTTCCATAGGCATTTCAAAGTAGAGAGAAACACTTTTAAGACTTCAAAACACAGCTGTTGGGACTCTCACCTTGAAGACTTAAGCACAAACGTAAGCACAATATAGCAAGCAAAATGTAAAGGATTTTCTTATAGATTTCCTCTGTGATTATGACAGTATTGATTATGTGAATACCAGAATGTTTCTGTTTTGTATTCAGCTGCTTGGTAGTCATTAAGTTTATGATGAGTTCGAGGTCATCTACAAGGTCACATGATCAGAGAAATTGATGGGGGAAATGCTGTAGATGCACTTTTGCTGTTAAAATCAATTCAATTCATTAGACTTATCTAACTTTCTTTGTCAGGCATATAGACATATGAAGGATCTTCTGTTTGATTTCCCATAGATTAACACTTGAAAACTTTCTCAAAGACTAAGGAAAGTATTCTATGTGTTAAGTATGGCCTAAACAGAAGAGGAGTTAAGAACCTGATGGCAGCAATTGAGAAAATAAGAAAAACTATATGCCTGAAATATCTGAGTGAGTGCAAGAAAAATGTGTAGGGTAACACAGATATTAAATGGAGTAGGATTTCCCAGGAGGAATAAAAAACAAGAAGTGAAAAACATCAGAGGAAATCAGATATTCTTGAGACAAACTATAAGGGGAGACACTTACCATATAAACTTTTGATAGGAATTAAGTCTGCGACTATGGGAGCTCGTTGGAGCATTGAAAAGAACACAGCTGTGTAGGGGGACACAGAAGTTGGTGTTGGTGTTTAAATGAGAAAAACATATTATTGTGGATGTGAATGGACTTGGAGGTAGCATGGCCAACTTGGGAGAAGATGAAGAACCTATAGAGAGTAAAACTGATACCACAAATTTCTGAAAATGTTCAATGTTTGAAAATTATATATATCTATATTGATGAAGTCTTCATTCACAGGGATTATTGCCATACTTGTAGAAACTTGAAGCAGTGTATGACTGAAGTTGTCATCAAGAAGCTAGGAAATGATTTGAGAGTACATTATCAGTAGAGTGTATCTCTGCATGAAATATTTGGCTGCTGGCAGACTTTTGATTTCTTGTTCTTAACTTTTACAAATACTTTTTTTTTTTTTTTGTATTTTGAGACTGAAATCTAGAGTCAGATATTTTCTTGTCTTTATTACTATCTTACAAAGGGGTTTCAACTCAAAAGGCTAGTTTTATGGACACACTGCAAACTCACAATATCACTCCCCTAATATTTTCTTATAATATTTTCCTGTAATCAGCTTTTCCTTTCTTGCTCTTCACAGTATCTTTCACAGGGCAGATTGACTTACACCTTGCCAGTTTCATACTTTTGTTGTGGGGAATGGCATGGACAGAGGGGCTAAACAAGCTTAACATGGGTTTCTTAGAAATACTTATGGGGCCGGGCACCAGTGACTCACTCCTGTAATCCTAGCTACTCAGGAGGCCGGGATCTGAGGATCGCGGTTCAAAGCCAACCCAGGCAGGAAAGTCCATGAGACTCTTATCTCCCATAAACCACTAGAAAACCATAAACTACTGAAAAACCGAAAGTGGCGCTGTGGCTCAAGCAGTGGAGCGCTCGCCTTGAGCTGCAGAGCTGAGGGGTAGCTCCGAAGCCCAGAGTTGAAGCCCCACGACCTACCAAAAACAAAAAACAAAAAAACCCCAAAAACTTATGGGGTAGATTGTTTCTCGAGGTGGTTACTAGAGATGGAGGTGTTGATGCATGGGGTCTCACCACCGAATTCCCCTTTGACGTTCAAGGGCCAGAGAAAGCTAATTGTTTTGGGGGGATAATAATGTCCAAATGAGAAAATGTCTTGGGAATTGAAGACCCAATGAAAAATACATCATAATGTTATGTATCTTTCGCAGAGTTGTTTTATTTCTTCACCATTGATGTGATTCTCAGAGAGTTGTGAATAACTAATGTAAATGAGGACATTTCAACAGTAAATAAAAAATTCTTTGAATTCTTTTCTCCTCTGAACCATGAGAATTATGACTTCCACTGCTGCTACTGAAGCAGTAACATCTGTATTGTGATATCTACCCTGAAAGACAATGTAACCCATTTGCGTGTTCAAGAAAAAGGTCTTAATTTACACCTCTGCTTGAAGTTATCTTTACTATGGATCTATTTCAAATCTGTCTGCCTGAAATAATTACTGTGCACAAAACTTTACCACCCAATCCTATTTTTTTTCCTTTATATTTGCAATGGTCAGTACTGCTGGATAGAAACTATCTAATTAAGCAGATTCATGATCATTATCTCAAATTAATCAACAAGAAAGCATTTATATATAAAGCTTGCTCTCTCACTCTTGGTAACAACTATTTCGCCCCCTTTTTTTTCTTTCAGTTTCAACCCTCTTTTCCCATCTATTCCATTATTGTCCCCTGATAGTTTTTACTTGATATTGTTTCTTGAAACAGGATTTCCAAATTAAAAATATTAAGTGTGAACTCATATCTTCATCAAGAAATTTGCCAGCCTTTCAAGCCATAATTTCCACTCATTTATAAAAATGTATTTTTCCTCTTCTTGTTCTTCTAATACTATTAATTCTCTTCCATAAAATGATGTTCCTTTATTATGGCCTCTATGTCCTATATTATCTATCTACTCCTGTCTATAGGACAATTTTGTAGTATCCAGCAAGCATGTTTCTTTCTTTTGTATCTCTAAAAAAAGAATTTATACTCTGCTCAATATAATAAAAAATGCTCAAAATGTTACCCATCTGGTACATCGTTCCTCACCTTCACCTTGTCCTGGTTTGATTCTGAGCTCTATCATTCCAAAGGAACCATGATATTAACAGCCCTCGTATTGTCAAATTCAAGAGACTACTTCCTGTCTCATCATTCAATTTTCAATGCTGGTCAATACTTACCATCTCACTTTTAAGGGAATTCCTTCTTTTTCTTCTGTGGCATATCTTCCTATATGACTTCCTATATCACACATGGGATTACCATCAGGAAGTACAGGTTATGGGGTTGACATTAAACTTTCTCTTGTCTTTCCGTTTATTTTATCTGATGTAGTTTACTCATTTAACTTTCAGATTCCTTATATTGTCGGTAGGATCATTTCTCTTTTGGTGGTAGTAGTTTGAGCTCAAAGCTTTTTGCTCATTAGGTAGGTGCTCTCTTTCTCTCAGCAGGATGATTCCCTAATGCTTTTGCACTTGAATGTTACTCTGCTAATTTCGTAGGTATATTTAGAAATCAAGGTTATCTGAAAATTCTAATTTTGAAAGAACTCCATTCTACAGTAAATATAAATGTAAATATACATTTATGTAAATATATTATCCCATTTCAGACTATCCAGCCCTTGAATAATCACACTTTTTCTGTTGATTTTATCAGTGTCTAGAACAAACTATCATCAAATAATGAAGATTTTTGTTATCAAAAGACATGTTGATTCAGTCTAACTCACTGCATATGCCAGAATCATAGTCTCTACCATCTTGCACTTCTACTGTACTAACCTAAAACTTTTTTTCTATCCATTTACTCTAAATAGAAAGCAAATCTACTGAAAGTATGTTTCAGTTAAGATACTCTCTTACAACTCTGAACAGCTTGCCATCAAAATTAGGTAAGTGACCTAAGTGAGTGGAACTTTGATGAACGGAACAGCCTGCCCAGCCAAGAGGGAAATGGTTTTTGCATATGTGGTGGTTAATGTTGCCAAATATAAGAAATGAACTTTAAAACTCTTCCAGCCTCTGTGTGTGTGTGTGTGTGTGTGTGTGTGTGTGTGTGTGTGTGTGTGTGTGTGAGTAGCTGTGGGACGAAATTCCCTGAGTTTTAAACATTTGTTTTCAACTTAAAAAATATAGCCGGCTCCAGTGGTGCACGCCTGTAATCCTAGCTACTCAAGAGGCTGAATGGGAGGATCATGGTTCAAAGCCTGCCGGGGCAGGAAAGTCCGTGAAACTCTGCTCTCCAATAAATCACTAGAAAAGAAAACAACTGGAAGTGGCGCTGTGGCTCAAGCGGTAGAGTGCTCGCCTTGAGTTGAAGAGCATTGGGACAGCGCCCAAGCCCAGAATTCAAGCCCCACAACCGACAAAAACAACAACAACAACAAAAGTAGATCTAGAACAAAGACTATCTCTAGTGTAGTCCAGATTATGTTGAAGAGCTGCCAATTTCAATTCTCTACAAAAGGGATGTGGCTTCCCCATCTCTCCTCAGTTCATTCTGTGTTATTTTTCCCACTCATTTGTACCCTGAAATGAGCATCACTGCTTTTTACTTCTTTGGAATAGCTCATGGTCTTCTTCAGAACATGGGTGTTACTTCCCCTCAGGTTAGACATAAAATCTTCCTAGTATATGAGACACCAAATCTTCCTAGTATTAGCATAGTGATGACCTTTTAAGCCTGGATTAGTGCCCATCCTCAGATTTCTTTAGTTTCACTTATAGAAACTTAAGTTTTTATTTTTTAAATTGTGAATTCATATTCATTTTCTAAACTTGAAATTGCAGGTGCATTCATTGTACTGCAAACTACTATAGTTCACTGCATTTCTATCAATTTATAATTTCCTCATTATGAGTTTCAATAAACAATTTATATAACTGTTAAGTAATCAATTAAAATAATTATTAATAATGCATATGTCATTATAACATTTGCATATATATGTTTTTCACAAGCACTATAGTTATTATGGATATATCAACTATGCATTCTTCTCATACCAATATGATAAACATTATTGTATTCATATATAGTCCTGAGCAAACAATCTTAAGAAGATGAAATAATTTGTGTCCAATGTAATATATTGATAAACTGTGAAGTATACCCTAAAATATCCGTAGGAAAGTGTGGAGTATTGGAGACCTATAGACATTTGTTCAAATTTCAGTCCTATCAATTTAAGTTAGGCAAGTGGACGATTAACTGATAAGGAACATTGGATTATCAAAAGAAGAGTGCATATAAAAAGATCTACTCAGTAAAATTCTTACCAGTTTGTGGTTTATAAAGTATAAATATTTAGTATCCATAGTAAAATATTTATTTGATTTTTTTGAGACAGGGTTTTGCTACATAGCCCAGGTTGGCCTTAAGTCCTTCTGCCTCAGCCTCTTCTAAGAATCTAGGTATAGGTTTTCCCTTCCTCCTAGGAATATTCTTTAGAATATAATCTATATATTATACAAGTAGGTGATTTATACTTCATACCTCTTTATAAAAGGAGAAGACTGAATATGTGCTATGTATAACCAAAAACATTATCATCAGTAAGCAAATTATATAATATGTGAATAATACACATGCAGAAATACATATTTGTGATTTTTAACTAAATAAAAATTTAACATTTTGATTAGAATTTTGTGTTGTTTAAAGCCTGGAACATGCCCAGAAACTGATGGCTCACTCCCACAATCCTAGCTACTCAGAAGGCTGAGAATTAAGGATTGTGATTTGAAATCAGCTAAGGCAGGAAAGTCCATGAAATGCTTATCTGCAATTAACCACCAGAAATCCCTAACTGGAGCTGTAGCTCAAAGACCTTAGCTAGCCTTGAGAAAACAAAAACAAAAACAAGAACTTAAGGATCTACCTAGACTTGAGTTTGAAATATCATTGACCATGTAAAGAAATTTTTTTAATTGTGAAAATACCATGCAGAGGGGTTACAATTACATGAGCAACGTAATGAATATATTTATCAAGCATTCTTGCCTCCTCCTTTGTTTCCCCTTCCCATCATCTTATAAATATGTTAGAAACAATAGCATGAAAAAAAATTTGAGTCCTTATCTTGGGGTTTATTTCGCCTAACATCAACTTATCTGACTGTTTCTGCTTGTCTCAGACATATACTAGTTATTGTAAATAAGGGAAACCATGGAAATGTTTTATCATTACAGTACATCTGTAGCCCTTGAAATAGAGCTTCAAATACTTTAGTAGTGAAGTGCTCATGTCAAACACTAGTAATTCAACATTTTAAAGAAGTGTTTTTAGGTAAATTAGGCAAATTAAAAGCTTTCATAGTGTACTATGTACATTCTCTTATTTGTTGATAAATTTAGTGAATGAATTCTAATGAGATGATGGAAATAAAATTAAAATTCACACATAGGTATATAATACTAATAGCATACATTTAGAATGCTTTTAGACTAGTTGATAGACACCTTCACACATCACCTCATAAGAAAGTCCTTATTGTGAGTGGTGAATTTTACTTACATATTCCATATTCCAGGAAGAGACCCTCAGACTGACAGGACAGAGTAAGTTACACACAACTGACTAGCTCATACAATAATACAATAATACAGTAATTTAAAATATTACCTAAAATCTGATCCAATTCTCTTTCCGTTTTCAGGTTCTCCTGGATCTGGGCATAAATTGGAGGCTGTTTTAATACCCCCTTCATTTACTGTAATGACACAGGAGAAAAAAACACAAGAGACAACATATATGGTTAGAAATATGGAATTATTTTAATTTAAATTTTTACATTAAATATATCATTGTATTTTTCTATTATAATCACTATTTTTTTCTTTTTTTTTTTGCTGGTTGTGGGGCCTAAACTCTGGGCCTGGGCTCTGGGCTCTGTCCCTCAGCTCTTCAGCTCAAGGCTAGTACTCTACCACTTGAGCCACAGCACCACTCCCTGCTTTTTCTGCTTATGTGGTGCTGAGGAATAGAACCCAGTGCCTCATGCATGCAAGGCAAGCACTCTACCACTGAGTCACCTTCCCAGTCCCTAATCACTATTATTTAAATATGGAAAGATAATCTATTTTTATGGAATAAAAATAAAACATTTTTGTTATTTATTGACCTATCCAAATTTAACCTGTAATGCTCATATTCATATTACAGTATTTCATTTAGAAGATAAATATATTAATCAAATAATGCTTTTAAAATTATACTCAAATTGTAAAACATATTTTGTCATATCAGTGCCAGATTTTCCATAATAATTTGAAGGACAGAGATAGATACGACAATATGTTTAGGTCCCTATTATTTTTAAATTTGCAACAGGAAAATAACAAGAAAAAATAATATTGCAAATGCTTCTGTATTTCATAAGCAACAAAGCAAATTTGTTACACATGACTAAAGTCAACCAATGGTGAAAGTTGCAATGCACACCATTGGAATACAATATAAAGCTGAGAAAAAAATGATGGCTTTGCTCTCAAGCACTCAGGTACTCTTTTCCATGATCTTTTATTTAGTCAATTCACACATTTTCAGTTTCTTTCTATCATTTGGTTGTTTATTGATTAATGTTTACCAGCAACTATGATCACATTGGATAATTTAATCTTTAAGATTGAGTTTTTCTTCAATGTGAATAGTATTACCTATTTATTTATATTTTGTGACTGAGTCTCCTATATATTCCAGCAGGTTTTGAACCCTCAAACTTTACTTCTGAACTATTTTAATCATGTTTATTAATTTTAGTATTTTAGTGAACTGGAAAATAACTGATTATTTTCTTATTTACTATATTTACTACTTGTGATAAGAAAATAATGGCTAGATTCCAGGAAAATAAACCATAACCATGGTTCTTATACCTAAATGTGGATTAAAAACACTTGTAAAGTTTTTTTTTTGAATGATGATGTCTAGATTGACTTCTGAACAGGATAGTGCAGCTAATTTAGAGAAGTAGGCTGACATAAGTTGCTGAATTTCTTAAATAAATCTCAATGTCTTTCTTATAAAAATTATACATTGAGTACAACCAGACTACTGGAACCTTAACATAAAGTTATCTCTTTCTGAGATCAGAGGATGCTCAGGCATTCACCCAAAGAGCTCCATATGTTGTATTTTCCTCAGTGCTGAAAATAAATGCCCATGCTAGGATCCTCTAATGTGTGTGTGTGTGTGTGTGTGTGTGTGTGTGTGTCCTTATTTGGTGCAAATTCTTTCTTAGCCTCGTAGATCAGCATTCAAAGTTGACTTTGCCATCTTCTGTATGAAATTTAACCTAACCACTTAGATAGTTTGACTCCATTAGCTACTATGCATACTAGAGGAGAAGTAAAATCCCCCAAACATGGTTAGTTACTATTGCTTAGATCTTCAGTGAGTATGGCTGCTCTTATTGTTCACTAAGATGCTGCCATTACTCAAATCCAACTTCCCACTTACTTTGCAGCAATCTCCTGGTCACATGTGTTCATGCATACCTTTGGTTCTCCTCTCAATTGCAATTTCTTTTCATTCATCTATTAAAACCATATCTAATACTGAAATACTCACTTCAAATTTGCATTTCTTCCTAGAAATCATTCATTTTAGCATGTTATTCTCATTCATCTTTTAGTATAACTAGTAGTATTTTATTTGGATAATTTTAAGTTTGATTTGAAATTGTTATGTCATATTAAAATGAACAGTTTCACATTATTTTAATAATCTGTACAAAGAGATTATATCCTTGACAAAGAGGAAAGGAAAACTCATAATTATTTTAATATAACCACAAAGTCTGGAGATAGGTTAGCAACTTCTTAATAAATATGTTCTAGTTCTTTGATTGACAATACCTTCTGATACACTGTTTTCAATAAAGTGAGAACTTTCTTTGGAAGGTATTTTTTTTTCTGATCTGACAGACTTCTAATAATGTTGTAGAATATGAATGGTTTAAAATAGATGTTGTATATTATGCTTTAATAGTTAATTCTAGGTCACAAAATCTCTTTTTCTCATCCTCAACCAATGTTTATAAAAGCACATTTTAAGAATATATTCTACTAGAGGATAAAAGCAAGAAAAATCTACATAGTGCTTTTCTTACATTTTTTCCTCTAAAGGTTCAAATATTTTGCATGAATTAGAATGATGGTTAATATTTACATGGTACTATGTGTGAGGAATAATTGTACATACTTTATGGCTCATTTGACTCTCACACAATTTTTAAGTGTAGTTACTATTATCATACACCTTTTCTAGGTGAGAAAACTGACTCTTGGAGGTGTTAGGGAAATTCTCAAACGAAACTTGGTGCTGACACCAGTTACACATACTGAGGTCTGGAGGATTAAGGTTTGAAACCAGCCCAGGAAGACAAGTCCACAATATTCCAACTCGAAAATAACCATTAGCAAAAGGCTAGGCAAGAAGTGTGGTTCACATGCAAAGTGGGAGGCTGCAAGGGAGGCTGCAATTAAAACATCTACGAATATGGCAGATTGCTAATGAATGATAGTCTATATTTAATACTCATCTAAATCTTGAGGACTACATCAGAAATTCTATTATTGTATTATAACATTTCAAATATTGTTGCAAATGTATTTCCTTAAAATTTAGGGCACATTTATAATTTTTATGACTTATTCTTATGTCACCTCAGATTCTATTCTATTAAATATTAAATATATTAAACATATTACATATTCATGATCAAGTTGCTTGTTATTTATGTATGTTTTGATATTCTTCTTAGTCAAACTTAGTACGTCCTTAAGTACAGGTGGACTTAATATTTGATATTATATAGGCTAGAAATAAAATAAGTGAAAACATAAATTCTCTTTTCTCTGATTTATAGACATTTCAGAATTGCTCATAGTGAAGAGCTGCAAAGATATTCAAATGAGGTTCCTCTCATTTAGTCAAGCCTTTTCCACCATAGCACATCCTTGAGTTAGAGTATCTTCCTTCCATCACTGCAAGAATTTGAATCCTCTTAAATTTAATCAACTGGCTGCATGTTTTCCTTTGCAAAATGAATCACTTGTGGGAAATCCATATGCAAATGTCTTTATGAGTTTTATCTTGTTCTTTTTGTTTGCTTGTTTTTCTTCCTTTTTTAACTCAGGGTTAAAGTGGTTTACCATTTGAGCCATGTCCCCAGCTGTTTTATCTTCCTTTACATTTATTTTTCAGTTGTGCTCTTGTTTTTATCTCGGAGATCAATCCTCCTACCTCATGTAACTGGCATTACTGGTTTATTTTCTTAGTCTTTTGCTTGGGAATTCATGATGTTTCCATTTCTATCTCTCCTGTAGTTGGGAGCATAGGCATGTCTTAATGGCATTTGGCATTTGATTAGACTACAGACTTTGCACTTGCTAGACAAACACTCTATTTCTTGAGGTACTTATTCAGCTTTTTTTTTTTTTTACTTTAGTTAGTCTTTACCTAAGGTTTCAATGACTTTTGCTCAGGCTGGTTTAAATAGTGATTCTCTGTTTCTCCTACATAGCTGAACTTTGCATTCACATACCGCCAAGACTTGTAGTTCATCGAGATAAGATTTCAGGAACTTTTCCATAAGTTGACCCTGAAGTTTGATCTTTCCTATCTCTGCTTTCCTAAAGGCTCATATGACTGGTGTGAGCCAATGTACCTCAATTCTTAAAAGTAATTTTTACCTTTATTGTCATTGATGTATGAAACCTCTACAGACACACAACAATGGAAAAGAAAGAAATGAAACAAAGTGTAGGATTTAAAAATTGAATCATTTAATTTTTTAATAAATGGAAGTATCCTAATTATATACATATGTAATATATTAATTTTGGAACATTATTTTTTATGTATTTATATTATAAAGTAAAATATTATAAACATAAAACTGCAATATCTTGGGTCAAACATGTTGTCTTAAGGTTCATTTTGAGTAAGCCCAAATCTACTTTAAAATATGGAAAAGAGCAGATTCTGATAAAATCCACCTCTAACCTTCCCTCTTTCACTTATTCACATTGCCACTTGAGTCATATGTTTACAAAAAAAATGAGTTAGCGGGTCAAAAATCATGGAGGCCAAATTGCTTCATTTAAGAGACTACTCAATAATCTACAGCACATTGTTTTTCAGCTCTTTTAACTTCTCAGTAAAATTTTGGAGCTTTAAGGGCTGCGGTTATGTTTCCTTCCCTCCTTTACTAAATTGGCTTCCAAGAGGAAATGAGGATGAATGGATCCCATGAATGAATGAATGGATGAATTTGAAATAAAAAAGAAAAGCATGTATGATAAGTTCACCTTTTATAATTTTGTTTAAAATCTGTCAGAGACTATGAGACATGTTTGCAAATCATCAAAATCAGGTCTTTATTCAATCACTTTACAATATAAAAATATCTTGTGTTTTTTTCTCTATAAACCTATAATGTTTGAGGGTAGATTTGGCAAAGCTTACTGTTTTAAACAGAAAAGGATGGATGTGTTCATTTGTAGTTCAGATTCAAAAGCTGAGAGAAAGCTGAAACACAATTGAAATATCCTAACAAACCTAATGGATTTCCTTGAACCTGTTATTAATTCATTTCTTGGTTAAACCACAATAATGCTATGTAAGATTTGGCTAGTGCATTCTCTTTCTGTCTACTAACTTCTCTCATGCCAGTAACACAACTGATAGTTTTCCAGGTAACTTAACTGTTAATTATAGTAATTTTATTTATATCTACTTATTTTAGAATAGTTTTTCCATTGAAAGACAAATGTCAGATAGAATAATCTTTCTTTAAAATTTCTTTGATTTGTGGGTAGTAAATGATAGACAGATGAGCAAATGAAAACAGTATACAAATTGATAATACAAATTGCCATTTTCTAACATTTGCTTTCAAACCTGAGATAATATTTGTTTAAGACACTCAATTAATGAGAATCAACTGTGGTAAATTTTAAGATAATTTTTGGCTTACTATATTGCAATCATGAAATATTTGTATTGCATTCTTCTTATTGATTTGTGAATTAGTTGTACTCAAAAAATAAAAAAGCTTTTACATAAAATATTATACATAAATGCAAAATATATACATGTATATATGTATGAATATATACTTATATATGCTGTATAGATTCCTATTGTTTCTTCTTAATAACTTTTTGCCTAACAATCTTAAAGCAAATATTCAGAATTTTGTTTTAGTTGTAACATAGCATATTGATTTAGTTGTAACATAGCATATTACAGCCCATGGAAACCATAAATTGTATCTTTCACTGTTTGGCAATAGGCCAAATAGAATAGATAAGTGCATACTCCACCTAACACCTTGATAAACCCTACATGAATTATTGTAAATAAATTTCACTTATTAAAACATTTAGGAAGTTTGAAGCATGGAGTGTTTACAACATATGTGTACAAAAAGATAAAAATGAGAACTGGCATTGTAACTTGTAATTCAATTCAAATATATTAGCTTGAAAAAACTTGAAAAACATACTAAAATAAATATTGCGTGTGTATATTTAACTTTTATTGTATGATGACATGAAACAATGTAACATAAAAGAATCATCTTATCAGGCATTTTAAATTTGTATCTTCTATTATAAAAACATACATATTTCTTGAGTACTTTTGTAGCTGCTTGATATATTTACAATTTTTTCCAAAGTACTTATCTAAACCATATTGTAGCATTTTCCAAAAATCCACCAAGCTCTAAAATATACTTTTGCCTGCCAAATATATGAAAAAAATTATAAGTTTAGTTTAAGTTCTTAGAAATTATCGATTGAGTGATTTTCAAACAGGTAACTCACGTTGATCATTTTACACTTAATATTTACTATCTTTTTTTAGTATTCTCAAATCTAATTAATAAAATGTAAAAATCACACTTCAGATCTGGATAAATATAAAATATATAATAATGTAGAGATTAAAAAATAATTTCCTAATAATCAATGTAAAAATTCCATTTACATATTTTACTGTTTACACACATACACATATAAATAAAAAGGGGTAAAATGTTGGTTTGGTGTAAGTGTAATGAATGACTTCCATTGAGTATATATCTTTATCATTTAGACTGCATGATTTCTTTTTCACTTTCTTTATGACAAAGACAATTCACAACTTAATCTCCAAAAGAATGTCCTGGTAAAGCTGATAGATTTTTATTATTGATAGAAACAGACCAAAATCATCCAGCTTCCATAATTTGAAATAACAAGTTTTTATTCCTAATATGCTTATAAAGCATTAAGATAAGGAACTTGTACTAATTACAATTCATTCATACAACAAACACAAATAACTTTACTATAAACAATATCCCAGATTTGTTTATGTTATTAGAGATGAAAAATTATTGTTATTCGTTTAATTTGAACTAAATGCATGTCTACCAAATGATCTCTAAAGCACTGAATTTATGAGAATAATTTGTATTTCAGGCTTCTTTCCTAAGGTTTTCCAAAGTATAAATAGTATTAATTAAATTCATTTACCAAAGACTAGAGAATTAAAGATTTAATAAATTTACTGTCTCTATTTTTTTAAATGAAAATTGCTTTTAGAAAGCAAATGTTCCTTAGAAAAGTCTATTTGTGTGGAAAATGATATAATAAGGTAAAGAAAATTCCTCCAGGAAAGCAATTATAGGAATTGTGCTCATTTTATCTCATATTCTGCAATTACACAACTTGATTATCAGCATCTCAGAAGATCAAAAGGCTTCTTTACATGTTGAAATTTAGAATCAATTTTAGCAAATACAAGCCAAGGTTGGGATATTGTCACATAAACCTATTAGCTCCATGTATGCGTTAATACAGTAAAATATTGGAAATCCGTCATGCATGTTATCTAGATATTAATACAGTTAATTTAGTAAAGGAACAAACGTTTGAGTTATAAACACACAAACAACACAGACACCACCAACTTCACTCTTTCACTAGAGAAAGTAACAAAAAGGAGTGCACTCACAGAGAGAAAACTTGTTGCTGTTGTCTTTCCCTGGAAACAATTTAAATCCTCTAGATTTAAAATCTATGGCCTTTTTCACTAGTTAAGAAAACAAACAAAAACATGTATCAGGAAATACAATTTGAAAATGAAATTCAAGTTAACAAATATTGTTAGCATGGAATTACGCAAGTTAAAGAAATTGGTTTTTTAAAGCTTGATACAGGGTACTCAGAAGAAATAATAAAACAAAAAACAGTATCATTGCCTAGTAGTAAAATACTGAACAAGTTTTATAAGAGGATTTTTTTTAAAAAATTGTATCGGGAGAAACCTATACTTTTTCATAGATATTTATCTTTATACCAAATTAAAATATGTATACATCATTATAAACTACTTGACTTCATCAGATTTCATAGAATAAACTAAACAAGAAAATTAAATGATGCTGACTCATTAAAATAGGAGAAACAATTTAGTAAACGATTTAAAGTGAATTAAATTTCCCCAAAATACCTTATTTTTATTTAGAATGATGGGAATGAGTTAAAACTACCTTATACTCAGAAAAAACATGTTTTCTGACCTGTGTGCTAAATTTTTCATAAATTAGCAGTGCTTTGGACAATAATTAACTACATATAACCTGTGAGATTTTATTAAAACTATGTGGACTCTGGCTAATATTTAGAGATTTGCAACTACCTGAACACCATTTCTAAGCATAAGAGCGTAATGTGTATTCCATTAGCCATATTAATATATGTATATGTATGCAACACTAAAGAGTCTAAATACATGTACAGATAAATCAATAAATAGGTTAGATGTTTTTAAAACAAAATATGCTAAGAGAGTTTTCAACTGTTTGAATGAAACAAAAGTTTTATTTCTTTGTGGATATAATCTACTTAGTTGTCTAGATTTGCAATAGCATGTTGGTATAATTCCATAATCCTAGGTATATGAGATATAGAAATTGGAAGGATATAATAATAATAAATTGCTGTTAGAGACAGCAATAAGCAAAACAAGAAACTGTGTTAGAAAAAAAAAAAAGCTGAAACTAAACATGACTGAGTGCTGGCTTAAGTGATAGAGTACCTGCCTAGTAAATACAATAAAATCCAAAAGTTCAGACCACAGAATATTGAAAACAAAAAAAAAAAACAAGGAAAACACTTTCTTTACAGTTTCAGTTGACACCTGTTGAAGAAAAGGATATAATTCATTTAAATAATTATATGTAATATGACCTAACCTAATGAGATATTTAATTGCTAGCTTTTTTTGTCAGTCCTGGGGTTTGAACATAGGCCTGGACATTGTCCCAACCCTTTTCTTTAAAGAACACTCAGCACGAACAAAAATGGAAGACATATGTAACTGTACCAATTAAAATTCAGAAATGTTTGTACATATGGATTGTATCAAATATATAGCAAAGACTAAGATCCATAATTATTATGCAGTTAACTTATTATGAATTTGAATAAAAAGAAAAACTGATTATTGATAACTTATTATAAGTCATTATTCTAAACTGCTATTTTTAAATAATTGGTTCAAGTTATGAATATTTTATTGATTTTGCCACATTTGAAGGTAATTTGTTTTTTTAAAATCTTGAAAAGCATGAAATCAGAGAGACACTGGGTGAATTACTGAAGTATATAATTAATAACAATCTATACAAACTGCATGTGTTAATAGAGGAAAATGATCATAGGAGCTAGATTTAAGAGATTCAATCATTGGCAATGTAATTTGTAGAGTTCAACCAATTCCCATCATTTTCTTCTCTCAAAACAAGAAGCTAGAAGTAAATGGCTAATCAGTCTCTCTGTGATCTTTGAATGGTACCACAGGGGAGAAAAGGTAGCATCTTTCTTTCGGGAGGTTTTCTGTTGTGATTCTCTTCCACCTCCAACCCACAGCCCTATTATAACCTAAAGTTTAATTCTACTGAAGCAACCATTTACTCCAATGGGTCACATGTGAAATTTCCTACTACTTCAAATACTTGACAAAATTTGCATTTCAAGATAGAATACTACGTCCCTTTCAGACATGAATTTTAAATAGGCCTTTATTTTTATGTGTGTGTGTGCATTATATAATTTGACTTTTAAGCATTATAAATGACTCTGAAGATTTAACTTCACAAATGTAAACATCTGAAAGAATTAAGAAAATGCAATAAAATTATAGTAAACCCAACGGAAAAAACAGCAGAATTATTGTTGAAGGTTAGAGAGGTCCATGTTATCAATAATCTGTCACTAAAATCTGCATTGTGAATGAGAGTGTGTAGGTGTGAAGACTACAGACTTCCAGAGGATTGGGTGTGGGAAGGGACAGTACCTGAAGACTAAGGCAACGTTCCTAATCAGAACAGCAATCACTATTTCCAATCAGGAATTGTGTTTTCCTGATTCTAAAAGGAACACATCTTCATTTCTTTATTCATTTAGTCTTCAATATATCGTTTCTATTTATTGAGTACATATGATTTTATTTTTTCATACTATAAGTAAAACCTGTAATCATTATATGATGCAGAAGATAGAAGATCAAGAGAAAAAATTCCATTTTAGGACATAAAGGCTTTTAAATACATAATAATAGAAAATGTATACTCACACAAAATTAAAATAGATATAAGAGCAAAAACATGCTTAAGATTTTTTTAATTTGGTTGAACATAGTTATTGCATATTTTCATGTATTAGTAAAAGTGAATGATTATGCCAGATATCAATTATAAGATCCTGTTG
Source organism: Dipodomys ordii (assembly GCF_000151885.1). Taxonomy (NCBI): domain Eukaryota; kingdom Metazoa; phylum Chordata; class Mammalia; order Rodentia; family Heteromyidae; genus Dipodomys; species Dipodomys ordii. Next base: position 2,089,117 of record NW_012267233.1, on the reverse strand, counting down.
TATATTATGTATAAGAAATTTAATATCATATAGGGCAAACATGTCAATTTTACTATGTATATTAGGAATACACTATATATCTTCACATGTCATCAAATGATTAATGCTTTTACTAACTGTATTTTACTAACAGAAAAAAATGCTAAGCTTTAACTAACAAGTATTTAAAATTCTTTTTAATATTGTAAAATACCTAATGATATTTATTTATTGGTTAAGAGATGTTAAAAATATAATGTGTTATTTGCAGTATTTTCTTTGGTTTTATTATTTCCTCAAGGGCAGAAAAATATATTTTGCTTAGTTTGTACTTGTTGTATTCTTGCATGAATAAATCCATGAAATATTATTTCTGGGTCACTGAGATAAGACTATTTTGCTGACAAAACTTTCTTTATTAATATCAAATTCAGAATGGTATAATGATAAAAAGAATAAACATTCAGGATTAAGCATACTCATTATAAAGCTATTTTTAAATACATGAACATCTATGTACCCTGTAATAAATTTAGAAAGCATACAGTCTATGATCTGTATGCATGTGCACAAATATTAATTTCCCTTGGTTCTTTTTGCTTTCATCTGTTAAATAAGTGTTATCATATTTTAGTTTTGCTACATTTCTCAATTTAACTTACACTTGTTTTGTAGATTGATATGTACTTTTTTTTTTTTTTTTTTGGGTCCGGTCATGGGGCCTGAACTCTGGGCCTGGGCGCTGTCCCTCAGCTCTTCAGCTCAAGGCTAGCGCTGTACCACTTGAGCCCCAGCGCCACTTCCAGCTTTTTTCTTTTTGCTTATGTGGTGCTGAGGAATCGAACCCAGGGCCTCAGGCATGCAAGGCAAGCGCTCTACCACTGAGCCACCTTCCCAGCCCCTGATATGTACTTTTTGAAGGGGAAGTTATGGCAGAAAGGACCTGGAATAGCTCAATAATCAAACCTATCTTCCTTTGAATGAAAATTGGGTTTTATTCTGTCATGTTCTTCAAAGCATTTTTTAAACTATGGTTGTGGATTACCATGATGATATCTTCCTCGTTCATTATTATACTGTTGTTCTCAAATAATTTGAACTTTAAATTGGATCTAAAAACCTGTGGGGGTAATGACCTTCTGATTATTGTGCTCAAATTACATTTTGAAATTATTTCAAGAGCAATGTGTATCATAAAAACAATCATTTGTTCACATATCTGAATAAAGTTTGATTTTATCTGTTCATCATTATTTTCTGTAATAGCATCTCACTTCACTTTTTATGTTATCTCACTTCACTTTTTATACTAGACAAGTCTAGTATAAAATTATGCTATTTTTTAACTAATGAAAGATTTTTTTTTTTTTGTTTTAGTGCCTGTCCTGGGGGTTGTACTGTTCCCTGAGCTGTCCTGTGCAAGGTAAGTACTCTACTGCTTGAGCTCCACTTCTGACTTTTTGGTGGTTAGTTGGAGATAAAAGTCTAACCCTTTGTACAGTATTTTCACAATAAAAAAAAAGTCTCACAAAATTTTCTGCCCAGTCTGACTTTGAACCATGATCCTCAGATCTCACGCTCCTGAGTAGTTAGGATTATAGGTATGAGCTACCAATAATCTGTTGATTTTGTTCTGTAGTATTAGGAAATTATCATGTTGTACAATTGTTTTAGGAGAATTAAATTATAATCTAGAGTTTTGAAAAGATACTTTTTAAGCTCTTCTTCTGACACAAAGATCTTATGACTGAGAGTCATAAAAATTCTCCTGGTTTAGAGTTCCTGATTTGAAGATGAGTAAGCTTTTCATTATATAATCTCAAAAGTTACATATCCATAATGTATAATGCTACTTCATTGGCATGTGCCTATAGTGAAAAGTTGTGATTTGCAGGACATTTATGTCTGAAGATGAGGAAACATTTTGAATTAGTCAGTACAGATTTTTCTTTCAATTTTGGAAATAATATGTTTAAAAAGTCATGTGGCTTTTTATAAGTAAATACATTTGGTGTTTAGTGTTATTATAACAACCTGAAACACCTATCATTTTCATTTTTTGGGGGGGGGGAGTCCGGTCGTGGGGCCTGAACTCTGGGCCTGGGCGCTGTCCCTCAGCTCTTCAGCTCAAGGCTAGCGCTCTACCACTT
>NW_012267233.1:2034758-2086938 GCF_000151885.1 Dipodomys ordii | reverse complement strand
ACTGGTTTGGTGTTTTGTTTCTTCTTTAAGTTGCCTGATTTTATTTTATTTGTTTTTTATTTTTTGGGGCCGGTTGTAGGGCCTGAACTCTGGGCCTGGGCGCTGTCCCTCAGCTCTTCAGCTCAAGGCTAGCGCTCTACCACTTGAGCCACAGCGCCACTTCTGGCTTTTTTCTTATTGCTTATGTGGTGCTGAGGAATCGAACCCAGGGCCTTGTGCATGCAAGGCAAGCACTCTACCACTGAGCCACCTTCCCAGCCCCACACCTATCATTCTCAATCTCGATTGTATCATATAATACTAGTCAAGCAAAATGAATGATATACATGATATAAATATATATATACTATATATAGTATATATATATGTATATATACTAACCTGTTTGTCCTATTGATAACAAAATGTTCAATTCCTATCTCCCCTTACATTAAATCTGTTATTCAATTGGAGCATAGTAACTTTTTGAAAGCAAAAATATTATCACAACTAAGAGTTAGCCTCTGATTATTTTTTAAATTTATTTCTGCTTAATTTAATGCTTATTTTCAAATACATATTGCCTTTTCCACTGATGCTCAGTATTGTTTGGAAGCGCATGTTTGTGTGATTCCTACTTTTAATTTTAAATTAATTATAATCTTATCTTAGTATTCTAACCCCCAAAATAGATTATATTAATAGAAGAAAGATTTATGTTTATTTAAACCTTAACAGCTGGTATATATATGTATGCATGCTAGTGCATTTCTTAGAGGTGATGTAGTTGTCAATGGATTTATTTACATCACCTCTAAGAAATGCACTAGCATTTATTATGTAATTATGTAACTTTTATGATGTATTTTCTTCATTTATTAATTTAAACATAAGCAGCTGCTCTATGTTATAGCTCTACAAAAGTTGTTGAATATATTGTAATGCTTGAACCAAGTGTTGGGTTTTGGGGGGAACATATTTATAATGAAGGTGCATATTTGGGAATTTCTTCCACATGATACTTACAGGAAAGAAGAATGTGGTGATACAATAAGAGTTAAATGATATTCTAATCGATTCTGATCTCCTGTTTTTCCTAGAAGGTAAGTATTGAACTAAAGAGCCGTATTGAGAAAATGGTATTTATAAAAGTTTCAAAAGTCATTTTCAAAAGGTCATTAGATATGTCCTATAATGAAAACATGCTTCTGGATTATATGGGAAGAAAGAACACTAGAAAAACAAGGAAGACAAAGAAAAAGGGAAAGAAAACCGGAAACATTTAAAATGGTTTACTTATTTTAAACAAACATATTTTATTTTACTATGTATAAAATGGAGGCAATTTTTCTAAGAAGAGAAATAAGAATAACCACCATTTCAGGAAAAACATAATGGTGTGTGGCTCAAAATACTGAAAAGTTATTTGTAAAGAAATACATACTGGGAATATGCAAGCCATAAAATATTTTCAAAATTAAAATATGAGATTGTACTTGTAAAGATTATAAAAGTGTGCTATATATTTATTTTTATAATTATGACAATCTGTAATGTAGTTTCTCAACTAAAAATCATTAGATATAGCTTCAAAGGTTTTCTTTTTTTTTCATTCTTGAAATCTAACCATAATAATATACTACTTTGAGGGTAATATAGCTTCATATAGAATATGTCTATATAAATAGAATGTCTAAAACATTTGTCATGCAACTTTAATTAGAAAGATATATAATGAAATAGATTACTGTTATGTTTAAATATTGGCAAAAATCTTAATTGAGCATACAATAAGTCTCTAAATATATGTCATTTGTATTTGTATTATTAAGAGATCATAATTTTTGAAAACATTGATATTTGCAAACTTTTTTATTATGTCCTTTTCACTATGTATGTATAACGTACACATTGTCACAAATTTTTTCTGGATTTTAACTTAAATATTACTTTCATAAATGAAGTTAGAACACTCTCTATATCTTTAACAAAAATATTAAATATGTTAGGAATGTGACTTTATAAGCTTATGTACATTATTTCACTTTTTATTATAATCTAGTAACTTAATTTTCAAAAACTAACATGTATTCCAGCAAAAGATGATATTAAATCTACAGAACTCAAAGTTTACAAAATGAAGAGCTGGACTCTAAATGTTTCTATTTAGAATTAAATCAACATGTAAATATTTCATTTGGGAAGTACACATACTGGTGAGCAAAAGGAGAATATTTTATGAAAATATTTTATCATTTTTCATAGGACTTATAGATTGAATTAAGCTTGTTATCGTTGGCAGACTGGTGAAAAACCACGATTAAATATTGGTTAAAGACTATCACATTTATGTATGAGCTTTCTTCCTCTGACAAATGTAACAAATTCAGGAAGCCATCACACTTGAGTAGGTAACAACAGATGCAACCATGATGTTTGGCACACAGGGTCTTACAGTTGGGGTATGATATAAAATGTCAGGATTATAGGCAAAATGTGGAATTTTTATATTCTCTTTTGAGTTTCTTATAATTGGCATAATAAAAGTCACCGTATGGAAAGTTACCATTGATATAGTTTAGAGATACTTTTAACACTCTCTCAGGATTTTAATTTTTAATTTTAATTTTAATTTTCTGACTACTTCTGTATTTATTTTCTGAGGAAAATAAAATAAATAAATTATTTTTCCCTATAGAGTTCAACATGAAAAATGATATTAACATTTTCTCACTCAAACTGAAGTGATAACCCATCACATATTTTTTTCATATCAAAGGCTTTTATTATGTTCACTGTAATGCCTTCTAAATGAGAAAAAAAAGAAACTGTCTTAATAATAATTGTCACAGTAAAGGATACTATTCAGAGAATGGATGGCACATATATTCTCTTACAAATTTCATTAGTGAAATGAATAATTTTATACTAAAATTAACTATTAGTACTTTCATAAATAAAGATATTTTCTTATCCCTTTGTTTCACCCTTAGATTTTTCTGAAGTTCTTCCTTAGAAAATGTTCTATAAATATCTGGATGCTGGTTGACAACAAACATAGTTGAGTTCTAATATTTGCATTCCATGAAAAGTTGAACAACTAAATTAATGACTATTCTAAAAAGCAGAGCACTTTTCGTAACCCATCTGAGTTTAATATGCCCATTTTCCTTTTCCAGATGTGTTCACATTCTCCATTTTAAAGATTCACCTCTTTAGACAGATGATCTAAATAAATTATCAGCTTACTAGACACATTATATCATTTTCCTAGTCAAAAATCACAAATGAAATTATACTACAGAACTACTGAAAATTAAAAAAAAAGATTTTTATAAAGAACTGCCAATACTTGTTAATATTTAATGTTTTAAAGCATAGTAAACCATAAATGGAGTCCTCTGTTCTCTGAGCATATCTAGCAGTAAGATGGATGGAGGAAGGAATGATGAGAACAGTATTGAGTTTCTTAGATTCCCACACCTTCATGTGTAAAAACTGGTCCATGTGTTAAATGTAAGGACCTTGGTTCTTTCCAGCCAGTTTGTTCTATCACACTCTTTAGGACACATTTGCCCTTTATCAGTTAGGCTAGGAATCACCACAATCCCCAAGGGCTACTAGCATAGATTATAACCATTTGTGGTTCTTTTAAAATAATTTGCACAAAAGTATTCTCTTTTTCAAGTACTCTACTTCTCTAAGAACAATGTGCTTAGTTTAGTTTTTATTGTTTATTTGTTTTTTTTAGGTTTGAGACTTGGATTTGAACTCAGTACTTGATGTATTTGCTTATTGGCTGGTGCTCTAACAACCAGCCGCATCTCCACTATCAAGTACAACATTCTGTTGTTTCTAAATGGATTCTGGTAGGTGTATCCCTAGCACATGAGAGCCCTTAGAGATTTGATATTAAATATAATGTGCAGGAAATCACACTCAATCAACAGCTCCCTATTTATTTATGACCACTGACAGTAATGTTAGTGTCAGAAGAGCATCAGTCATGGCCATCATCATTCTACCATTGTTTCTCCAGATATCTTAAAATGTTTTGAAGATCTACACTACAAGATGGTGGACTTAAAGTTGAATTATTTGTACAAATAGTGTAGATAAATCATATTCATAGTGTAGATAAAAAGTCAGCTAAATGAACTGGCACTGTCAAATTTCAAGAGTAATTGGATTAAGAACAAAAAATGGAAGAAAAGAAGATAGCCAGAACTTGAGATGATTACCTACAACTTAAGTAAATTTTATAGATAACTGTAACATGTTTAGTGTTAAATCAAGCCATATATGCCTGTATCCAAAGAATCCTATCAAAACTGGCTAAAATTCAACCCAGGAAACTTAAAATTATGTGCTTATCTTTGTCTTAATATTTTTTCATACTTTATTTCTACTTTACAAGATTTTAAAAAGAGTATGGTTTATTTTCTTTTGAAGCTTCCAAGAGGGGTCAGTTCCATTTATTGAAACATACTGAAAATACTAGTTATATTTTGACTATCCATTAAAGACCATATCACATGAAATTCTTTCCTTTCTACTGATGTGGAAATGGACACTGGCTGGATGAATTGCTCAGAATAATATATCTTAGTACAACCTGTTCCTTTATTAGACTCTGAAGCTCCAAGCTTAGCATCTACTCCACCATCTATGAGTAATGACATCCCATATAGTCAATTAGAACACTCAAATATACAACTTAGAAAATACAGACTGAATAAATACAACATATTCTTTTCTTACTTGTAACTCATACAAAATTTAAAATAGTTAGTACTATCAGATTTTATGTACTTTTTACTTTAACATGGTTCAAAAGCTTAAAATGATTTACCATCAAAGAAAATCATTTGCTTAGATCTCCAAGTATAATTTCATGGCTTAAAGCATCATAATACAGTATTTTATTTTAAACGTATGAAAACAGGAATAAAAGAGATATTGCAAAAGCAAATTGTTAATGGGAATTCAATTCACTTTCTAATTTAAAAAATAAAATAATATTGGCTTCATTCCCTTCTAATAGGATGTTTTTCTTACTTAATGTTAGCCTACTCAGTTGAAACATTTCTCACATCTTTAAACTCAAGATCAAATAAGTTTAGAAATGTATGACCTTTTAATCTCATCTGGACTTGAAATGAAAAGTATCTGAAAGATTAAACCTGAATACTAAAAGAAACAATAGTCCATTTTATGGAATACAAATGATGTAATTGTTAAGAGAAACGTACCATATTATGCCTTGCAAATCTAACTCCATAGAGTTCCACCATATATGAAGGTTCTGTTCTAAAATTTGCAAGGATTAATTGTATGATTTCACTCGGTGCACAGCAGGGCAACCATATGCTTTAGAAAACTACACACAAGAAAAGCAGCTTGTTGCAAAAGTGGGTGAAAATGCCCTGAAATAATTCTGAACAAGATAAAAATGTCCCTAACATAGGTCCAATTTCTTCTACTCTAAAAAGCAGAGGAGTCCTTTGGCATCAGCTTTGAGCACAAATAGAAAGTCTAGCCCTTTCAGAATTATTTTAACAAGGAAATTGATTTAAAAGTCATAGTTAATATCCATTGTGATCATCTCATTTGCAACCTAAAATACATGAAAGCATATTTCTGTCTTATAGGTTCAACACCTAATGATATATTTGTTTTATGCATCTACTGAATAAAAATAAGACATAAAAATATTTAGTTATTAAAATTGCCAAGCCTAGTAATGTGGTAAAATTGAAAAAAATATACTATTCCTCTAAGACAATAAAATTAATGAAAAAATATGTAATTTCCTCTAGATATACTGAAGACAGATAATAACATTGGGTCATCAGAATCTCTCAGTATCTCTACATAGAAATAAATCAAAATGGGGTGTAAGGTAGCACTGGCTAAAAATATTTTCAAGTGGTTAATTGCAGATGTATTATTTGTGAATAAAATTAAAATTGATTGCTTAATTTTACCATACAAGATCTTTTATATTTTATTTTTATCTAGCAGTTTTCAAAAGAGAAAACTTGGTTGATAAGTAAATTTTAACACTTTAAAATTTTCCCTTGTTTCTCCCCAAAAGTAATCCATGCAACACTCTATGTTTGACTTTATTTTGATAATTTCACAAATCTGGTGAAATAGTGTTAATAGAATAGAAATGAGAATGATATTCAATAGCTAGGTATTAAAGTAATAAATTGATATATTTCTTATGTAGATTTTTGAATTGCCACAAATACAAAACAGAATACAATTTTCATAATAATAGTAATAGTAATAGAGATGCTAAGGGAACAATGGCAAAAAGATCAAGAAATGAAAATGGTAGATTATTGATAAAGTATATATGACATACTCAATATTTACACATATTTATTTCCAAATGTTGACACTTCCTACATGTGGCATGCTTTGACTATAACAATATCAATATTCTTAAATCCAAAATTAATTCCTAAATAATAAACACAAGTCTATATAAGGACCAAATGTGACCAAATAGCATCTCAGTTTGTAAATGCTAACATCTTGATTTATATTTCACAGTTACTATGGAAAATAAATCATCTGTTAGTCTTCTAAAGGAAGACCGGGATGTGCCGGGCACACTCAGGAGGCTGAGATCTGAGGATCACGGTTCAAAGCCAGACCGTGCAGGAAAGTCTCTGAAACTCTTATCTATAATTAACCACCAGAAAACTGGAACTGGTTCTGTGGCTCAAGTGGTAGAGCACTTGACTTGAGCTGAAGAGCTGAGGGACAGTGCCAGGCCCAGAGTTTAAGCCCCAAGACTTACATTAAAAAAAAAAAAGACCAGTAAATTCAAATAGACAAATATAATTTCAATATCTATGTAAAAATAGAGTTTAAATACTCACTGATCAGAATTTGTTCAGTCATCTTTTTTTCTATATTTTATGTGTTAATCTTTTAGCAATTTGAAGAAAAGCACCTGATGCATTATTTTTTCTTTATAAATTGAAAACACATGCCTCACATCTACTTCAAGGCATGAAATATATAACACAACTTAAAATGATAAGCTAACATGTGGTTTGGTATTGATTTTTGTCCACCATCTGTTTACTCATTGACTCGTAAATAAAAGCATAACAAATTACAATAGATCAATCATTCTCAAGTGTTGACAGAATTATTGTCTTTAAGACTGATTCTGAAATGTCTGTCTTGAAGGACCTTTTCCATTCATTAATTTATTAACCTTGAAGTCAATATTAGATAATTTAAGTATAGCTTTTAGGATATTAACCAGGTTAGAAAAGTAAACATGATTTACACACAGGAGATAATCTTTTAGGGAGTATTCCCAGGAAGAACTGTTTGCTGTGAGATGCTATCTTTGCACATGTCATCTCCTAACTATTGGCCACTTAACGTAAGAACATAATAACATCAATACCTGTTAGAAATGCAAAATTAAGACTCCAGCTCAATGTCATTAAGTCACTACCAACATTTCCTCAGGTTTGCCAGATTATTTTGTCTACATTAGATAAAAGAAGCATAGTCTAAGATGTAGACTCAGCTGGAAATTATACACATTTACTCATTTTCTGTTTCTACTTACTTAAAATTGTTATTCAACTCTTTGTCACTATTACTTTTTTTCTATTCCCTGTCGCCACCCATTAATGGTTTATATTGACATGCAGGGTTTTTTTTTATTTGTTTTTCTTTTTTCCAGAACCTTACAATCTAATAGCTTCCACCTTTCTGTTTCTGAAATCATTGCATTAATTTCCTAATGTGTTGATATGTGAAAATAGTAGGCTTTCTATTTCTCTACAAAACTCAAATTCTTTCTAAGTTCTAAGTAAAAATTTCTGTTTGGTGTATGTTCTCTGTCTCCAGAGCATAGGAGAGAACATCTACAGGATAAAACCCTCCTGCTAGTTAGGTCTCAGTTTGAATATTAATTCATCAGAAACCTATCTTATCATCCAAACCAAGGTAGCTACCCAAACATACATTATCCAGTAGTCTCCTATACTTTACTATGCATCCCTTAGGTAAAATATGAGAATTGTTTTCACATTTCTCTTTTTTCCCACAAATCTTGAATTATATAAAATAAAGGAGGAAATTCTCAGTATTCTTCAATATTATGTATCAGTGACTGCAAAGTGTAAGGGGGTAAGAATGGTTAGCAAAGGAGAAGAGAAAGATACAGAAATGAAAGAAAAGAGATTCAAAAAGAGTATAGAAAAGAGGGGCAAAAGAGAAAGGGAGTGAGAAAGACTGAAATTAATGAAACAATACATAAATTTTAAAATGTGATTGTGAAAAATGGTGCAATAAGCGTTCTTGTGTAGCATTAGAAGCAATAGTGCCTAAAGCTATGAGTGAACTTCCAAATAGAAAAAGTTTAGGAATTTCACCTGTATATGTGGGCACTGGATCCAGGAAATGTATATGTCTGGCTGAGTTCACCTCTCCTAGATTCATTAGCTCATTGTCAATTTCTAAATATCTTGATAGTAATATGGATAAATTTTATGCTACTTTTAGACCAATTGTAATTGTAAACACTGAAACAGTTTGATATACGTAAGTTCAGATACAATGAAAAAGTATAGGGTAGCACATGCTTAAATCAGTGCACTGTAGCACAGTAAAATTAGATTTTTTTTTTCTGAATGGTAGTGATAGTAGCAATCACAGGACTACAACAGGAGCAACCAACCTCTCCATCTGCCAATCTATGTTTGAATAGATCTTATTTGAGATTTAGGAATTCAAATTTTCCTGCACCATGCCAACTATAGTTTAACCCAATCAAATATTACATGAATTTTCTTTTCAGTGTGCCACTTTGTATTAAGGTAGGTCAGAAACATGTGTCAGATGACAGACCTGTCTCCCTTATATACAATAAAACAGCCTATTTTTCTTGTCTCTAATACTTTTCCTTTCAGAATATAGGCTCATGCATACTCTCAGTGAGATATATTTACATAACCACCTGTATATTGATGGCTTCAACGTAAGAATGCTCATGAAGCTTAAAACTGAACAAAAGTAAGACAATATATATTGAAGTTACAACTTTATACTCTGTGAAAATTATGAAGATAATTTTCTGGAAACATGACCAGTTGTTTGAAAACACTGGAAACAGTTAAAAGCACAGTATGCATTTTACATGTAACCATATTTCCACAGAGAGGGGTGTTGTACTAAGAATTGAACTAGTATTTGAAGCAAAATTGTTGGGTATCATAAATGCTTCATGTTTTACAATGAACTGGAAGTTTGCTGTGGATGTTGAGTAATCTGCTTTTTATCATTTCTGTTAAATTTTTTCGATGATCGAATGATCGTTGTTGAAACTATAAATTATGGGGGAAATGAAAGCCCTCTGATTTTGTTTATAATGAAACTGCTGACCCTAAGTGAATTGTTTTATGCTGAGATAGCCATTTTCCTCTTAAAGCTGAAAATAACAAATAGTGTACTTATTTAAAAAATGATGATTAAACCCAATTTTCTTTTTATATTCTACTTTTGAAGAAGATAATATATATTAACATTAGTCTCAGTTAAAAATAATTTCATATGTTACAAAGAAAACTGAAATTCTATTCATATAAACATTAACATTATACATGCTGTGGAAGTATTGTCTACACTTTGTCAAAACAAACAACAATCATATCTACAAAAATCTCTGCTAATACACATTTAACTCCACATGTTGTTATAGGTATTCCCTTTAACTTACACTGAAAAATATAATGAAAAAGGAATTGATAATGATCATATGCTTATAAAGTATTTATTCAGAGAACTGTATCTATGTTTTGAACTTGAAGTATGTAAGAAGACTGTTCACTAACTGCAGACAGAAATTTTTGGCAAACTGAAAGAGAAGTAAAAATACCATTCTACTAACAATCTGTAAGAAAATCAATATTAAAATATTTTTGTGTACTAGAATCTACTTCAATATTTTTAAATTATATAATAGGAATAATAACTTCATGAAGATTTTTGCTTACAATCTATTATAATCTCTTATTTTATATCTTAAAATTCTCAATATAAATTTATTAGATTCTATATGAAATTTGAATGAATGGGTGAATGAGTGATTAAATCCTAATCTAGAAATATGCAGACTAGGTTTTAATTGATTATATGACAAATTATAATTTCTTCCAAAAGTGATGTTGTAATAAGTTACCAGAAATATTATTTCTAGAAATACAAATCACCTTACTTATTTTATTTAATGATATTTTAATATAAGCATTATTTTAAATGAACTTTGTATTGATATTACTCTGGGCTCTGATACTGAGCTACGTAATTTAGTGATAACTAACCTTTTTTTAATTCTATTTTATTGTAAAGATGCTATACAGAGGGGTTATAGTTACATAGTAAGGTAATGATTACATTTCTTTTCAAGAGTTGTTACCCCCTCCTTTCATTTAAGTATGTAGTAAAGATAGTTTCAAAAAGATCTTACCCCTAAGTTGATGGAAATTCTAATGGTTTAAAAGATATGCTAATAATTTCAATTTATCTGGGTTTTTATAAATTAGAAACATATTTTTAAGTTTACTTCATTTAAGATCAATGTTCCTATAGAATTCAATATTTTCACTTATTTTGGTTATTTATCATTATTTCTATTCACCATAAATATCAACTGAACAGTTTTGTCCACTATAGCCTTAATATTATAAACATAATGCATGAGTTTCAACTTTAATTTTTTAAAGAATTATTTCAATTACCTACTGTGTAGGCCTTCTTTGACTTTTAGCCGTAGAAAGAGTCCTTCTTCTGTACTTAGGACCATTTAAAAGTACTGTGATGGCAATGCTACCTTCAATAAATTTTAATTATTCCTTTGTAAAATAATGTAGTCTATTCAACAACAAACTATTCAACTGTATTGTTACCTACTATTCACTATAATGTAATGTACATAGCAAGACCTAGTTCATATCTTGTGGATAGTACTAAACATACACATAATTACTATGTGTTGACCTCTTATGTCAGCAAATGTTTAAAATTTCCCATAACCCTATGAGGTATCTATTCATAATTTCTATGTTGTGGCTTGGGGATTGAACTTATTACTCAATATCATAATCTTTACAAGGGGACCAGTTTACTCTCAACCTCATTCTCTGACCTAGAAGATCAATGTTGATGGCAATCAGTTTAATTTTATATTTCTTCTGATAGAAAATATATATTTAACCTTTCTATCTCTATTGCATTTACTCCTCACAGGAACCTTAACATAGAACTATGGATGTATTTCTGTATCTATTTCCACAGATATGGAAATTGAGTTCTAAGAGTTCATGGAGTCTGAAGAGAGTCACATTAACAGTAGGTTGCACATATGGATTAGCACCCATCAATCAAAACAGAATTTGCATTGTAAGAACTGAAGATCTTGATGCAACACATTGTGGCATGGTGACAATCCACCATCCCCGAATGCAGGTGACAAGCCACCAACTCCGACCGCAACAAACAAGAATTATGAGAATTCCCTCTTTTGCATCTCACTGTCAAAAACTTTTTCTTTCAAATATGGAAAATTCAACACAGTTTTCTATTACTGCAAACAGATGTCAAGTAAAAACAGTTAAATAAAAATAATGATATTTTAACTAAGTTATATAATAAAAGTAATTAAGGTTTAACCAATAGACAACTTATCTTTGATAAGTGCCAGAAGCCTTTTCAGATTCATTCCACAGTTGTTATTATGTAAAATAGTTATAATGTGTTATGGTTTAATTTATCATAAATCAACACATATACTTGAGTCGCCATACATACAAGTAACAGGGACTGAATATTCTATGCAAATTTACCTTTTGAATTTTGTTTTGTTTACAATAATGGTGACCCTAGTAAATATTTTAGTAAATATTTCAATGAAAATATATCAATTAGAATGAAGTAATATCGAGGAGACCCTGAGACCCTGAAGTCTTTAATGGTAATGTACACAAAACAAGCAAGAAATATTAAATTATCTCAAAGTACATAGTATCAGAGCCTTGAAGATGTCAAAACCTATGCTAGTTCACTTTTATTATTTAGGTGCAAATTAACTTCAGCAAAATAGCATCTATTGCATTACACAAACATTTGTTAATATGCAATTTATTAACCTTGCAGTTTACTTGTGATTGTAAATATTTTTGGTTTTATAAATGTGTATAAATATGCTAATCCTTAATATTGCTTAATATCATGAGTTTTCATATAGTGATATATTAATAGTGAGTGCTTGTAGGATCATAAACATTTTGCATCCTTAATATTTACAGAAAATCTTCCAGCTAGTAAATATTTAATCATTACTTTAGTATATATTTTCTACAAGCATCTGTAAGTCAGCAATTAATAATCTCTGTAAATGAAGCATGCAAACAACTTCCCACTTATGTTATCTGATTTTTCTCGACTTCTTATTCTTATAGATTGAAATCTTAAAATTTTATAGGAAAATACTTGTCTGCTAAATTGTTTGTGGGATAGATATGTGTGAGTGATTGTCTTCTTACAAATAATAATTTAATGCTTGAATTAGAATATTTGACTGACAGAGACATGGAATAGCTAATGAGAACTGTTTGGGGCAGAAAGGAATATGGTATATTTGAAAAACTGAAATAAACTGGCCAATAAAAGGAAGGTGATTGTGAGAATTGAATGAGATGAATTTTGTGATAAAGGTACAAGGCAGATAATGCAGATTTCCCTGATAACCAAGTGTTTGCTTTATTCCTGGATCACTGGGATATCACTTAATGTTGTATTAAAGTGCAGTGATATTTAAGAATATTTTTATTAAAAAAGGACAAATTAAGCAATTAGTTTTGGGTTCTGCTTGCTGAATCTTATTTAAAAAGTAACATAATTAAGTATTCCCTGAATATACTCTGCAACTGGTTTACTGCTGATAACTCATAAGTTTCACAAGTCTCCATGCACCATCAAGATGATTTCCTCTGTGATGTACACTCTTATCTAACTCTTTTCACAGGAAGAGTCATGTATTATTCATTTTTGTTTATCCTATAAGTGAGTTTTGAATAGTACTCAGGAAATATTTTAGGTATGTTTCTTAAATTGGAATTACTTATTTAAAAAAAAACACTTATTTGATATTAGCCACTTCCAGTTCAGATATTTGTGCCTGCCAGAAATAAAGCCTTTGATTAATGTTCTTAAGTCAGAAAAGAAAGCTATATTTTAAGAAATTAAAAAAAAAGAAAATTAAGCAACACATACAAGATAGATTCCTTATTTTCCCCATGGACAAATTGCTGGCTTATAATGTTAATAGATTTGATATGAAGTATAAAAGGTAAGTAAATATTTTGAGAAATTAAAAATAAGAAAATCAAGCAACACATACAAGATAGATTCCTTATTTTCCCCATGGAGAAATTGTTGGCTTATAATGTTAATAGATTTGGTCTAAAGTATAAAAGGTAAGTAAAATTCTGAAATTAGAGAGAAATGCAATAGTTTACAAGAAAGTAACAGAAAGATGAATTTTTAAAGGAAATTATAATCCCATATTTCACTGTGAATAGTGAAACAGAATTTAAAATGTTTCCAGGGGTATGCTTATGTGATTTTCCTCCTGGTGCATATTATCAGAGCCTTGAATTTGTTTTTCCTTTATTTATTTATTTTTTGGTTTGTTTGTTTTTCTCTCATGGTTGTCCTCTATTACTTTAAATACAACTCCAGTTTAATTTTATTCTAGTTAATTGTCAATGGAGTATCAAGGACTTTTCTGCCTTCTTGGATGGACTTCAAATCACAGTCCTCCAGATCTCAGCCTCCTAAGAAGTTAGGGCACCTAGCTTTCCATGTAATGGTAGAATTGTCAAAAGAAAGATATAATTTCCTCAACAGATTTTACTGATGGGATAATTATTATGTTCAGAAGCAAGATTTTAGAAAGACTACATGGAAAAGTGAAACATTATTAGAAATTTAGTGTATTAAATGAAAATATTTGAACACTGCTTTGAAATCTATCAAGGAAAAGTTATGACATTTGTAGTTCAAATTCACATGTATATGCTTAGAATTTTTATACAGAATAATTTTCAAATTACTCTATTTAACACAATGATTTACTATTAATTTTTCTATTTTCAATTTGAATTCCGATTCGTATATCACTCTATTCTACTTGATAGATTGTTAAATAATTTTGATGTGGATTATCAAAATGATAGATTATACAATTATCCAAAGAGAATTAAAATAAATTTTATATTTTATATGATATTAACCAATACTTACTTTCTAGTAAAATAATTAACTGAAAAATGAATCAGATTCCTATAATCGTTTAAAAAGAAATATTCATGGTACACAAATGAACAGAGAAATAAAGTTATGTTAATTTCATCATTTAGGAGATTGTTTCATGCTAAAAAATCATTTTATAATAGGTCTTATTCAATAAGATATACAGTTCAATATAAATTATTATTAATTATTATTTAATTAAGCTTCCATGTTGTTTTGGTATGGTTTTCAACTGACTTACTTAAAAGTTTTGATTTCTCTCTATAATGTGCTCTTAGATTAAATGTTTTTTTTCAATTTCTTATATCATGTTCAACGTAAATCATAAATAATCACACTACTTAAGTCATAGCTGGTTTGGTCTGATGAATAATAAGTTAAAAATGGAATAGATATTTTAGGCTTGGAATACATTTAATAAATTAAGATTTCAAACCATACATATATTGATATAAATTGACTTCTATGTTGAACACTACAGTTGTAATTTTTTCCTACAAACATTATATATCTTGCCACTCAACAACATAAAATCATGCTTTCTATACTTCTAATTTTTCTCAGAATGTAGCCAAATTAATCAAGTCAAAAATGATGAAGATATAATTTGGTTTGGGGAGAGATACAGTTTTCTCTGAAATAGAATTGAAAATTAAGGAATATTTTAATTTTGGAACATAATATCAATCAATGCTTGTTATATTTTCAACATGAGATATCTATTTCCCATAAAATGTATAATCATAAGTGTTGGGCAATAATAGTCAATTTAGAAAAAATAGGCTAAGCCCTATAATCATCATTTTATTTTCTCCAAGTTATACATTTCTTCAAGTAATAGTTAGCTTTTCTATAATTTGAAACTATCTTACAAACACTGAAAATTGCATATGCATCAATCATTTCAGTGTAAAAATGTATATTTTTCAAAAGATATAGGTGGTCCAATTTTCCTATTATCTAAACATCTTAACTAGGATGCAATGTTTATTTAGTATGATAGTTTACTTCCCTTTTTATGCTTTATTCTCTTTCTAATTTTACCCCTTGCAACAGTTGCATTGTGCTTAGTTTTTTTCAAATTTTAAGCTCTATGCTTCCAAATTATTTCAGTTTTTGCTGTTACTATCTATAGGGTTCAACTACTTCCAAGTTGTTTTTTCCCCCACATTCTACATCTTGGCTCTCAGCTCAATCTCTAATTAGAATCATTACCAAAAGATAGCTTTGGCTGTAACTAAATGGGCACAAGTAAAATAACATCCAATACCTCTATGAGTAACAACTGCAAGCTCTTTAGTTCTTTCTATCTGTTCAGCATTTCTTGGTCTTCTCTTTGTACTTTGTGTATCTGCTTCATGAGGAGAAAGCCCGTCCATGGACGTGTTGGGGTCCAGACCTGAATTTCTGAGATTCGTAACTTGCACTCGCTGTTCCTCGGAAAGTCTATGGATGGTGACAGCTGTAACACTGGATACAGTAACATCTGCAGGTGTGCTAGCAACAGCAAGAGCACCAGTGGTAGTCGTGTTATGCTCCTCTAACTCACCAGTGGAGGTAGTGTGGGTCAATGTAGAACCTGTGGGATACAGTAGCACTAGATGCTAACTTTTTCTTTTAAATTTTACTGTTTGCTAAATTTAATAAATTATATTTCTCTTCTATTACCTTAAGGGTAATCAACAAGATGAAGCAAAACATAAACACGCTACTAAAATGTGAAGCACACCAGATCTGTAGGTTTGTTTGTATCTATCAACCTATGGGTAGATACTACACACAAAATACAACACATTTCAAATGGAATTCATTGGAAAGGGGTGAACGATCAAAGTCTATGTGTGGCTCAAAAATCAATCTTTCTTTTTTCTGCTTTCTTAATTCATAGAGGAATTTTACCAACATTTAAATGGCTGCCAAGTTTTAAGTTCTGAAGGAATGGGTAACTATATAACCACACTTTTCTCAAAATTATGTTTTGAATTATCTGTGCAGTTTTTTTCATAATTTCTGGGAGAGATATCAGAATGCTCTATTTAAAGCAAGCAAGTGAAGGAAAGAAAATTTAAAATCAAAGCAAAAATGAAAACAAAATGTTGAACAAATTGTTTGAAATTACTCTATGTGAATGTCTATCTTCAATTCATTTGCCAGAAAGCATTCAAAGTACTAAAATGCTCCATCATGAAGTACACATGCTCTAAAATTATAAATAATAAAATGGTTTTACTATTTCTAAATAAAGCTTTTTAGTAATGTTCAAATCAAAGTTAAAAATAGAAAACAATAAAACTGACTAAATGAATTATGATTTATTAGTGCTAGCAAAAAATAAGATATTTCAATACATTACTGGATCTGTTCATTTCTTAAGGTTTCACTCAATTAAAAAATGTTTAAAATGCCAGGTCTCTCTATCTCTCTTTCTCTCTCTCACACACACGCGCGCACGCACACACACACACACACACACACATATTTATGCTATACCTGGGATAAGGGTATGCTTCAGGACTCATAGATTCTAGATAAAACAGAAAATCCTAGATGGTTCTTAACCCCAATGAGTGGTATGTGGATATATGTTCTCATATATCCTCCACATAAATATTTTTAAATTATCTTCATAATATTTAATTAGATGTTTTAGCCAAACATACCATGTCACAATAGTTTTCATCAGAAAAGATTGGTCTTATTCAGTATCTTTTGAGAATATTCTGCCAGTTTACTCTTTCCATCTTGTTATGTTATGGCTTAAACTCAACATGAAATAAAAGAGTCAGACATTGATCTTTTATTTGATCAGTAAGCTAAATAACACACATTTTGTTACAAATATATCCAATTTGAATAATGAACATATTGTAAGGAGGCCTGATATAAATTAGTTATGACAACTATGAAATCATTTAAAATAGTTTAATGCTTTTAATCAGAAAAAAACACTATTAAAGCTACCAGTACACTAAACTCATGATGAGTGCAAACATTTGTCTGTAATATTCATTAATATAATATTTAATGTGATAGATAAGCCATAACTGTTTCCAGGACTAACAGAACTCATGGCACCCATATACTGGGTATTATACTTGGCAAAAAATGTAACCTTTTTTATAACCTCATTTGTATTTCAGGATTTTCAGGTGTTAAGAAGGAAACTGTTGATTATAAACACGGGCAGCTGGGTATGCAATGAGAAAATAGGATTTTTACTCTCTGCCAAACATGCAATCTCCTACTTTAAACAAAAAGTAAGCTGAATTATGATATTTATGACAGTGTTCTCATGAATCATCTGCTAATATTTCTTGCATTTGAATTAATGTAATGGTAATCATTGGGAACAGGTTTATACTGATTCTATAGCGAAGCACCTAAGTATACAGAAAAATTTAAACCCCCAATTTTTGAAGACTCCAGAATTAGCAAAGTTTTAATTAATCTTTGTTAGCAACCCCAATAATTAAAGCTATAACCCACAAGTGGTGATAGCAATTCTGTATTATACCTTTAACCTACATGCAGGGCATATTTTAATGTTAAAGCATTCATAAGCCACAATTTTATAATAAGCATAGTCTAATAAGATCTATGTTTCAATGACCTGTTTTTATAACTAGTCTTTATGCTTCAAAAGATAATTCCATAAAATTTCCTTCCCCATACTAAAGTGTAAACTCTAGAAAGGTTTTGTATGCTGTATTCATTTGCTAAAAGATGACCATCTAAAACACCGCCTGACATACTGTAGATGCTTCAGAAATATTCTTGAAAAGCAACTACAAATACATGAATGAATGCAAAAATAAAGCTAAAATAATATTGCAAAGTGATGAACACAATAATTTTGCTTTTACTTTTTTAGCTGATAATTTGGTTTTGCAGATAAAATAGCATATATATATCTAAATCTATATATTTATATATATATAGATATATATATACATATACATAAATATTTGCTTGTTGTAGGGCTTGAATTCAGGACCTGGGTTCTGTGTCTGACCTTTGTTTCTCACGGCCAGAACTCAAATTCTTGAGCCAAAGCTTCACTTCCATTCTTTCTTTCTTTCTTTCTTTCTTTCTTTCTTTCTTTCTTTCTTTCTTTCTTTCTTTCTTTCTTTCTTTCTTTCTTTCTTTCTTTCTCTCTTTCTTTCTTTCTTTATCTTTCTCTCTTTCTCTTTCTTTATCTTTCTTTCTTTCTTTTCCTTTCTTTTTTTTTTTACAGTAGTTAATTGGAAATGAAGTGTCTCATGGACTTTTCTGCCTGGATTGGTTTTAAATCACAATTCTCAGATCTCAGGTTCTTGAGTAGCTATGATTATAGGCATTAGGCCCCAGCACCAAGGCAGTAGTGTGACTATAATTATTTATCAATGCAAAATTACTTTTGAAACATTAAAATGAATGATAGCCATTTCTAAACCACAAAAAGGGAAGGGATAATTTTGTTTTTAACTTTCAAATAATCATTTTGAAAAAGTGTGGAATCTAGAATTTAATTGCTTCAATAGCAATCAGTTCAAGTTTTTCTGTTGTTACTTCAAAATCTGAAAGTTTATCGTTTTGAAGTGAGTGTAACTTAGAAAATACAACTTCATGAAAAGAGTATATATAAGTTAGGAAAGCAGAAAATTGAAGTGTATGTAAACTTAAAATAAATTTAATACATAAAGTGAAACTATAAAGAAACAACACTGACTTGTGAATAAGCAATAATCATCATTCATCATACAATTTTTATGTGTATATGTATTCCAGTTTTTTAAGTGTAAACTAGTTTCTGATATGATAGATTGTGAGTGAATAAAACACAGATTTTTTTAATCATCAAAGTTTATACTTTAACAGCTTAAAAGCACTCAAATAATTTGGCATACAAATTAGTATTATGAGGGAGTAGCCAATGTTAAAGAAACTTTAGAATTATTTATAGCAACATCTGTTATCATACATTTTATATATGTTTCCCAATACTAAATTGTGATATTTAATTCTCTTATCTTATAAATGAAATATACTGCATAGTTAGGTAAACATTGTCTTATCGTACAGAAAAAAATGTATACAACAAATCACGTAACTCAAATTAAAAGAAGAAAATGTACATTCAGGAAATTCAGTCTGTATTTGAAATTAAATCATATATATATGATTTAGCTTAATACAAGGAAGTTATCCTGTCATTAAATTATTTGAAATACATTTTAAAATAAGCTAATTGCCATATGAGAAATTTGCAAAGTAATTTTATTATTTAACAAAATATTTTCCAACAAACAAAAAGTAATATGGAATGATTTACATATAGAAGCATGCTTCTTTAAATCATAAATATATGTAGTATTAAAATTGTGATAATGGATAATGACACAGGCTGGACATGCAAATTTGAAAATATATTAATAATATTTCATAACATATTGAACTAGAATTTCAATACTGTTTGTATAAAATTGTTTTGAAAGCTCAATTTGATATTGAATTTATTTACCTATGTATATATCTATCTATACAGCAGCACTTTTTACAAGGCCTTAAGATTGTATCATTTAGAAAACGTATTGCATAAACTCCTATTACATGATTATATTTCAAATTCCTTTTAATTAAATTTCCAGTATCATATATTATTTCATAATTTTATCACATTCTCTCAACTCATCACAAGAGTACAAAACAGAAGGCCCACAGTAATACAAATACATAAGAACAGGTAAAAGTTAATTTCATATTTTAAAAAGTTACCTTTTGATATTTATATTTGACACATTATGGAAATTATCTTCAGATATTCTGTTCCTTTCTTTAATTATAATATTTCATCTGAAGCAATTGAATGGATATTCAATAAAATAATATATAATGACAACACTTAAAATGAAAACATGCAAACTGAAAAGAGTTCATACACATAATAATGTAACACAAAATAAAATTGGGATACTCATAATGCAACAATTCTATTCGTTTCATCAATTAGATATTCCATGAAATTTAAGACATGTAATTGAATTCATTATTTTTTATTTCTTTAAAAATCGCTCACATCAGTAAATATGTCAACATTAACAGAAACTAACTGAATATGAGAATGAGATAAACAAAGACAATCTGTGTAACATGTTACATAATACCATTTTCTGTAAATAGAAAGTACTTGGGAAAATAATGAAAGAATTCTGTATGTTAAATATTATTAATTATGGTATGGTAAAATATGTGTTTTACATGTCGTAACTTAAAAGCTGTTATGTTTATGCACTTTCAATGATCAAATTAGAGAATAAATGGCCAAACACTGGTCTTTAAAATTCTAAAGTAAATATTTCTTTGATGAATTGTTACTTGGGAAAATTTGTAGCTCCATCTAGGAGAATAGTAAGTGAATATGGAAAGAGTCTATGATTCTATTTTTAAAAATAAGTATATATTAGCCTAATAAAATTTTAATATAAAATTAATATAAAGCCTTTATTTTGAGACTCTGTGAGATTGCAGTCTTTTATTTTATTTAATGAAGAAGATATACTTTGCTAATTAATCCATGACAAAAAAAATATAAACTGCACCTAGATTTCTGAGATATTACAGTAAGAAAATTAATTCTCAGTTAAATAAGAAAATAATAATAATTTAGGAACAGATTTTACATACTTATTTAAAAATAGAACAATTATATTAAATGCAACTATTTATTTTAATGTATGAGCATATATTTATAGTTTTGTTTGCTACATTTTAATTTGTAAATACTTAATTTTGTAAGCCTTATAGAGGAAACCAATATTAAAATTTCCAACTGGATTTGTTACTGCTTACAACTTGTAAGTAGTCTGAATAAAATAATAGGAAAAATAAATGAATGAAAAATAAAATATTTGCCATCACGTACAAAATGAGAATAGTAAGATACTTTTACAAATTTAGTGATGTATAAACTAAAACAAATCCAAAAAATATTTACGATAAAACAAATATTAAATGCATTAATCTATTTTTTGTGCTGGAAGATATGGGTCCCAAATTCTGAATGTTTTTGAAATTTGTTCAACTCACATAACTAACTTTGGTAAATACAAGTTTATGTGTAAAATATGGAAATTAAAAATTAATTCAAAAGCATTAGAGTACTGTATTCATCAACAATGACAAAGCTGTATAAATATTTATATGTATGAGTAATTCACTAAATATCACAACAGAATTGTCAAAAATGTGGAAGTGTAGAGATCCTATTTCTTAGAATTAAAAATTGGAGGGCATGACATGCAAAATTTGCAGAGTTGTGAGAACCTTGAAGGTATTATCTCAAAGAAGGGACTGCTATTTGTGCAGTCAGTTTGATTTAAAATAAATGTACAGAATCAGATTTCTGCATCTTATAGCTCTCCTTTTCATACACATTTATCCCCATTATTTGTATTATTGGGCCTGGGGGGCCATTCTTTTTAAAAAAAATTCACTTGATTTAAACATGATGTACAGAGTGGTTACAGTTACATGAGTAAGGTAATGAGCACATTTCTGGTTGAGCATTGTTACTCCCTCCTTTGTTTTTCTCCTACTATTGCTTCCTCACCTAGCTGCCTTACTGCTTAATCTCCCCACCCCCAAAGTTGTAAAGCTCATTTCCAACATAGTGTCTTGTTATTATCATTATTGCAATGGGTCAACCTGTGTCCTTATTTCAGCCATTCTTTTGAATTTTTACCATACACACAAATCACATAAGCACTTTAGAAAAACCACCAAACATGAACTAAAGGTTTTTCATGTAGCAAAGAATGATAATGTAAAAGTAAAGACCTAATTTATGAGTCAGATTCATGATACCATTGGTAGAAAGGGAAATAGAACATCCGACCTCTTTCTACAAACATCAAACAGAATCAAGCAGGTCTATATAGCAGCTCTCATCAATGAATTAAAGCCAATCCATCTGTCATTTAGATTTACTCCCAAAGAAAATGAAAATTAGCATTCACTTAATCTATTTCATTCCATGGAGAAACTTACAGAGTATCTCTTAGTTCACATGGAAGATGTAGTCATTTATGGTTAAAAGGAAACAAAATAGTTTTTTTTAAGATGTTATATCAGGACCATTATTCCACAGTCTTGCTATATGTAATTATATGATTATTTTTTCACTCTGCTAGAATGGATATTAGGTCAACTTGGAATATGTGTGTGTGTGTGTTTGTGTGTGTGTGTGTGTGTGTGTGTGTGTAGACACATACACACATGGAGTGTGAAGCTTGCCTTAATGACTATTTAATTAATGTATCTGATACTTGATTTATCATGAATTTATAACAACTCCAGTAATTGTTATATGTAGAAATGCTGATTTCATTACTAATAGGTAGGTGTAGAGAGATATGGTTGGCTAAGAAAGACCTCCTATTGTAGAGGCAAGGCCACGATGAGGTCAGCTATGGAAAGCTTCTGAGCTACAGGTGAGACTCTACATAGATATGCCAAAATAAAGCAGCTTAAGAGGAAGTTTACATTAAAAAAACAGCATCATGTTTTCCTCCATCAAACACTCTGCAAAACACTTCATTTCATAGCATCAAATTAATAAGAACGAGATAAATTGGCAAGACTATCAATGCTCCCTGGGCTTGGAGAAATGGCATATTGGAGGAAGGAAAGTATTACCTTAGAAATTCTAATATTTCATCGTCTTCCTTCAAAAATAATCATTATCATAAAAGACAGATATGCTTAATCATTGCATATTGAATTATTATGATTAATTAAGAGTTATATTTGCTCTTATATATGCCCATATTTAGATTGTTGGGGTAAACCTTGATACCTTGATAAATTCATCTTTCTTCATGCCATTTATTCAACAATTTCACTAGATAGATAGATAGAGATATAAATAGATATTCTTTGAAGATTATTAACTTAAAGTGTTTAATACCATTAACAAATAATTGTCAACATTATAAAATAATGACTGTGATTTATGTTGTCTACACTTAGCTTCAAGTTTGCTTTTGAAATTTTGCTTGATTCTGGCAACAGCTGATTAAAAATTTAGATATAAAATAAAATTGTGATCAAGAAAGATCTCAGGATTATATACTTTAACATAATAACACCTGGAAATCTCTCTTTGATTCTTTATAAATTTAGGACCACACTTGGTAATATAAATCAGAATATTAATTAGAGCAGCTTTAACTCAAAGAAACCCTGGAAATGAGATAGATAAATTTATGATTTAATTACAAATAAAATCCTGGAATTTCTAATAGAATCAACAGAATTTACTTGCTGAGACAAAAAAATGAGTCAAATATGAAGAAAAGATCCAGAAAACTAGTTGTGGTTTACATTTCTGTAGATAATAAACGTGAAATTATTTTGCACTCATTTCAAAGAATGCAAATGTTAATTACTTAGCTAATATCTCTGCTATAACATGGAGAATGAAGAATTTTATTTTCTTTTTCTCAATGTGTTTTAAATACCATACCTGTAAATTTTAATACATCTTCCGCTGCTTCCCTGCTACTTCAGGAACATGAAATAATTACAGATAAGTGGCCTAATGTCTGTCATTTAAGAAATCAGAGCCATATTCTGTGTTCAATACAGGATTCAGCAAGAAATAGAAAATATTTGAAAAATATGCCTACACATCAGAATAAGAATATATTCTAGATGAAGATATTAATGTAAATTGAAGATAGGAAGATTATACTTCTTAAATAGAGAAATAAAAAATGTCAGGTAAACATCACCAGCAAAATATGCGAGAGAAATAGTACAATAAACCAAGGGAACTGTTTAAATTTCTACCCAGAGTTATCAAGAGATTTTTTTTAAGATAGAGAGGAATGTTGTAATGTCCCTAAAAAGAGACAGAATGTTAAAGATCAAGAAATTAAGATCTTCAATGTCTATATTTGAGCTTTATTTTCTAATTTATTCTGACTGCACTAGAGAAGAAAGTTCGATGTATTAGTTTATTGGATTCTCCGGTGTGAGGATTAAGCTGCTGTTCACTGTTAATGGATATGCTATTGTGTGCATATTATATATGCATTCATGCATGAGTGATTATGTGGAAGTGTGTTAGCAAATCTCTTCACACATGTGTATGCACATGTGTACATATGCACTTGTGCATCATGTATGAGTGTAGGAAATTATGATGCATTTGTTTGAATTTGCTATTAAAATCAAAATGTCACACAATGGCATGTTAAAGATAATGAAGTTGACCCTTTGTTCCATGAGAGCATCTCAAAAGTATAAAAAGCAAAACATTCTCCATCACAGAACTTCTGCACTAGAATGAACATTTTCACGGCTGGAAGAATGTAAATATACAGAGTAGAAATTCCTTATTGAAATTCACTGCAGGATCTATACAGAATGAGAAACTCCCTGGGATGATCTGGAAAGAACAATGACAACTGAGATGAATATATATACATATACATATGTATGTGTATATATATTATATTATATTGTATTATATATATACATATATATATATATATATACAAAAGGCTAATTTAAACCAATGTTCCAAATAAATAACACACCAAGTGATGGGAATAGTGAAAGCTGAGAAATAGCGTCCTTGAAAAGACCAGATGCTAAAAGCAGCAGGGAGAGTCCCCTGTGACCAGCACAAATGTGACTGTGAATAATGCTGTTGCCTGACCCCTAAAGCCAACCATACATGCTGAAGAGGGATAGCCAAAATATCAGAAAACTGTCTGCTCTGAAGTTTGTAAACAATATGAATATTAAGATTTAAATGGATCTTAAGAATAAAAGGAGATGATCTGAGTTAGTTTAATTCAAGAATTAATGGGTTAAGAAGTCATAATGAGGGGCATGTAGTTTTGGTGGTCCATTTGACAAGTTCTTTTAGAAGTTTAGTGCACTATAAGGTTGAAACACAAATGAGCAAATTACTTTTTTTTAGAAGGAATTTAGGTGTATTATACAACAAACCAAAAATTAACAACCTAGTAATTTAACAACATAGAATAAATTGAAGGAAATTTAAAGGTGAAATAATAAATGCTGACTAGAATTTAATTAATGAATAAAGAATATTTTATGACCTAAAAGAGGAGGAGCACCAGGTACTGGTGGCTCACACCTGTAATCCTAGCTACTCAGGAAGCTGAAAGCCAGCCCAGGCAAGAAAGTCTGTGAGACTCTTACTGCTAATAAACTACCAGAAAACCAGCTGTGGCTGAAGTGGTAGAGTGCTCAACCTGAGCTGAAGAGCTGAGGGACATCACCAGGACCAACAGCAAAAAAAAAATAAAATGGAGAAAAAGAAGAAAAGAGGAGGAAGGGAAGAGGGGAGGGGAAGAGGAAGGGAGAGAGAGGAAGAGAAGGAGGAGGGGAAGGAGGAGGAAGGAAAAGAGGAGGAAGGAAGGGAATGAGGAGGAGGGGAAGGAGGAGCAGGAGGGGAGTGGGAGGGTGAGGGGGGGAGGAAGTTTTATGAAAGCTAGTGGAAAATTCCCAAAAGATCTTGAAAATTTGTGAGACATATGCCAAGAGAGGAAGATCAGGGATTTGTTTGGTAGATGTAGGACTTAAACCTTTAGTATTAAATCATCACTGGTATCAATGAAGTTTTATCTCCAGTGGGCTGGTAATCTACAATGAGCGTTTGTATTTACCCTGACTAATTTTAAGAAAGATCACCGTGCTATTGTGTAGTGAATATGTCTTAAAGGATTAGAGGGTTTTGTTACAGACCTGCTGTGAAGAAAACTTAAGTTTTAAAGGTTACAGGTGAAAATAGCAAATATGTTTGTATGTATGTATTGATATATGAGAATGTTGGAGCTTAAATTCAGGGCCTAGTTGTTTTGATTGGCTTTTCCCCTCATGGTTAGTTCTCTATCACTTGAGCCATTCCTCCAGTTTTGACTTTTTATATTTTACCTTTACTTTGACTTTTTTAACTTGGGCTTACTGAAAAAAAAATCTTGCAGATTTGTTTGCCCATCATGGTATAAAACAATGATTCAAGATTTCTATCTCCTTAGTATGTAGGATTGCTGATATGAACCACTAGCAACTAGCTAAAGGAGACATTTTAAAAATTAAATCTATGATCACAAAGTGAAGAAAACTAACATGAAGTGAATTAGATCACATTTAATTGCAATTCTTATAAGTATAGTACGAGATTTTGCTTAATATACCCACCAAGGAATATTTGAAAGGAAACAGCACTCAGTATTTGACACCATGTCCTACATTTCAATTAAACATTCCCAACTCAAAGAACAAGTCCACTTTCAGAAGAAACAAGACTTTGTAAATATAACTAGATGTAAAAAGCAAAGAAAACATGAAAGAAGACAAACCAATACACTTTATTATTCTTCCTCCAGTAAGAAGATTAAATATATTATAATGACAAAAGAAGGTATACATGGTTAATTTATATGAGAAATAATCATAAAGGAAATTACCTACATCAGTTTCTTTTTTTTTATTAAAGTATCCTAAGGAAAATTTTATTATAAGGAACACAAGTTTCTAATTTGTTTTCTTACCATTGTTAATTATAAAAATGCATTTTTATTTTTATTTGATTGTGAAAATACTGTACAGAGGGGTTACAATTACATGAGTAAGATAATGAGTACATTTCTTATCAAGCATTGTAGCCTCCTCCTTTGTTTCCCCTTCCCATCCCTTCCCATCCTCTCCCTGCCCCCCCAACCAATCCTCCCCCCCCCCCTCCCCCCCACCAATCCTTGGCACAGGCCGAAATTTTCTTAATAGAGACCCAGGAACACAACAAATCAAAGAAAGGTTGGACAAATGGGATTGCATGAAGTTGCAGAGCTTCTGCATGGCAAAGGACATAGCTAGCAAGATCAATAGAAAGCCCACGGGTTGGAAGAAGATCTTCACTAGCCATACAATGGACAAGGGTCTCATATCTAAAATATACCTGGAACTCAAAATATTAAATCCCCCAACAACAAATCTTCAAAGAAACAACTGCCCAATAAATAAGTGGCCTAAAGACTTAAAGAGAAACTTCTCTGAAAAAGAAAGAAGGATGGCCAATAGACACATGAAGAAATGCTCAACCTCCCTAGCCACAAAAGAAAAGGAAATCAGAACGACATTGAGATACCACCTCAAAGGTGGACCCATTGCAACAATGAGATGTACAAGTTGTTACGTTGAAAACGAACTTTACAACTTTGGTGGGGGGGGGCAGGGATAATTGGGTGGGGGGCTGGGGGAGGATGAGAAGGGATGGGAAGGGGAAACAATGGAGGCTACAATGCTTAATAAGAAATGTACTCATTATCTTGCCCATGTGATTGTAACCCCTCTGTACAGTATTTTCACAATAAAAAAATAAAAATAAAAAAGAATGGCTAAAATCAAGAACTCTAAAAACAATAGATGCTGGAGAGGATGTGGACAGAAGGGAACCTTATTACATTGTTGGTGGGATTGTAAACTTGTTCAACCACTTTGGAAAGTAGTATGGATGTTCCTCAAAAGACTCCACATAGAGCTCCCCTATGATCCAGCAATCCCATTTTTGGGCATTTACCCAAATGATCACAAATAAGCCCATACTAAAGCTACAAGCACAACTATGTTATTTGCAGTATTATTTACACATAGCTAAGATATGGAACCAACGCAGATGCCCTCAGTAGATGAATGGATCAAGAAAATGTGGTATATATACACAATGGAATTCTATGCCTCCATTAGAAAGAATGACATTGCCCCATATGTTAAGAAATGGAAGAGCTTGGAAAAAAATTATATTAAGTGAAGTAAACCAGGCCCAAAGAAACATAGGTCCTATGGTTTTCCTTATTTGCAATATCTATTATATGTCTGAGTCAAGCAGAAAAGTTCAGATAAGGTGATGTTCGGGAAATGAACCCTAAGATATGTATTCAAATGTTTTTTTTCTTTCATGTGATTGTTTCTAACACATTTATGAGATTATTTCTTTGTTACTTTGTATGTCCCTCCCCCACAGTGTAACCCCTGCTTTCACTATATTTGATGTCAGTATAATTTGTAGAGGGGAAGGGGAAAAACAAATTGTTTAAATAGGGATACAGGTGGACCTATTGCAACAATGTGATGTACAAGTCGTTATGTCGAAAAATGAATTTTACGTATATCAGTTTCTAAATGCTAATAATACAGCAAAATCCAAAGTAAGATGTTTTCAAAAGTATGATGTGACATAATACTACAGTAATAAAAAATAACTTGAAATTGGAATATCTGTATTATCACTAATGAAATTGAGAGTCCAAGTTTTGGAAATAATATAACTATTTACCCAAATGCAATAAACTTTTTTTGTGTGTGTATGTGTTTGTTTATGCTATACCGCATCAACATCTTTAATTCCCATATTCCATCTTCCCGCTTCAAATTTTAATGTAGGCCAGTGTAGCTCTGAAGCACTCAAGACATAGTTACTTAGAAATTATAATATATAAACAAGCAACTCAATATCTTACATCAAAACAACATTTTTTACTCTACCAAGTAAAAATAATAGAAATGTATATTACTAGTGATATGAATTCCTTTGTTCTTTTATTTGACAAAAAGTATCTGTAAGAGTCTCACATCTCACAAAGTATAGCCAGCATAACACTTCCAGGAATAAACTTAAAAAACAGGGTACTAATTCTAAGATGATGTCTTCTAGACTTAGGAATTTTAAGGCATTGTTTGCAGTCTAAAACCTATAAAGGTTAATCAAGCATAGAATTTTACTTTATAGGAACTACTAGATATACACAGAGGACTATAATCAAGGGATGATGAGTAAAGAGAAATATCATAACTAAATTGCTGTATAAGGAAAAGTATGGTGCAGGTTATATTTGAATAGGGAAGGTAGTTATGGAAGGAAGCAATTGAGGTCCAAAGAAAAGTATGTGCATGGCTGGAGAGATATGTAAAAAAAAAAAACATTGAAAATGGCAGTGAACTCAGTTTTGTTGCAGATAATGTGAAAGGAATTCCAAAAGCATCTGTAAATGATAACTTCAAAGGTAACAAGCAAAAGCAGGTGTTTGTTGCTCTTTGGACACCTAGAAATCATAATTCTACGTTAAAAATGTATTTGAAGCAATTTACCCTTTGATAAGTTTTAGATTTTAAGTCTTAGGGTTATGATGAATATTTGGTTTCAAATTTACATTAGTAAATTCTTAAACTACAGGAATTTAGCTATTGAAAAGTCTAAATTGTTAAATTCAGAATGCTCTAGCCTAAAACTGCTGAGCTTCTGCCTGGTGAAGGATATAGCTACCAAGATCAGTAGAAAACCCACAGGGCCTGGAAAGGTGGCTCAGGATAGAGTACTTGCCTTGCATGCATGAGGCCCTGGGTTCTATTCCTCAGGACCACATAAGCAGAAAAAACTGGAAGTGGCACTGTGGCTCACGTGGTAGAGCACTAGCCTTGAGCTGAAGAGCTGAGGAACAGCACCCAGGCCAAGAGTTCATGCCCCACAACCAACAACAACAACAAAAATATAATAATAATAATAATAATAGAAAACCCACAGATTGGTTTAGGAATGTGGCTCAGTGGTAGAGTACTTGTCTCACATGCATGAGGCCCTGGGTTCAATTCTTCGGTACCACATAAGCAGAAAAAGCCAGAAGTGTAGCTATAGTTTAAGTAGTAGAGTGCTAGCCTTGATCTGAAGAGCTGAGGGACAGCACCCAGGCCCAGAGTTCAGGCCCCATAACTGACAAGAAAAATAAAAAAAAAATCACATATTAAGAGAATATCTTTACTAACTATACAACAAACAAGGGCCTCATATCAACAATATACTTAGAACTCAGAAAAGTAAACCTCCCAATAAGAAATACTCAAAGAAACAACCACCTGGGCTAGAGAACTAAAAAGAGGAACTAGAAATGAACAATAAAGACATGAAGAAAGGTTCAACATCTCTGGTCATAAAAGCAATACAAATCAAAACTACATTGAGATTCCACCTCATCCCAGTTAGAAGGGCCATTATCAAGAAAACTAACAATAACAGATGCTGGCTGAGATAGCAAAAGCGAACTACTAACTACACTGTTGACAGGAATGTAAACTTGTTCAACCATTATGACAAACAATATGGAGGTTCCTCACAAGACTAAACATTGAGTTTGAACATGACCCAGCAATCCCAATCCTGGGCATTTACCCAAATGTTCACAAAGAAGGCCACACTGAAGCTACCAGCACAACTATGTTTATTGCAGTATTATTCACCATAGCTAAGATATGGAATCAAATCAGATGCCATTCAGTAGATGAATGGATCAAGAATATGTGTTATATATACTCAATGGAATTCTCTGCCTCCATCAGAAAGAATGACGTTGCCCCATTCATAAGGAATTGGAAAGACTTGGAAAAATCATATTAAGTGAAGTACAGATTCACAATAGCACAATAGGTGTGTACATATGACCATAAAATGAGGTTAATACACACACACACACACACACACACACACACATGAGTGTGTGTGTGTGCATGCAGGCACTGTTTGACTTTCATTATCTTCTCCACTGGTTTGTTCCCTGGTATTTACTGTTTCTAATTTCCATACTTTTCATCTTGAATATAAGTGTAGGAAGGGAAAGGAAATCACAGAAATGGTGGGACAAAGGGTGAATGATACTCACTAAACACTTTATTGGAAATTAACCTTACAACTTGGGGGCAGGGAATCAGGAAAGAGGGAAATATGGAGAAAACAGGGGAGGGGGTACCACTGTTTGAAAGAAATGTTCACATTACCTTACCTATGAAATTAATTATAAGCTTTCTGTACATCATTTTCACAATAAAATTCAATAAAAATTTCACACTCTGACAATTTCCAGGATTATTTTTATATTTAGATGACATGACTTATTAAGTGTATTTTTTTCTTAAATTTTGACTAAATATAATTATTTTCAGTTGTTTATGTTGTGTTTTCTTCTTATCTGTTCCCAGCTAGAATGGCATGTCAAAATAATAGAAATGTGTCTCTTTGAAAGACAAGGCATTTAAATTTCCCATTCATTTTATGAGGCTCGGGAAATAATTTCATTAAATCTATGATGAGGAAGAGATTTTTGTTTTGTTTTAAAATTATTGCACATGCTTATCATGTATGACAGAAAATATGTATAATTGTGAAATAACTACTTATCACATGCGGTTAACTCCCTCTCTGTGATAAGAATCTTTAAAATTATACTCCTAGCAAGTTTTAAACATACTTTAACCATAGTCACTTGTTGTATAATAGACCTCTTGAATTTTTCTTACTATGTAACTTTTGAAGACTACTCAACCCTACCTCATTCCAGCTACAATGTTCATTCACCATTAAAGATAAAGTAAAAGATAAATATAAAGTAAAAGAAAATAGGCAAATTTATCCTTCAAAATCATAGGAGTTCATGAGACAATAGTTACAATTTATTTAAAAAGTCATTACTGGCAGTGATAATAATAAAGCTGAATTCTGATGGGATTAGTAAAGCATTTGTCCCCTCTTTGTTGCTCTATTAGGAACAGGAAATTGAAACATCAGAGAGGATTGCCTATCGCTATCTACCTCGATGATAAGAACTGGGAAAACTTGATCAGTATCTCTGAGTCTTGAGTCTTATAATTTAGAAAATGAGAAAGAGGAGCTATCAAATATGTTGTACATTTAGAGGAAAAGCAAGACAGGCAGGGCAAGGAAAGAAGGAAAGTTGACCAAATCATATAAATCACTTTGAAAAAAGTTTTCTTGAGTGAAATGGAACCACTGGGGAGTAAAGAAATAAGAAAGAGCCTTATATATATTAAATGTATGTGTATATATATATATATATATATATATATATATATAATTTTGGTTGTTTCATCATCAGTAAAATGGTACCCAAGAGGCTTTACAGATGAGATTGGAATGACCCAAATAGTAGATGGTGGCCACAGAAATGTGAGTTCTTGCAATAGATGTAGCAGGAAGTTGATCCTGTCATGGTTATGTTGAAGTTACAAGTCAAACTTGCTAATATGATCTGTGAGGAAAAGTGAGACATGAGGGATTATTTTAGATTGTTTCTGAATAATTTGGAGAAAATATCCTTTGGTGATATGATACCAAGAGAAATTATCAAAAGTTCCATTATGGAGTAGTCACACTGGATATGCACACTAGCAATCTAAATGGATTCTTGCAAGCATTCCTATGTGAGCTCATGTCAGAAGCTCTGCTTGATTGTCATCAGCATATGTAGACATAGCATGTACATAAAATGACCCCAGAGATCTGGGTGGAAGCCTGAATGCTGCTCAGGAATGTGAGAGGAAAATTGCAAAGAATGTGGATCAGTAACATGGGGTAGCAGGAAATTTGTTTTGGTTGTTGTTGTTTTTATTTTAAAAAATATAAAAAATGTGCATTAATTAAGAGAAGAGAATCAACTAGATCAAATTATATTAGTAAGTTAAATAAGAACTGAACAGTACTGTCTTCCATTAATCATGAAATGTCTTATCAATTCAAAGTGGTCCAGGGAGATAGACATAGTGACTATAACCCTTGTAGGGAGGGTTCCTGTGTTGGGGAATTGGAACCCAAATGGTAGCACTGTTTTAGGAGGCTCTGGAATCTTTAGAGGTCAGATCTGCCTGAGGGAAGCCAGCCAATATTTGTGGGTATGTAAATCCTAGGCACTTCTTGTCCCCATCTCTGCTTTTCATGTCCATCGTGAGATAGGGAAACATGTCTTCATGCCTCAAGCCACCATCATGTTTGACTGTATGCCAAAGTACATGGAGACAAGTAGCATGAACTCTGAGGTCTTGAGTTCAAGTACATAGCTATTCTTTTTACGTCGTACCATCAGGAATTAGGTTGAGAGCTAGGGAAGAGTAACTAACAAGTGAGCTGATTTCCAAATAGAAATCATGCCAACATTAAAGCATAGAAACGAGTTCCATAGTTTCATACGCATTTGATCATTTCCACTAGATCACAAAATAATAATCTTTATACAAGGTACTATATTTTGCCCTTTTCCATACTTAGTAGGTTTTTTAATACTAAGTTATTCAAAACTTTCAGAATTGTTTATAATCTATTCTTTACATCATTCAATGGTCAATTTATTCAGATTTATAATGAATCCTTTTTTCTTCATGTTGATCTCCTCATCCTAATTGTATAATCAATCATTTTTGTCTCCCCAGAATTGTGCTACACAGCATTTGTCCAGCTTTTATTCTTGTCTGTTCATGGTATATTGTCCACCAAGATATATAAAAAAAAAAAACCTCAAAGATCAAAGTGACTCTGCTTAAATACTTTCCTGACTTCTTTGTCATGAGCTAAGGAACATTTCAGTTCAATCTTAAGTCAGCAGTACTTTTCAGAGCATGTGTATACTTAATATTCTCAAGTTATGAGGCTTCCTTCATTTATTGTATCTGTCTGAGTCTCCGTAGTCTTGTGTCGAGACACTGACCCAACTCTACTCTTCTCGTAACTCAAGTGATATGACAATAATATCATTTGCATATTAATTTGACAGATATATTTTCTGGTTAGTTAGTCTAGAGACTGTACCCCTGTATTTCTCTATCTGCTAACTATTTTCCATTTGTTTAATCATGGAAGGCATTTTCACCTGTAATTCTTTCATGCTTACATTTACATATACTGGTACAAATGCAGGTTTTATACTCTGTAATATATACATATATATATATATATACACTTACATATGTATGTATACACATTCACTCACATATTTATATTACTTTTATTTGACTGTTACTTCCACTACATTGTCAGAGTCATAAAAGTATTGACTTTGCCTTTCTCATTAACCATACTGTCCTTAGCAAAATATTTAGAACAACCCCAGAATATTCCTCTTAAGCATTTGTGAATAAATGACTATGAATTGATATGAATTATTAAGGGTATCTCAAGGTGAGATTATGAGAGTGAATTCAATGTGGTCTCTTATGGAATTTTCTTAAGATCATGGTACAGATAATTAAGAGAAACTGTATCTTATCCACAGAAGTCTATCTTACATTGTCCATAGAAGTATATATTATCTATGTTGGTAGGTAACTGGAATACTAAACTCTGACACCGATAAAACTATTTGATCTAGGAAGCAAGTCTATATTTCATGGACAAAATCGCATTTGGCACACAAAAGTGTAAGATCAACCATTTTAATATCTCTATTTCAATGCTGAAAATTTTTAAATTTGTTCACCATTGAAATAGAGTTCAATGAGAGTCCTAGAACAACTAAAATTTGAAAAGAAGATTTAAATGTTAAATGGCAACTTGTTTGTATAACTACTTAACAATTAAAATAAAGATGTAAAGTTAGGAAATGTTTGAGTCTTCAGTCTTTATCACATTTTAAGAGACTACTACTTAATAACTAAATCTAAATTATTTTATATTTATTCTTTTTGTTCCCTTATGATGAACTGTGATTCTCAAAGATGGTACTTGTGAATCCAGAAAGAAAATACTTAGTGTCTGAGGAAGAGGGGGAAAATAGTGTCCAAAGGACAGGTATCTTTTATGAAATAATTAGCTTAAATTTTTAAAAAAGAGAAAATTTGAAATATACATGTGGATTAAAAAATGTCTTTGTGGGGCTGGGAAGGTGGCTCAGTGGTAGAGCACTTGCCTTGCACGCATGAGGCCCAGGATTCGATTCCTCAGCACCACATAAGCAAAAAGAAAAAAGCCGGAAGTGGTGCTGTGGCACAAGTGGTAGAGCACTAGCCTTGAGCTGAAGAGCTTAGGGAGAGCGCCCAGGTCCAGAGTTCAGGCCCCATGACCAGACCTCCAAAAAAAAAAAAAAAGTCTTTGTTTCTTTAACTATCAGAGTTATTTTGCTTTTGTTATGCTAACATGAAAGATGAAGGTCAGAATTTCAAGAGTTGGGTTGAAAGTCAAAAGAAAGCTTTAATTTGACTATGTTAAAACTTGGAAATTACACATCCTCCTTCATGTGGATCCTGCTATATCTTGTGAAAAGATACAGAACTTCCCTTTTACTTGTATTACTAAAGAACATGTAATTACCCATTTGATGCTTATAACAATTGGCCTCCATAATTTAATAGATTTCAAGTTTACGAAAAATGCTTGAGTAATTATGAATAAAACATAATAAATGTGAGACACAGTGAAAAATAACCCATGCTTTTTAGTAACTTAATATAAAATTAACTCATGTTAAAGTTGGTAACCATTTCTCATTTACATTACTTTATTTTTATATTTTATTCTTCAAAAGATTGATCTTTTATTTCACACTATAAAAATGATGGAGATGTATAATACCTTAACAAGTTTGTAAATGTTTCCTCTCCATGATTTTTGATAAGGGTGTGGTTTTGATATTTTTAAACTATGAATAACATATATTTATCTGATAGAAATACACTATTAGAAAAATAAAACACCTTTGATAGTAAAATTAATTGGTTTAAAAGAAAACAAAACAAGTTCTGAGAAAATAGAATAGCTAATATTTATTTTGAGGATAGAGAACAAAAGAACAAATTCAAATATGAATTTTTCATGGAAGAGTTAAAGAAAGAAAATGAAAACGAACCTAATTTTGTAATGGTGACAAACCAGGATTTGATCCAGAAACTCTGCGGTGGAATTATATAAAGCCTAGTAAAGTTATTATCTTCAAATTATGCCACCCAAGAAACCCCATATTCCCAAAACCTATAAATCAAATCCAACCAAACATATATGTCACCTAAGTATAGCCTTAATAAGTGTATTTCTATCACTTCTGAGAAGACATTGGCCTCAATAGATATAGCACATTTTTCTGACATATTTTAGCCTTCCTCACACAAAAATAATAAAATGATAGAAATAAAGTATTCTACCATGATTTATTTATGTCATTTTCTTGGTTTTGATGACATCATTTTGACTAAAAAGCTCCTCATATGCAGAAATTTTAGTAAAGTTTTCCATTAAATTAAGAGTAGAACATTGACCACTCTTAACAACATAATACGGAACAACATTCTATGTAGGATCTGAAGCAAAGTGTTCCCTTGACTGCCTTTGTCCTGCAGTCCTATTTATCATTTAATTATAAGTGAGTACAATATGTGGAGCTATTAAGTTAGTTGCACAGCAAAAGAAGCAAAGTAATGTAGCATGAAAATACATGATGAATTATACAGGAAGAAGTTTCACAGGGAGAAAAGAGTAGTGCAGGGTGATCTACATACAAAGGTAAACTAAAAATGTTCAAAGCCCAAAGAGATGTGGGAGAGAAGCAGACGAGTGATTGACTATCGTGGCAAAAATGGAAGTCATTGTGCCCTTTATTTCAAATAAGATATTCATAAAAAAAGAATTTCCTTTCTTTCCCTCTCATCAGTGCTATTGAATGATCTTTCCAATTCAGAGCCCTTATTCCTACATCTAGGAGGTGTGTTTGTTCCAAGGTAACTTCATGGTCAAATTAGTCTAAACAAAGGTAAAACTTACAATAAATGAATCCTGTTCAGCTTTTTTTATGCAGAACACTTTTGGAATGCAGGTAGCTTTACCATAGAGTAACATAAATTTCCTAATTTTTCCTGGTTGTCATGATAAATAAATGTTTTAAAAGACTTAACTATTGAGCCTTTCATATAGAGTAGAGAGCACATTTCTTTACATGAAAAATAAACACAATAGACTGCCTAAAACTAAGAAATACACCAAAGAATACTATTAACTAATTCTCTGTAGTAGACTCAGAGTTAGAGACATAAGAATTTCTACTCTTGTTTCTTAAAGAACTCAATATTTTTTTACCATTTATCTGACAATGTGAACCTAACCATTATTGTAATGATAAGAAAAAAATATTTTCAAAATAGTGTGTGTTTTTCAAGTACTAAAAAGAGGAGTCACAGTCAAATGCTTTACTTTTTATGTTTTTTCTTCCTATTTTCGTCTTTTACTTTTTTATGTTTTTATTTTTTAATTAATTAATTAATCAATTTTTTTGTCTGTTGTGAGGCTTGAACTTTGGGCCTGGACTCTGCCCCTCAGCTCTTCAGCTTTAAGCTAGCACTGTACCACTTGAGCCACAGCATCACTTCTGGCTTTCTGAGTGGTTTATTGGAGATTAGAGTCTCATGGACTTTCCTTCCGGAGCTGGCTTTGAACTGTGATCCTCATATCTCAACATCCTGAGTAGCATCAGGCATGGGCTGCCGGTGGCTGGCTTTTACGTTTGTTTGATTCCAGTATTTTTTGTCTTGTATGTAAATTTATCTGATTTTGGGATGGGAAGGGGAAGCGCAGAAATGGTGGGACAAAGGTGAACCAATTCAGCAGTGATACTCACGAGGCTCTATGTTGGAAATGACTATACAATTTAGGATGAGGGAGGAGTGGAAAAATAACTGAGAGAAAATGAAGAAAGAGGTAGCATTGTTCAAAAGAGATTACTCAATATCTGATATGTAACTATAACCCTTCTGTTCATCACCTTTACAATGGAAATTTAAAAAATGAGGCAGCCAGAATTTTTTTGACTTTTCTTATTTGATATATGTCTTTGAATTTGCATGGAGTAGGTAGAGCAATGATAATTGTAAATGACTTGTTAATTCTAAGTTCTGAAATTAGAAGCATTCTGAACTGCATTTTTTTTTTTTTGTCAGTCTCGGGGCCTGAACTCTGGGCCTGGGCGTGGTCCCTCAGCTCTTCAGCTCAAGGCAAGTGCTCTACCACTTGAGCCACAGTGCTACTTCCGGCTTTCTTCTGCTTATGTGCTGCTGAGGAATCGAACCCAGAGCATGCAAGGCAAGCGCTCTACCACGGAGCCACCTTCCCAGCCTCTTCAGTGCTTTCTTGCAGCAGGACAGGTCTAGTCTCAGTGCCTCAGGGAGGATCTTCATCTTATCTTTGGTAGCTACACAATCTAAAATGTCACCAATTAGCCACTTACTAATGGATTTTGAGCATTTAGAGGGCAGCTCAGTTTTAATCTAATATAAGCATAATTATTTTAAACTTAAATTTAGTAGTATGTGATGCCAAATGTTTTCAGTTAACGATGACATCATTTTTTTCCAGTGGGTTATACTTTATTTTTACTGTTTTACCTTAAAGGATGGTATGATTTGTGTTTCTGAAATATATCAGAATATAATTTCTGCAGCATCTTATTCATACAGCATTAAATATATTTATTTGATTACTTTATGAAGAACACAAGAGTTATGGCAATATCTAAGTAATAGTAGATAATACCAATGTTGAAGTCTATTTTAATTATAAATAAATGATCCTTCTAATCTATTAAATATCAACTATTGTCAAAGGAAAACTAATCTTCAAATAAGATGTACTGTAAGTATAAAATATCATTTAAAGTTTCAAGATTCAATATGAAAATATGATGTAAAATAAATGATGAGTTTTATGACTAAATATTTTGTGATATATTGGTTAAATGTAATTTGTAAATATGCCAATTACTTTTAGTTATTGTTTTGTGGATAGCTACAAGAAAGCTTAAATCTTTATAAATGTATAAGTGTCCTATTATCGATATTCCTCTTCCTTCTCCCTCTCTGTCGTTTTTTGGAAATAAGAGTCTCATGGTCTCTCCTTGCCTGGGCAGCCTTGAACAGTGATCCTCAGATCTCAATTTCCTGAGTAGCTAGGATTTCAGATATAAGCCACTGGCACCAAGCTTTCTTTTTTTTTATTTGTGTTGTACATAGGACAAAACAGCAGTTAATTAGAAGGTAAAGAAAGATACCACTTTCCAAAAGAATGATTACTGAAAACATTTCATAGTGGAGCAAATATACCGTGATACCAGCTTAGGACACTGTCACTGAGGGTGTATATTTTAAGTTAGAGTTCACAGTGCTGAGATCTTAGGGGATTTATTGAGGTTCTCAGTGGATTCACCAACTTTACCAAGATTTACCAATTTCCAGTGATCTTTACACACACACAAACAAAATATATGTGAAAAAATTAAGCTTGTGAATCCATTTCCTCTCTCTGTCTCCCTCTCTTTTTGTCTCTCTCCCCCTCCTTTTCTCTCTTTCTCCTCCCATCCCTCCAGATTTCCTTCTCTCTCTACCTCTCTCTCTTTCCTTCTCTGTCTCTCTGGCTCTTGCTCTTTCTCTGTTTCTCAATCCCTCTCAATCTGTCACTCTCTTATTTCACTCTCACATCTACATTGTTGGAGTTTGTCTTTTCATGATACTGAAAATGTACAAAAATAAATCCTTCTTGAAATCAGAAAGATACATGACCAGAAAGTACAGGATCATGTTAGTACAATAGGTTTAAAAGCCCGAAATAGTAATCATTGTATTGTAGGTAGAATTTATAATTTAATACAACAAGCTTATTTTTTTACATAATGATGCAGTATTTAAGTTGACTTGTTTTCAGCAGAGATTCCTTGGGTATTAGAAATCTTTACCCTGGCCAGTACAGTTTTTACACTTCTTTCACCTCAGTCTCTTTGATAAGCACAGATTTATTTTTGGCTTTCTCAGGATGTTAGCACAACCTAAACTAATAGGAAAAGTAGCTACATAATGATGAGTTTTATTACTCCTTGTTTTACAAATATATACATGGTGTCAATCCATAAAGTCTATTTAGATTAAACATAGTTGAGTGGTAAGATATTCATCTATTAAATAATAGGTTTGTAATGATAGGGACTTTTTCTGTAATTGCTACTATATGGAAATCTATAATAAAGACACAATACAGTCCTTATGCATTAGTACATATATTTTCAGCCTGGCTTCAGTGGTTCATGCCTGTAATCCTAGCTGCTCAGGAGACTGAGATCTGAGGAACTCACTTCAAAGCCAGCCCAGACAAGAAAGTCCGTGAGACTCTTATGTATAATAACTGAGCAGAAAACCAGAAGTTTCACTGTGGCTCAAGTGGTAGAGAACTAGCCTTGAGGTGAACAGCTCCCAGGCCCAGATTTGAAGCCTCAGGACCGAAACAAACAAACAAATAAATAATTTTTTTTTCAATTAAAGTATCTTTTACAAATAATGTACTTGAAATTGCTTTTCAAGCAACTTTTAGTCAAACAGTAAAAGCAATGATTCTACCTTGTTATGACTACTGAAGATAATAATAATAGCAAACAATTTATAGAAGCATTGCTTCCTGCCAGAGAATTACCCAAACTAAAGCACACATAATAACTAATTTAGCAATTGTCATTTTCTGCTCTGGATATATGTAATCAAGAATAGAATATTCCACAAGTTTCAATTATTTACTTCCATATTAATATCTACCTTTTTTAAAAGTTTTTTGTAAAGACAAATATTTTTCCAGTAGTTTGGAATTTAAGGTTAACTAAGGCTAGAGCATTAGTATTGGACTTAGACTCAGAGAGTACATCTAAAGCTTAAGACCTAGTTCTGCTATTGCATAATGTGACCTTGCTTAATTCTTTTTGACAGAGCTGTGCTTTGCTCAAATAAGACATCTGAGGGAATGTGTCCTTTTCTGGATGCATACATCAACCACCCAGCTTAGTAAGACAGCATGCGGTTTTTATCAGCTCTCATTTGCCATGTAGGCTGAGTGTCTTTGTGCAGGTCATAGCTGTATAATGTCCTAGGGTCTCTGCATCATGTGAAACTAGAGGGAACAATTCAATTAATGAGATTTTTGAGGATTATGTAAAATAATACAATGCAAATATTTTACAATGTGTGTTTTATGTAAAACATGCAACATTTAATCACTATATATATCACTATATATACATATATACATATAGATAGATAGATAGATAGATAGATAGATATGGGGCATTCATGTAGATGCTGGAGATGAAGAATCTTTCTTTCTTCACTTCTAAGGTAATTTTGTTTTACTCAGCTTTACAATATGTCAGTAAAACTTGAAAATATATATTTGTGAGCCTGTAGATATATCTCTCTCTCTCTATATATATATATATATAATAGGTGCTTTTTTTAGATTGAGAAGCTAGCTTAGAAGAGTCATCTAATAGTTTTATAAAAGACCAAGCTTATTGAGAACTCAGCACCTGAAGAAACAAAAGTCTGCCCACCATCTGATGAGAAGTGAAAACTGCACTTTTCTATAAAAACATTGTGGAGGATGCAGGATGTGGAACACTAAGATCACTTATACACCTATCAATATTTTAAACTCTATTAGCTAGATACTTTTTTCTGAAATGTTAAAACATTTTCTCATAGGAAAATATGCTGGAGGGAAAGTGGGAGAAAAATGAGGGAGGGGGTAAGAAGTTCGACAAAAAATGTGCTTATTTACTTATGTCAATGTAACCCCTCTGTACATCACCTTGACAATTAAATTAAAAGAAAAAAAATATATGAAGTCCTTTAAAGATATACCCACATTCAGTTAAATGGAAATACGTATACAAATCAGATGTAATTCATATTTTTCTTAAGAATGAGTGTTAGGAGGCAGATAGTTGCAAGTGGATTTCAGAGAACCAAGGCCTTGTGGTAGGGAGACAATGACAAAGATGAGGTAAATTTATAGTAGAAAACATGGCTTAAAGAATTTAACCAAAGAGTAGATGGGAGTCCCAAACAAACAAATCATAGAACACAAGATGACACAAAGAAATGATCTTGGGGAGTTGTTTGTTTGTTTGTTTGGGGGGACTTGAACTCTGGGCCTGGGCACTATCCCTCAGCTCTTCAGCTCAAGGCAAGCACTCTACCATTTGAGCCACAGCACCACTTCCAGTATTCTGAATGGTTTATTGGAGATAAGTGTATCATGGAGTTTCCTGCTTGGGCTGGCTTTGAACGGCAATCCTCAGCCTCCTGAGTAGCTAGGATTATAGGCATGAACCACCAATGCCCAGCTTCTTGGGGAGTTTTTAATAGTTCCTGTTTGCATCACAGTGATTATGTAAAAACTACTAAAGATAGTACATTAAATATTTAGGTGTTTATATAGACATATTAATTTAAATGACAAATCCTATCCATCTTACAGTTTTCTAATGTAAGAGATAAATTGATTGTCTCTTGTTTTTTCTCTATAAAAATTTAGAGAAGAATGTATTTTTAGGTGCAAGTAATTAAGTTTGAAGGGAAGTTAGTACTACTACAAAATACTACTGAAATAAATACTAAATTCTACTAAAATAAAATTTAAAAAGTGCAAAGTTTTGTTATAAATTATTTTAAAACAGTCAGTGGAATATTTATTCTCTTAAAACTAATAAGTAAAAGTAGCTAGTTTATAATATAAACTGAAAATAA
Source organism: Dipodomys ordii (assembly GCF_000151885.1). Taxonomy (NCBI): domain Eukaryota; kingdom Metazoa; phylum Chordata; class Mammalia; order Rodentia; family Heteromyidae; genus Dipodomys; species Dipodomys ordii. The sequence continues at coordinate 2,044,218 of NW_012267233.1, read as the reverse complement.
TACAGTTGGTATGCATGCAAAGGGGTATTTTGAGATAAATATTCAAACACATTGCTGATGATTTTTTTCCCAGAGATGATGCTTGCTAACAGTCACAACACAGCACCCTATATAACATATATTTGTGTATAAAATGTATATTAATTACTTTTTGAAACGCTGTAATAAATTTCTACAATATTTACCATAAGTATTTTCCACATTCCCAGGACTCAAAGGTAAACTGAATTGCCTGAGGCAAAAGCCCTTCTGTTCTCTTTCTCGAAGATTTCCCATCTGAACCTTGGAATCAAGTATATATTGGCAATCGTCAAATTACAAGTGTGTGATGGGACATGTAGTCTTCTCTCTCCTTGCCCCTCCCGCACCCCTCCCTGGACAGATACTAGGTCTCTTTTACATGGTTCAGGCTGGTGATCCTCTTTCTTCAAGTGCTGGGATTGAAAGCATATATCAACAGGCTAGGCAATGACTCCCTGCCTTTTATTAGTGGTGTATGTGTTAATTGATAAAAAAGGAAAGCTGATGCATAAACAAACAAAATATAGATAAACATATGAGTTAAAACAAAAAATAAGGATATCAACTACCCAGAAATCTACTGCTTTCCTTTGATGTTCTGAACTATAATTCTAACTTCAAATATATCTTCTTTAGGTTTACTTGAAAAACATCGTTTTAAAACTGGTTCCAAGGAAAAATATGTTTCCTTTGCAAAACATGGGCATCCTTATTTGTGACAGTATGGAATGTGTTAAAGCCTTAAATTTTTGGACTTTGTCATGTCTCCTGTATTCAACTACTCTAATTGTCTCAACGTTTCCAGTATTTGTCCCTCATGGCTGGAACATGTACTTTTTCAGTCATCCCGTATGAATTCTGATCTCCCTTAGCATTGAAACATCTTTATTTACTATTTCACTGATGTTAACATCTAATCTCTCTATACTTTCAAATTTGCACAGTAATGATATGATTAATTCTTGTAATTATGTTACATGGGAGAAGACAACGTTCACAGAACCCAGACAGCAAATAACTGCATCATTCAATTTTCATCTTCTGACCACAAATGCTATTGCTTTCCTTATAATAAATTCTATATCCCAAATGAACTTATTTATCCTGTTTTGGTAACCATTTACACACATTTTTATCAAAAGCTTTCCAATTGTGTCCACCAAAATTACATATTTTTCAATTAAACAACAGGCTTCTCAAATGTCATGGACTGCATCTGAAGCTTAGAAGAGAATTTTGTATCAATCAAAAATGTTTTATTTCAAAGAAATATATATTTTCTTAGCCAGGCAATGGTGGCTCACAAATGCAATCCTAGCAGGAGGCTGAGATCTGAGGATCTCAGATTTAGAGCCAGCCCAGGCAGGAAACTCTGTAAGACTATTACCTCCAATAAACCACTCAGAAAACCGGAAGTGGTGCTGTGGTGCTGTGGCTCCGATGGTAGAGCACTAGCCTTGAGCCTGAAGAGCTCGGGGTCAAGTGCCCAGGCACAGAGTTTAAGCCCCACAACCGAAAAAAATATATATATATTTATATATATACAAACACATATATACATATATATATATATATATATATACACACTCCATAAAGGTTGAAAAAGTACTTGTGTGTTAAAAGCAATGTCTTTAAAATAGTTATTTCTAAAATATTTGTGTACATATGCATGACAATGTTCTGGTCTAAAAAATGACAAAATTGTAATAAAAATAGAGATTTAGAACTATTTATCTAGAATTTAACAAAATTCATTTATTAGATGTTTAGAATGGATTACTTGTTAGAATCCCTTAGTTGCAGAGAAACTAATATGAATTCTTATAGCTGTATCCACAATAATCCAGTAAGAAAATAAAAATATGCAATTTTGATAAAATAAAATATTGTAATGATATTTCATATTCAAGAGAAATTATGGATAAAATTAATATATTTTACAATATCAATTTTCTAGAAGTAACTTCTATGTGATGTAAATATGAGTTACATTAAAATCATCCTCCAATTTAGAAATAAGAAAATATGATTTTTTTATGTAAAACATGGGAAAGAGAGAGGCTTTAGGTTTACACTAAATGTCACAGGAAATGTTTTCTATACACTCAGCACTTGGGAGGCTAAGACAGGAGGACAGAAGTTTGAAACAAGTTTGTTCTACATTCTGTTTAAGGCCAATATGGACTACAGGGTAAAAATTTGTATCAAAAAATAAAAAACAAACAAACATACAAAATAAAAAGAAATTAGAAACTGGATATAACATTTTTGCAAATTTAAATGCCACTTTTTTAACTAGATATGATTAAAATCCCTTATCTTAATTTTATTTTTAATAAACTCCATAAATTTTTTTCTGCAATATTTATTTTTAAAAATTGCATTTAGGGAATGACAATCTTGGGTCTTGTTTGAAATGTTAGTAAATTGTATATGACTTTAAAGAATGTTGGCACATATTTTCCAATCCAATCATCTGGTTTGGAAATAGAAATTATTGAAGATTTTCTAGAGTGGATTTTACCTAACATCTCTAAATTATTATTCTTGGGATTTTTATTACAATGACATTCAATCTACCATTATAAAAGTCAAATTATCAGTCAAAGTAATCTCTGCTATCATTTGGAAAAATAATATTGATCAAACATCTGTTAAGAGGTTGTTTGTCTGACATAGAAATGAATGGCTGAAAATTTGTAGTCCATAAAATTATGTGCTCAAATGCAATTTTAAAGGTGTGTATAATTAATGTATTAAATTTGCAAAATTTTTAAGACTGAAGATTACTAAAGAGGAAAGTATTTTAAAAAACTTAACAAAACGGAACAAGATAAATGAAATAATATAACTATAGCAATATTCACCATTCCCTGAGCATTTGCTGATAAACTAGTAATAGTAAAATCTATTATTAGTATAAGTAGTCTAAGGATAAAGTACACCACACAATATTACTGAGCATTGTAGAACATACATTTTCATTAATATGCTATCTCCCTAATAATCTCTTCCAAAGGGAGTTTTTTCCAACTTAATATATCAAATAATATATTCCACTTATCTAGAATTAGACCTAGTAATAAAATTGGTAGGTAATAATTCTAGGCAGTTTAATTAAACTAGAAAAAGCAAACATACACTGTATTGATATGGATCTTAAATGATAAAAGACCTGTTTACACCTACAGATTTTCTGCGTGGCTTAGTAGCATGTCTAATTACTAACACACCTCATTATAGCAATATGACACATAGTTTGCATGCTACCTTTAAAATCTCTTCATATTCTTTGCTCTCACATTACTACTGTATAACAATCAGCAAACTTTAATATTGTAATTTAGTTGGGATCATATTATTTCGCCAGCAAGAAAACAATCGTTTTCATATATTCAAACATTATAAATGTTAAAGACATCTTTTTGTCTTCTATCACTAAATTCAATTGTGCATACCAGCATCACTTTACACAACAAGAAATACAGAGGTAGTCATTAATTATACCTTGATATGGAGCGCTAAATCCACGGTAGCGGTGATTGCTGTCGGTAACAAAATGTAGTCTGAGCCAGTTTTTGTTGCTGATAATTGGAGGTGGTATATTCATTCCAGATAACCTGAATTATGAAAGACAACAACATAAAAATTTAAAGAGCTTTTCAGCAATGAACATTTTCATTAAATTTGGTCCAAAAATCTACCTGCACACAATATACATGACTTAACTGTTATTGAGTTAAGAAATTAAATAGGTTGTACATTTTAAATTAGTCTAAGACAAGTGTAATTTCTAGTGTTGTATTGCAATAAAATGGCATACATTTAAAATTAACAACCTTGTATTAGTTTTGATTCAAATGAATTATTTATCGCACTGATAGATTTAATCACACAGGAAATATTAAACGCAGGAGCTATTGATCTGAAGCCATTGCTTGTTCATTGTACTTGCTCCTGAGGTATATACTTATGCAATTACAGGTGCAAAAGAAAATTCTTCAAAGAAATTGACACTGCTATTTTCAGAGTGAGGTAAAATGATTCTTTTCTCATACTCCCTGCTATGCAACTATGTTCAGCATTCCAAATTGTATGGCCAATTTTACTGTGTCTTTTCACATAAAAGATCTTTATCGTTAAGTCAATGTTATAATACAATATGTTCTGTAACTTACGTTCTTTACACATTATATTACATTTAGGTTATAACTATATTTATTTTTTAGATATGACATTTATTTATTATATTGTAGTAATGGGTGAGAAATGTTTAAAACATGGAAATCATCTTGTAATCATTAGAAGTTGTTATTAAAAATATTAGATCAATAAAAAGGTACAAGAAACATTTAATTCATAAACTAGGGAAGACGAAGCAATTCTGTTAATTTTTTGACCTAAGCAAGTGTAGATGAAATGCAAGCTCAGGTAGGATTGGGCACTCATATGAATGAAGAACTACTTTTCAACATATATTTAGCAAAACATGTTTATACATTCAATTATTGTCTATATCAAGATGAAGAGATATAGCTCTTCCTACATTATCAAAAATGGTTACATATCTTTCAGTAGATTCTTAAATAATTTGCATGTTGTATTTTACAGTTGTTTTCCTAGTGACTTATCTTATCATCTGGCCGTATAATGTGTATTTCTGTGGATAGGCATAAAGTAGATTTATTTTGGGTGTATATTGCCTCATATTTAGTTCTGACACCCTAATCATTTTTAAAACAAGTTAATTAAAGCAAAATTAACTAACATTTTAGATATTTGTCATGATATTAATTATCATTTATTTGCCTCAGATCAATTTTTGTCTCATACACTTTTGAAGATTTGCAGTGTGGCAGTTTTTCTTATTTCCTTCAAAGAAGGAATATCTCCCTCATATACTTCCTTATGTATTTAATTTCTAGATGAGCAATACAAATCAGCAGTAAAGATCCTCAAAAAGAAGACTATTGCACAGTGAAACACAGTTTTAGATTTAACCTTCCTTAAATCTAGTGTATGACATATATTTACTCTCCCTATAAACTCACATTTTTCTTTCTCAGAATGAAAATAGCAGATTGAGTTGTATTTGTTTAGTGGAGATTAGAATTCTTACAGTGTTTGGCAGTCTTTCATGCTAAAAGATCAACAGGAGAGACATAAAGAGTCTATTGGAGAACCTGAAATCATTAGTGAAACGTGTATGGTAACACTTAGGACATTTTATCCAACAATCAGCACCTGTTTACCTGTGAAAATGCACAGGTTCTCCGTTGTGACATGTTTAGTCATCACTATCAGGGAATGACAATCTGCCCACTAAGTATAAATTATACCACTGAGTTTGGTGGTGTACCAAAGGCTGTAATCCAACATTAACAATCTGACCCAGATGTTTCTTATGATGATGATGATAATGATGATGATGATGATGATGATGAATTATATGTCTTTATCTTTAACCTTTCTGTTTTCTCATTTCTTGGAAGTGAGTGTTGGATAAACTGGATTTTTTTTCATGCTTAAAAATTGAAGATCTATTTTTGTTCAATGTATTGAATTTTCATGACTTTTGTCATGTCTAGTAAATAAAAATTTTTTCATGTAGTAAATGAAAATATTCAATATGCTGCTAAATAATTTTAAGACCCTAATTTTCAGTTTTATTTTCTTTTATTACTTTCAGGAGATACCCATGTAATGTTTGCTCTGATTTGCTGATTTGTTTTGTTCATGTAGAAGTTCAGTGAAAAAATGGATATAGCACAGTGTTGATGCCAGATATTGATTTATAATTCATTTGTGTTCAGTTTTATGATTCATGAGTTTTAGTACCTGTTAAGAAAAGTTAAATTATTTTTATAGTAGGCACACATCACTAAACACAACACAACTATACATCATGGATGACTGAATACAATGGAGAACCAAGATTTTATGTCGGTCATTCAAAAACCTAATAATTAGAAAGTAACTTCATAATTTTCTTAATTTTTTGTAAGAATTAACTATACTGGGAGTAGTTTGGATTTGTGTATCAAGAAAATAGAAACTATGCATTTATTTGTATTTCTTATCATATATGCCATTGATTGCATTTTTTACATCATTAGAAATTTCAGCTTTATGCTTCAAGTTTATTCTCATCTAAACTTCTTTTTCTGCCCCTAGTTCTCAAAATATACTTGTTGAAGGTTATCATTCTGTTCTCTGACATCAGCAGCACTTGTTTAATTTGGTCCTATGAATAGTCTCACTGCATCACCATATTGTATTATCTGCTTTCTAAATGATAAGAAGTTGAGAGCAGGTTTCATATTGGAGTTATCAATTCAAAAGTGCATTTCAAGTCATGAGTAATGGGTTAGGCTAATTAAATGGAGAGATTTTTAAATTTCTCAAAGTGTACTTTGAGTATTGTCTATCAAAATACCTGGGGGCTAAGGGAACTTCTACTGGTCAACAATTTTCTGAATTGTTCTTCTGTAACCATATATGCTTCTTAGAGAGTTTTTTCTTTCTGTTTTACTGCTGAATTTATTAAACGTACACAACTAAAGCTCTTCAATTTCTATGCTGTGCAATTAAAGTAAATACCATACAGTGCAACTATCCCTAGAAAAATCTTTCAGAAATTCCCTCCCTCCCTCCCTCCCTCCCTCCCTCCCTCCCTCTCTCCCTCCTTCCTTCCTTCCTGCCTCCCTGTTTTTTTCCTTCTCATTCTCTCTCATTTTCTCTCTTTTGTCTTTTCTTCCTCCCTTCCAACCTTTTTTTACTTTCTTTATTTTTTTTCTATTTTATTTTGCTTATTTTACTTTTTGAACAGGATCTTGCTGTGTAGTCCAGGCTGGAGTCACTATAACAATCCTCCTGCTTCAGCAACCAATTCCTGGGATTATAGGTATACAATACCATGCCTTGCCCTTTCATTTTACCCTTATTATCTTTGATAATTATTTTTATATTAATAAGTTTTTTTGTGTGTGAAAATACCATATAAAGGGGTTACAATTACATGAGCAAGGTAATGAGTACATTTCTTATCAAGCATTGTTGCCTCCTCCTTTGTTTCCCCTTCCATCCCTACCCTCCTGTCTCCACTGCCAGCCTGCCCCCCACCCCCTGCCCCAGCCAACGTTGTAAAGTTCGTTTTAAGTTCCTCTTATATAGATAATAAGGTAAGTATCAAATGATATATTAGAGCAAAATTCAAAATAGAAGCTAACAAAAATTATAAACAATTTCACATTTAATTTTATGTAACTAATTCAAGAGATAACTTTTAAAGAAAATGAAATAAAGGGATTCTGTATATAGAATAAGAATGTAGTAAATGGAATGGAATGACATCAAGAGTAATAGATGATGTTAGGGGCATGAACCCCAAGATACGTATTCAATTTTTTTTGTTTTTGTTCCTTTCATGCAAATGTTTCTTTCATATTTATAAGATGATTTCTATGTTGCTTTGTATGCCCCTCCCCCACAGTATAACCCATATTTTCACCGTTTTTGATGTTGGTATAATTTGTGGAGGGGAAGGGGAAAAAACAAATCGTTTATCTAGGGATATATGTGGACCCATTGCAACAAGGAGATGTACAAGTCGTTATGTCGAAAAACGAACTTAACAACTTTGGTGGTGGGGGGGGGTGTCTGATGGGGGGCGGGGCGGAGTATGGGAAGGGATGGGAAGGGGAAACATGGAGGAGGCAACAATGCTTGATAAGAAATGTACTCGTTATCTTGCCCACTTAATTGTAACGCCTCTGTACGGTATTCTCATTTAAAAAAAAAAAAAAGAGCTCCAAAAAAACCAAGAGTAATAGATTTCTGTTACCTACAATTATTAAGAAAAATGATTTCCACATTGAAAAAAACAAACAAAACCCTCAGCTTATTGTGAGCTGATGGTAGACACTGTTGATGGCCCTTGTCGGTTCCACCTGTGGCAAAACCCAAAACAAAGCTGGAGGGAAAAAGCATCTTCAGAAAATAATGCAGAACAAAGAGATTAAAAATGAATTGAAGACTGTTGGGCGTCTGTGGCTCTTGCCTATAATCCTAGCTACTCCGGAGGTTGAGATCTGAGGAGCTCACTGAAAAGCCAACCCAGGCAGAAAAGTCTCTGAAATTCTTATCTCCAATTAACCACCAGAAAACCAGAAGGCCCATTGTGGCTCAAATAGCCTTGAGTAGAAGAGCTCTGGGACAGTGCCCACGCCCAAATTCAAGGCTGAAGACTAACAACAACAACAACAACAAAAAAAAAAAAAACTGAAGGTAAATGGTAATGTCACAGAAAGGCCAGTACATATATCAGCATGTTTATACTTGAAAATACTGAGACTTAAACACTACTTAGTAACAACAGAAGAAAACTGTAGACTAAATATAAAATATATGTTTGGCTGGGTGCTGGTGGCTCATGCCTGTATCCAAGATACTCAGGAGGCTGAGGTCTGAGAATCAAGGTTCAGAGCCCAGGCAGGAAAGTCCTTGAGACTTTATCCCCAATAAACTACCAGAAAACCAGAAGTGGTGCTGAGGCTCAAGTGGTAGAGTGCTAGCCTTGATCTTAAGAGCTGAAGGACAGTGTCCAGGCCAAGAGTTCAAGCCCCACAACGGAACAAAACTGAATAGATAAATAAATTATATGTTTGATAGAATGTGCATATCCACACCTGCGTATCTAGAAATATTTATATTTATCTAATTTTATACCCACATTCATGGAGGATTTTAAAGATTTTAAAGATACCTACAACCAGGATTCTTTAGAAATATAACATTAAATCATCTTAAAAATATATTGATGGGAAGGGGGACCAAGATGGCGACGGGGCAGTAGGGAAACGTCACAGCTCTCTCCAACCAAAAAGAGAGTTCGAGTTCCAACGCTTAATCTCCCCAAGAGACCGATAACAACAAAAAGACAAACACTCAGAGAAAAACTAGAGGTGAAAAATAATAAAAAAAAGAAAGAGAGGAAAAGAAGAATTTCAGAACAGAGAAGAGCGAAGACCCCTCCCCCAACCTTTACTGGCCGCGCGGCAGAGCGCCAAGCCGCCGGCCAGCCGGCCCGCAGGGGCTGCCTGAGCCCCAAAGACACAGGGGGCCGCTCGCAGATACCAGGTACCGGTTGCAGATACCAGGTACTGGTTCGCAGAACAGTGGATCGCCAGGAACAGAGAAACCTACCAGCCGGGATTCTCCACGAGGATCCCACCCCCACCCCTAACTCTCCACGGGAGCGGAGAGGCTCCATCCCGCCAAAGCCGCCCAGCACCAGCAGCACGAAAAAGGAACCTGTCAGCAGACCACCCGCCAGATCGCGATTGCAACGACCCGGCGGGGGGAAATTCAAGAGCAGGCAGACAATGCTAAAAAATTTAACCTTCGCATAATCGGAGTGGACGAAGGTGAGGAATTCCAG
>NW_012267233.1:1888839-2029878 GCF_000151885.1 Dipodomys ordii | reverse complement strand
ATGGAGGGGCTAACAATGTTCAAGAGGAAGTGTACTCATTACCTCACTCATGTAACTGTAACCCTCTGTATAGTATCTTTACAATAAAAAAATAAAATAAATGAGATACAAAAAAATATATTGATGGATTTTTATCTATGCTATGAATCTATTCATTGAGAAATTGTCAAGTGTCCTCTCTTCGCTAACACACAATTGCAGATGACATATCAATGCATAAAGTAAATCTACTACCACCTCTTTCATGTAACCTAAACATCAGGCAGTTACCATTAGCAAGATTACCAGGGAAAAAAAGTAAATTAGGTGAAAAGAAATAAAAGAGAGTAAAGGTATATGACCTAGTTAATTTTCATGTGTTCTGTTACCATCTTAATGAAGGTAGTATATCATATAAAGGGAAGTGTGTGCCTCTAGAGCATCCATTTTGCTTCAATCCTGTGAAAGGAACAGAGCTCCTGGTTGGAAGCACTTGAAGGTAAAACCACCTTCAGGAGCATACAATATAAAATCACTCCTTCCCAATATTCATTTGTCCTTTGGATTCTTCCTAAAAATAGATCTCCCAACTGACACAATTTATAATGGTTATAGTCAGAATATAATTGCTTTTTCTTTGGAGATATTTCCATTTCTTCATGCCATTCTATCTCTGTATCCCATTTTTAAACTAATAACTATTAATATGATGAACTGGAAATGGGTTCTTTTCTGTATCATATTTCAACTCAGTTACAATTTGATTCCTTGAGAGTGTTCTAAATGTATTTTTAAAAATAGAATATATTTTAAAACTGATTTTTATGGTATAGTGTTCTCAAGACTTCTTTGAATTAAAATGTTCACGGAATTAACTTTATAGTAGAAATACTTCATGGTATATTTCTCTATGGATTTCCTTAGATAAGTAATGTTCAACAAATAAAAGATCATCATGAAATAAAGTTTATCATATTTTATCTGCATTTTCCCTCCATTCTTAGTTAATGATGATTTGTGCACATACTGATATGAATATGTGTATTTACAATTATACTTAGGATACTATCAATGCTTATATTTATAATTTTACATTCACATAACCATGTGAAAGAAAGGTTTGAGAAAACCATCAATTAAATGGATTTAGTTCACTTGTAGAGTTTAAATTGCATGATTAAGTTTCTCTCAGGTTCATATAGCATCATATATATTCATTAGAAAAAATAACATACACAAATGTACACAGACTCAAGAATATTAATTAAGACTGTGCCTTGATTTCTTTTTTCTTTTGAATGTTCTTCCCACTATGGTTTATCTGCTGCTGTCACTATATTTGATTTTACGTACCCTGGTATTGTATATATGTTTATCTGAATTATGGAAAAAAGGGGAACAACAACATGATGAGACAAAGGACAAGAGAGGAAGCAATGCAACAGCGATACTCACAAGACAATATATTGGAAATGATCTGTACAACTTGCGGGGGTGGTGAGGCTTGCAGGGAAGGAAAGAGGGAGAAAAATGAGGGAAGAGGTAACAAGTTTGACAAGACATAGACGTATTACCTTATTTATGTAACTGTAACCACTCTGTATATCACCTTGACAATAAAAATAAATAAATAAGAAAGTGCCACCTCCGAGAGACTGATTATGTTATATGATTCTCCTGGCCTGCATATATATTATTTGAGTTTTGTCTTTTGGAATGAGATTAATAAAGGAAAATTCACTTAAGTTATAAGAGGACTGTGGGAGTAGGGCATAGGTTTAAGGTGAAGGAAGGAAGGATATTTTAAAGTAGCTGTTTGTGATATTGGAAGGATAACAACTAGCCAGAGCTATACAGAATTTTCTGGATGATTATAACATATTCCCATTTATTTTTTCCTTCTGTGGGATGTTAGTGACAAGTGGATTTTTTGTTTATTTGTTTTTTGTTTTTGTTTTTGCTTTTTTAGAGGAGTTCCAAGTCATGTTTGCATCTAGCCAGAATGTTGACTAGAATAAGGTTTTAATCATGGGTAGTGACAGGAGTAATTTACTCAAATAACACAAGGATCTTGCTTTGTTAGTCTAGTAATAAAGTTGAGTTGAGTACTCTCTGATTTAATTTTTCTCAGAGCCCATACATTTTTTAAAACTTATTGTGAAGATGCTGTACATAGGGATTAAAGTTACATGAATAAGGCAATGAGTACATTTCTTGTTGAGCATTGTTACCCCTCCCTTGTTGATCTCCCACTATCCGTCCCCTCCCCCACATCCCTTATTCCGCTTCCCCTGAAGTTGTAAATTTCATTTCCAATATACTGTCCTATGGATATCATTGTTGCAATGGGGTCATCTTGTATCATTGTTTCAGCGTTTTGTTATTCCCCTTCCCCTCCCCAAGTTAGACAAATGTATATACAAGATGCAGGGTACCAAAATCAAGTATAGTGACAACAGGGGATATACCATAGGGGGAAGAACATACAAAGGAAACAAAAATCACATAGTACATTAAAACAACAACAACAGTAACAACAACAACAAAGAAATAGCTCTTGTGTCCATATCTTGGGGTTCATTTTACTTAGCATCATCTTATATGGTCATATGTGCATAGCTTTTGAGCTTTTTGCTCATCTGATAAAATTATCCTTGATCTATACTAATTATTGCAAATGAAGGAAACCATGGGAACATGTATATCTTTGGATCTGGCTTACTTCAATTAATATGATTTTTTCCAACAGACTGGGAGATCTTCACTAGTCATACAACAGACAAGGGCCTCATATCTAAAATATACTTAGAACTCAAAAATTAAATCCTCCAAAAACAAATCCTCAAAAAAACAACTGACCCATTAATAAGTGGGATAGAGACTTCCGTGAAGAAGAAATAAGTATGTCTAATAGATACCTGAAGAAATGCTCAACTTCTCTAGCCATAAAAAAAATGCAAATCAAAGCAACACTGAGATTTTACCTCACCCTAGTTGGAATGGTGATAGTCAAGGAATCTAATAACAACAGATGCTGGAGGGGATATGGCCAAAAGAGAACCCTACTGTACTGTTGGTGGGAATGTTAACTTGTTCAACCACTCTGACAACTAGTATCGAGTTTCCTCAAAAGACTAAACATTGAACTTCCCTATGACCTAGCAATCCCACTTCTGGGCATTTATACAAATGACTACAAACAAGGCCATACTAAAGCTATCGGCACAACTATGTTTATTGCAGCATTAGTCACCATAGCTAAGATATGGAACCACCCAGATATCCCTCAGTAGATGAATAGATCAAGAAAATGTGCTGTGGTGTGTGTGTGTGTGTGTGTGTGTGTGTGTGTGAATTCTATGGTCTATGCTTCCATCAGAAAGAATGAAACCACCCCATTTGTTAGGAAATGGAAAGACTTGGAAAAATCATATTACATGAACTAACCCCATACAATTTTTGTGAGTAAAGAGGGTAAAAATAATTCAACTCTTGTACAGTCGCTAGAAAACCCTTAAGTAAGATGGAGAAGAAAGTAGATGGGGAAATCTACACAGATATAGGAGAAACTCAGAATACTAAACAAAAGATTTTCTGGGGACACCCATGTATCAAAATGGATCCTACAGATATAATAATGTAAGAGATATGAAAAGAGCTTTGATAACTTAAGGACCATATATTAATTTCCTTTGTATGTTAAGGAATTGGAAACCAGGCTTAGATGTGATCAAATATAATCAGGAAGAGAGATGTTAACATTTTCTCTTGCTGTTTCTTGTGATGTTAGGGAGTGATTACTTAATTATTCCTATTCTTATTCTTTGCTAGATGGGTCAGGATGGTCACTGAGACTTCTAGTGAAGTCAAACATTTATGGAAAATCAGGTCAAGATCACTATTTATCCAGGATGCTAGTGATCTGAAAGTTTTGGTTTACACTTACTTATTCTAATTTTGAAGTATATTGCTTTTGTTATCAATTACTATCATTTTATACTAACTAGATATATTTTATTTTCCTTTCATTGGTTTTTAATTCATTATTTTCTTGAAAAATAATATAATTTTGTCTATATATTTCCATAGGGCTTTGTTATTATTGTTTTCTAAATATTTTTCTTCATGGTTACTCCATGTATTTTGCTGTCATCTTAATTATATATACTGGTGCATGATAACATCTGACTTTTAATTAATTTTAGTTTCTCCCCAAAATGTTCCTTATATTTTATTCTAGATTTTTGTTTATTCTGCGTTTTTATCCTTTAGCAATGCAATCTATACCTCAATGGTTCAGCAAATGGCTATTTAACTTTAAAGATTCAACTCAGTAGGGGGCCAGTGGCTCATTCCTTGTAATCCTAGCTAGTCTGGAAGCTAAGACCTGAGGATCTCTTTTGAAGCCATACTGGAGCCACTTATCTCCAATATACTCAGAATATATGGAAGTTGCACTGTGGTTCAAGTAGTAGAATGCTAACTTTGAGCACAAGTAGGTTCAGGGACTGTGCCCATTCCATGAGTTCAATCCCCAGGACCCTCAAAAAAATAAATAATATTCAATCCAAATGACACTTGTGTGCAAAACTTGTTCCTTTTTGGTCTCCCAATATCCCAATAATATATTTTCTCCATTCTATAATGATCTCTAAATCACTTACACACACAAACACACACACACATGGATATATGTATATATTTGTATGTATACAAATACAGTGTGTATATAAATGAATACAATATACAACATACAAACAAATACAAATATATGTGTATATGAACAAATACAATGTATTTGCTTATAATTTATTGAAGTAAAGAGATTGCTAGCACTCCCTATGTCATTTATAAATTACTTTAACTAACCATTCTGCAGGAAAATGAGTGGTTCTGGAGATCATCATGTTAAGTGAAAGAAGTCAAGTTCAGAAGGACAAAGGCCACAGGTTTCCTTTCATAAGCAAAATCTAGTCTCAAATTGTATACATGAATATAGAGTTATATAAATACATGCATGCATCCGTATAGACATACAAACATACATATGTGAGCATGATTCTGTGCGACTGAGGAGCTGTGAGGAAGGGGGGTGTGTGGAGAGAGCAAGAAAATGTTAAAGGTGATCATCCCTGAAGTGTCGTGTCTATGTTTGAAGATGGCACAAAGAAATTAACCACAAGTTAAAGAAGACTGTGATAAAGGGTATATGAAAACAGAGAGCAATATGAAGGGTTACTTTGATTGAATTATATGCATGTGCAAACTAAAAAGGCAAAAACAATTTACACAATTAATGCACACTAATGAAAATGAATGACAGTAACACACAATATGTTCTGTTGGGAGTTGGTCTACGTGAGTAGGCAGGAAAGAGCACTGGAGATGAAGGATAAATGCATCGAGGTATTTTATCTGTATCTATTAAAACTGAATAATAAAACATTCTGAAATTGTTGAAAATGAGAGGAAAGGAATTCAGGAGTATGAGAGAGGAGACAAATTTGATTAGATGACAGTATGCATTAATATGAATATCAAAATGAAATTTTCTTTTGCAATTAATGTAAGTTAAAAATAAATAATTTAAAATTTCTCTTTGGAAATGTAGCTTGGTCATCTTCTATTACATTTTGAATATGTCCTGCAATACCCACATTCAGTTATTTAAATTCATACCTGCAATTCCCCTTGGCATAAGGTTGGTTTTATTTTTTTTCCTATAGTTGTACAGCGATGACTCACTTTATTTATTTCAATGATAGCATCACATTTTTTTGTAAAACTAGAATTTTGGGGCATAAATCCAACTCTTCTAAATCTGTGATCTTGTATATGTAAAGATAGCTGGTTACATGCCATTGAATTGTCTCAGGTTGGTCTTGAGTCAGACAATAGGGAGGCATGCATCCCTAATGAGGCATGGGTAAATTCTACCCTGCTGCTTCCCTGAGAAAATGTGTCTGAAGAATAAGAGTGTCTCCTATCAGTACACCTCCCTTTGATTCAGGCTCAGTTACATTAGCTCATCTTGAGCTCATCTATTGGCTGGCACACATGTAAAGTCCTCCCATGAAAGAAACCCTACAGACCAATTCATATGAACCTATATTTGACTGGCTTAAGCCTATAACAGAAGGTTTCCTTTCCTGTAATTCAGGAGGCAGCTCTCAAAGCATGTTCTGCAGCTCAACTTGTGCTTATTAACAAGAAAAAGATTCACTTCAGGGGCAGAACCTGGAATGCTCTGAATCCCTAGGCTGGCAGAACACAGAATTTTCATAGTTTAGATATTTTACAGATGACAAAACCATAACCAAGGTTCACAAAGGAAGAGGGACAGGTCTCCAGTTGGAAAAGTAGGACAGCAGGCTTTGCAACGTTAGTGAAATCAAGGAAACTCTTTGGTCAAACGCAATGCTAGAGATCTCTGACTAAAAGACTGTTTTCTTCCATATCCATCTGACATTTGAGCTAAGAGATTAGGTGTCAAGGATGAGCTCAGAGATAACTGGGTGCCCAGAGACTTGTTATTACAGATTACAGATTAGCAGAAAAGTACACCAAGCAAAAGAAAGTTCTGAGCGCTTAAATGTGACTAAAAGTATACTCAGGTACTATCCCCCAAACCTGGTATTCCTGTTTTCCCACTAGAAATTACCACTTTCCAATATTTATATTATAAATTGTAAATAGTGGGAAACTAAATATATAATACTCATATATATGTAATATGCATACATATCATAATAGTATTACCTATATATATAATATTACATATATCTGTGGTTACCCACTTATTTTCTTATTTATGTTGTCATCGTTCCAAAATGAGAGAGATATGGCTTGTAACTTGTCTGTTGTATTTCCTTGTATCTCTCAAATATAGATAAGTCCTAGCACATAGATTGTGACTAATAAAAAGCAGAATAAGCCGGGCGCCAGTGGCTCATGCCTGTAATCCTAGCTACTCAGGAGATTGAGATCTGAGGATGGTGGTTCAAAGCCACTCCAGGCAGGAAAGTCTGTGAGACTCTTATCTCCAATAAAGCATCAGAAAACTGGAAGTGGCACTGTAGCTCAAGTGGTAGAGCACTAGCCTTGAGCTGAAGAGCTGAGGGATAGCACCCAGGTTCAGATTTCAAGCCCCACGACCAACAAAAAAGAAAAACAAAAAGAAACAGAATAAATATATTCTAGTAGAATAAAAAGACTGTGTTTGTTTTCACCAAAGTCAAATCACACCCCAAATTGCTCATTGCCTCCAGGTAACCAACGCCAAACACATAGATAATGAGCATATATTAGTTAAAACTTGTCAAAAAATATTTGAAGGATCAGTATTCCTCTGATTTCATTTCTATTTTTAATTTTACTTTAGGAAAATATTAAACATCAAATAACAAATGCCTGCATTTGTCATCACAATGTTACCTAAGTTATAAACATTAAAAACATAGAAATGCAAGTATGTTGCAACTGTGCTGTCACAGTGATTATTCCGTGCATCGAAGAAGAAAGCCAGACTTTCTAGGAAACAAAGGATCTCTGAAATAATAGCTGAAATAATATACTGTAAAGTAGTTTCATGTAACTTCATTTCTTACTGGCAGATGAAATTTCAATGAAGTGAACACAGGTGACTTATTTATTAATACTTCTTACAGCAGTCACAGAATTTATTGGACAAGGTGTAGTTATTATTATCATTATCATTATTTTGAGTTGGTCATGAGGCTGCAACTCTGGGCCTGGGTGCTGTCCCTGAGCTCTTCACCTCAAGGCTAGCTCTACTACTTGAGCCACAGTGCCACTTTCAGTTTTCTGATGGCTAATTGGAGATAAGAGTCTCACAGACTTTCCTGCTTGGGGTTGGCTTTGAACCACAATCCTCATATCTCAGCCTCCTGAGTAGCTAGGATTACAGGTATGAGTCAGGTGCTCAGCTTATTTAAATTCTTGAAAAACATTATTTCATAATGATAAGACCTTCTGTTCTTTTTCTTTTATTTCAGAAAATATTTTGGAAACCCCTATTGTCACTGTTTTTATTTTGATACCCTGTGTCTTGTATATACATTTATCTGAATTGGGGAAGCGAAGGGAATAACAAAATGGTGAGTCAAAGGACCAAAGGAGAACCAATGCAACAGTGATACTCACAAGACACTGTACTGGAAATGAACTTTGCAACTTGAGGGGAGGAGGGGAAATAAGAGAAAAATGAGGGGGAGGGTAAAATGTTCAACAAGAAATGTACTCTTTACCTTATGTATGTGACTATACCTCCTATGTATATCACCTTTACAATAAAATTAAATAAAAACACAAATATGATTAAATATTTATATATTGCTTAAGTTTTTATAATGGCTTTGCACATCAGGTATCCTGTATCCGCATTATCAAATCCAAGATGCCAGCAGGAATGTGAAAACCATACTAAATTGAGGAATGCTCCTTTTTCTTGTGCTATGGATACTTTGTAATTTTGTTTCCTATCAGCAAGCTAAAGTTGTATGAAAACATAATTAAATTAATCTGAACAAATGATCTTTAAATTTTGTCAGCTTGATAATTTCTATAGGAAAATTTGCATTACAATTTTTGTTCCCAAGAATATTTGACATTCAGTGGTTTTGAAGTTTCTAACAATCCATCCAAACATGGACTCTCCACAAGGGAGAAAATGAGAGAAAGAAAATGGAGAGGAACAAAAGAGAGAAAAGAGAGAGAGAGACACACACACACACATAGAGACATAGACACAAGGAGATAAAGAGAGAGGAGGAGGGGGAGAAAAGAAGAAGGGGGGGGGGGGGAGGGGGGAGAGGAGGAGGAGGGGGAGGAGGAGGAGGGGGAAGAGGAGGAGGGGGAGGAGCAGAGCAGAAGGAGGAGGAGGGGGAGGAAGAGGAGGGGGAGGAGGAGGAGGGGGAGGACATTGCTGAGGAACTTGTATCCAAGCAGGACAGATTATGGAGTTTATTCTACGTAAAAGATACCGATGGAGTTTCTAATATGCAAGTTGATTGTGCTAATGTGAAAATGAAATATCCATTTTTCAGAACAGATATGAGCTTTAATGTATCTAACATTGACAGACCAGACAAGAAAGGCTATTTCTAAGAATGGAAACAAACACAACATGCACAAACACAAAAGAACTCAATAAATGCAACGTTCTCCAAAATAAAAGGATAAACTATGTGGTATGCCTTGTTTTTAATGTTGCCATTTTCAATTGCACAATGTTTTGTAAACAAACAAGTTTAAATGCTAGCACATTTTGGAGAGTAAGTTTAGTGAAAGTATTAGTTAATATAAACATTTTTTTAAATCATTTGGAATTTCATTTATTGCTTATAATGCATGTAAATTTTGCTGAAAGTATTTTCAGGGAATTTTTGCATGTATATCCATTCCATCTGTTTTAATTCAGAAGGGACCAAGTGATTTCACATTACAAAATGTGTCACAAAATATCCAGCCTCATGACACATTTCATCTTATAGAATTCTCTCATGTCTAAAATGACATTCTCAGGAGAGGATTTATTTTTTTCACAAGTACATTCATACAGTTATCTCAAGATAAGGCTGAATGTTGCTTCATGTATGAAATTACACTTAATTTTAATGCAAATCTAAAAACTAAAATAGAATAAAAAATAAGATATCTAAAGCAAAGTAAATTAATTACCTACAACTTTGAAGCTATACATCAGAGTAATACAAAATGTAGCTGGCTTTAAAACCATGCAATATAAAGTAGGCTGTGTTATAGCATACATACATATGCTGTATTATATTTTTATGTGGTTGATGACAGGAAAAGGAATAATAAAACTATGAGAAACAGAATCATTGCTTTCTTTTTGTAAACATTTAACTAATTCCATTTAAGACTCACAGCAGTAGTGTTAAAAAACATATTTGTATTCCACACCTTACTTTCAGTTACCTACAGAAATAAATTATGTATGGTTGGTGATCTGATTTATAAGCTTGCCAACAGAGTTCACAAGCAATGTATCAGAAACACAAAGACTGCCACACCTTAAATAAGAAAATGGCATTAACTAATTATCCAATTCTTCCATATAAAAAGCACATGTGTCAAAACCAGAATACTCATGTCAAATTTTATAGATACAGAAAGCTAATAAAATATTTTGAAAATACAGTTGTACATATCTAAAAATGCCATTTAAACTAGTAGCATCTGAAATAATATTTTAGCATCATGAGTTGTTCCCAGAAATAACTGATTTCTAAATGGATATTTCTTAGGGGCAAATACATGTGCATAAAATCACTTTACATTAAAAGTATTAGGAAATAAGTCAGTCTAACATTAAAAAATCAAACTGCTTTTAAATATAGATCCTGGATCATCTCTGTAATTTTGAAATAGAATTATACATATTCTTGTTTTTACAGCAATGTGAAGTACTGCACAAAAGCAAGCCATCCAGATCAGTCTACAATAAGGAAACAGTTGGTGGGAGAGGGATGTGAGGAAGTGGGTGTTGTGAATTGGGATTATGTCCAAAATGTTGTCTTCTAATTTCATGTCAACAGTTTAGCAACTATTCGACATTACAAGTGAAAAATACTCTAATAATCTTCCCACAATGTAGTGCAAAATGTGGCAATTATTTTTTCATATTTTTTATCTTTAAGTAGTTGTACAAAAGAGCTTCAGTTCAACATGCTGGTATATGAGTACCATGCACCTTCATCAATGTCACCTCCCCAATGTCATTCTCCCCAATCTCTCCCAACCTCACCTAACCCCTCAATTTCCTTAGCTCCATTTTCAATATGTCCATGGACTATTATCATTAGTCATCCATCCTTCCTCTTTACATTTTTCTACCCCATTCTCTTTACCTCACCTACTCCTAAAAGCAGTGGAATTTTCCTTTGCGTATACCATACTTCAGTTGATAAGTGGAGTATATATTTATGTGACCCTGTATAGGTTTACACATATATTTATAAATAGATCTAACTTGTGGAAGTTTTTGACAGTGGAGGTTGGCAAAGTAAATGCTGTATGTCTGTCTTGTATTTAAACATATGCTGCTAATTATCTTAGTTTGTAAGTTTATTCCAAGCTGCTGCTTTTAGTTAGAACAGTATATGCTTCAGCTAGAGAAATAGTTGTCTCCTGTATTTCTAATTTCCAACTGAAGCAAGTTTTCATCAGTCACCAATATCTTCAAAAGCAATATATTGCGTATTTTGTCTAAGCTAGGCTCATGCTTATAATTATAGTTATCAAGGAGATCAGAACCATCCTAAAGAGATAAGTTTGCTAAATTCTATCTCCAAAATAGCCAGTTAGTGGGGCTAGCAACATGGCTTAATGTGTTGTACTTTAGCTGAACAAGAAAACCAAAGATGTATGAAGCTCTGAGTTCAAACCCTTGTATTAGTGAAAAAATAAAGTGTTTCCATAAAAATTGTATCATTATTAGTTTTAAATACAAAATATAACAAGTGACGTATTAGTCTTGAATATTTTTCTGAATTGGCCATATACTCTCACTATTGCTTATTTATTCACCATTATGCATTTAAAAAGGTATATATACAAGGTTTAATCAACAGGTGGCTAATGGCCACCTACAACCGAAGACTTCAAAGGTCTAATTCATTAATTTTAAGGAAAAAATGTTATATTTGTGACAAAGAGTGTGTGGACCACTTTGGTCACTCATGTGTGTTACAATTTCACAAAAGGTCAAGGCCTTCATTTGAAATTCATCACATTGCTTATAACTTAGGCCCATAACATGTGCTCAGTAAATGTGTGCTGAATTGCATTAAATGTCAAGGCCTAACCTTCAAGAGAAAGCCATCACTTTTTACCATCAAGGAAAAGAGCAAATGTGACAAGATGATATGTCAATAACAAACTATGGAGAAAGGAATCTCAGGATTTCACTCTCAACTTATTTTCCGTTTTTCTATTGTAATAAATTTCTAGTAACTTTTGAAGATTTATATCAATGGCCTACTAATACAATTTGAATACTTGGATTTTGAAAATATTTTCTTACTCTTAACATAATTAATAAACAAAAATGTTATAGTATTTTTATTGTGAAAGTACTGTACAGAGGGGTTACAATTGCATGGGCAAGATAATGAGTACCTTTCTTACAAGCATTGTAGCCTCCTACTTTGTTTCCCCTTCCCATCTCATCCTATTTGTATACAATTACAAAAATTACTCTTACTTTACAATGTGTTGAGTCCTGTATTTTGAGAATTTTGAGAATAATTTACTTTTCAAAATGTACTCTCAGTACAAGCATTATCACCATGTTCAACACTTAAATATAACTTCTATTCTACTAATTATAGCAGTACAACTACATATTAAATTTATTCCTTAATCCTATTTCCTGAAAAATGGAAAAACTAGAACAAACAATGTGATAATAACATTTTGATTCTAAGATTAATTTATATGTAAATAAAGGAAAAAAGGAAAAAACCTTCTATAACTCCATCAACACTATGAAGACTCCTGAAATTATGAGACTTTTTATTATTAAAAAATACCATAGGGCTGGGAAGGTGACTCAGTGGTAGAGCGCTTGCCTTGCAATGCATGAGGCCCTGAGTTCAATTCCCCAGCACCACATAAGCAAAAAGAAAAAAAAGCCGGAAGTGGCACTGTGGCTCAAGTGATAGAGCGCTAGCCTTGAGCTGAAGAGCTGAGGGACAGCACCCAGGCCCAGAGTTCAGGCCCCACAACCGGACCCCAAAAAAAAAATACCATAGCATGGACTTGGCATAGCCTATTACTATTAAAACCATTATGATTTCATTCATATTATTATCCACAATTACTCAAATCAGATGTTAATGATATGGTTTTTCATTTGAAGTCACCATAATATAATTTTATTAGTAATATTGACAAACATGAAATAAATTATTGCATATCCAACATTTCTGTATTTCATTTACAAACTAAAAAGTTCTCTCTTTAGAATTCTCTTCTATTCTTTGAATGAAAATTAGTTTCAGAAAAAAGCAAAATGCTTTAGAAGCTGTGGGATGAGTCAGATTATGTACTCTAAACATGGATATACAGATATGAAACAAAGTAGCCTACAAAATTAATGAAAGTGAGGGAAGGTGTGGATAGGGGAGGGATTGGTAAGAATATTGAAAGGGGTGAAATTGATCAAGTTACATTTATCTGATTTGGGGAAGGGAAAGGGAATAACAAAATGCTAAAGAAGGGCAAACGATGGTCCATTGCAACAACCATACTCACCAGACACTAAGTCTGAGATGAACTTTAGATCTTTGGGAGGGTAGAAGAGGAATAGGGGAGGAAAGGGATACTGGGAGAAAAACAAAAGGGGCGGGTAACAGTGTTTGACAAGAAATGTACTAATTGCCTTACTCATGTAACTATAACTCCTCTGGAGAGTATGTTTACAAGAAAATTAAAATTATGATATTCATATAATTCTTTGTTACATGCCAAATCCTTTACACAACTACTAAAAACAGTTTAAAAAATTAAAAAGAGACTGTTCCATGTCAAATGCAAAATAAATTGTAACATTAAAGTTTGGAAAATAATTATTTATCTTAGTTTATAGCTCAAGTATTGCAAGTATTGTTTAGTGCTTATTTAAAATATGTATATGTATATATACAAAGTTATGTACATATTTATATATTTACAAAAACTTATGATAGATCTATGTATATATAGGTATATATATACAAAATCCTATGTAATTTGTTAGACTCCAGTGTGCTTTAGCTCTAATATATAATGAGAGCAAAGCAGAATAGTCTTAGGAAAGAATCATACAGGTACAATGTTTAAGAGCTTCTTCATACTTATATGAAATAATATACATACTGAAACAATCTCCAAAGATATGGAAAGAAAATACTTTGAATTTTTTTTTATTTTTCTTTTACTGATGATTCTCTATTACCTTAAATAAGGTTTATACACAAACATATATAGTGGGTGGACATACAATTGAAGGAAAAAGTGTGAACATGTGCAGCAGTGGAGTGCAATGGATATTAAACATGAACTATACAACTCAGGGAGAGAATGGGAGAGAATGAGGGAACAGATGACACTGCACAATAGGAAAGGTACTTATTAATTGGTGCATCTAAATATAACCCCTCTGTATAACACCTTCATAATAACAATAAATTAAATTAGATATAATAAAATAAAAGATATATATCTTCTAATTTTATTTATTTTTTATTTTTATATTTATTTATTTATTTAGTAGGTCATGGGGCCTGAACTCTGTGCATGGGCACTGTCCCCCCGGCTCTTCAGCTCAAGGCTAGCGCTCTACCACTTGAGTCATAGCACCACTTCTGGCTTTTTCTGCTTATGTGGTGCTGAGGAATCGAACCCAAGGCTTCATGCATGCAAGGCAAGAACTCTACCACTGAGCCACCTTCCCAGCCCATCTTCCATTTTTAAATAAAATTATATTTCCAATTTTAATTTTATTGCAGATAAATGAAAGAAAAATTACTTTCTTTTTTAACGAACTAAATAGAATATTGAGTTATACAAAAGTCAATATTTTAATTGAGCATACTCTTCCTCCCAAAATGAAAATTTTGTGGAAACAGAAGTGGTTTTTTTTCATTTTAATGATAATTGCAGTATTAAACAGTATAATAGATGAATAATAGGATATAATAAGATAAAAATTAATCCACTGGAATTCAAGCAATGCAATTGCTTTGGATAATGAGTAGCTTATACATAAGTATAATAATAAATTATGCAGTTTCATATCTTGATTGTTTTACTTTATCATGTTTTCAGGAGATTTTTTTCTGAAGAGAACCTTTTTTTTTTTTTGGTCAGCCATGGGGCTTGAACTCTGTGTTTGGGCACTGTTCCTGTGCTCTTCAGCTCAAGGCTAGTGCTCTACCGCTTGAGCCACAGCGCCACTTTCGGTTTCTAGTGGTTTATTAGAAATAAGAGTCTCATGGATGTTCTTGCCCGGGCTGGCTTTGAACCTCGATCCTCAGATCTCAGCCTCCTGAGTAGCTAATATTACAGGCATGAGCCACTGGTACCCAGCAAGATAACAAATATTTTGAACAAAACATTAAAAATTCTGTAAAAAGATCCTAACAGTAGTTATATGAGATTCCCTTAAAATACATTTAATTGCTTTGTGTAGGAATTTCAGAGAAGCATAATCTATATCTTTCAATTGTTCTTAGTTACTTATTTTTCTTGCTATTTTTCACATTAAGACAGATGAATGGAGAGAGGAGGACTGAAAAAATAAAGTTATAATATTAAATGGGCATATATGAAAATAGAACAAGGAAACTAGATACATTAGGGAAAAGATAATGGAAGGGATGTCATTAATTGAACCCATGTTGTACAAGTAATGAAAGAGAGAAGGAGGAGGGAGAGAGGAAATGAGAGAGATGGAGAGAGAGAGGGGGAGAGAGAGGGAAAGGAAAAAAGAAAATGCTTAGTGCAAAGGACTAACAATGAAACATATTAACACAAACTCTAGCTTTTGGAAAAAGGATGTTCTCATTAGGCCTTCTATACAGTTCGTTCATTTTCTCTATTCTTATTTCCTCCCTCCCCCATGGTGTCCCTCATTTGCAATAATTAGTATACATCTAGGAAAATATTATCAGATGAGCAGAAAAGCTCAAAAGCTATGTACATATGCTCATATAAGATCATGCTAAATGAAACAAACCACAAGATATGGACACAAGTGGTTCTTCTTTGCTGTTGTTGTTGTTGTTTTTAATGTACTATGTGATTGTTTTGTTTCCTTTGTATGTTTTTCCCCCTATGGTATATCTCCTGTTGACACTATACTTGATTTTGGTACCCTGCATCTTGTATATACATTTGTCCAATTTGGGGAGGGGAAGGGGAATGACAAAAAGCTGAAACAAGGATGCAGAATGATCCACTGCAACAATGATACCCACAAGACACTATATTAAAAATGAACTTTACAACTTGGGGGCGGGGAGCAAAAGAGGTGGGGAGGGAAGGGATGGTAGGAGAACAACAAGGGAGAGAGTAACAATTCTCAACAAGAATGTACTGGTTAACTTAGTCATGAAACTGTAACTCCTCTGTACAGCATCTTTACAATAAAATAACATAGTAAAAAAAGAAATGAAAGAATGAAAATAATGAAGTAGTTTGGTGTGACATTAGATCTTTATATATATTTGAATTTAAAATCTTTATTAAATATGCTTACCTGGAAGTTTCAATATGTGTAACATTTTGCTTAAAATTAAAATGGGTGTGCTGTTTAATTCTTGTTTTTAAGACTACATGGAAAAATATTAACCTATAATCTGGTATAACTCAGAGAGATGTTGAAAATAACATCTTTAAGTAATATTCAGTTTTCTCTCCCATTGGTACATAATATAGGAGAAGACAATTGATCTATTTACATTTTAATTCTTATGGTAAAACATGATGCTGAGTTAGTATTAACCACCCTGATATATTTACATTGTGATGTGTTATTGCCAAGTATCCCCTTAGGAACTGCAAATACTTTAATTAAACTATTTCATAAATATAAACAAGAAATGTCCCTAGTGGTACTTGTTACCCAGCATTTTTTTGTAGCTTCACTCATTTTAAATTGTTGAAAAAGATGAAATTATGCTTTTGCTTCATGGTTAGTTTATTTATTTATTAATTAATTAATTTATTTATTTATATTTTTTTGCCAGTCATGGTCCTTGAACTCTGGGCCTGGGCGTTGTCCCTCAGCTCTTCAGCTCAAGGCTAACGCTCTACCACTTGAGCCATGGCATCACTTCTGGCTTTTTTCTGCTTACGTGGTGCTGAGAAATCGAACCCAGGGCCTCATGCATGCAAGGCAAGCGCTCTACCACTGAGCCACCTTCCCAGCCCCTCAAGGTTAGTTTATAATTGAAGTATTCTTCCCACTCAATAAGTCCTGACTAATAAAAAAAAAACATAGTGGAAAAATATAGGCTTTAACAAATAATCTGTAATTTTTCTTGCTAGTAACCATCAAATCATATCACAACTACCATAAAAATGGTAAATGATACTATAGCCATCTGGAAATTAGCAGGTTTGTTCAAGAAATTACACAAGGCAATGATAATTCCTTATAATGCAGGAGAAAAGTCTTTCCATGGCTCCTTGAAGACATTTTAACTAACAATAGATTCGAAATTAACAATAAAAGCATATAGAAATTGGCGCCTTGCTAGGCATCTCAAAGCAATTTTTATGGTTTTATTACATGTTAATTTTTAGGTTCTACAACCCCAAACTCATATATTTATCACTTCATAAGACAAATCCTATTAGTTTTGTGTGATGAGACCTCAAACAACACCTGCAAACACGGAAAATAAAAATATTTGCAGCTGATGCCCTCAGCCTTTATATGGAAATATCCATACATAATGCTTTGCTAAAAGCTAACTTTCAATTATTTAATTCAGTTCCCTCCTCAGTCAAGTCATCCTCCCAGGCCTGATGCAAACACACCAAATGCTAGAACATAAATCACATACTATTTCCCATGTCAATATTTTTTCTCTTTACTGAAAGTCTTTTTATTACTAGTTAACACATTGTTTTCATCAAATCAAAGAGTATAAAATGTTGAAAGTAGAGATCTATCTGTATGTGAGAGGTAGCTAATTCTGGCTGATGAACGTTAGCTTCAGAACTGTGAATCTCTTTGTAGACATCAGTTGCTCTTTATCATATTTAGTTTAGTTGGAATACAAAAGACAAACATATATTCAGAAAAAGGATTTCTGCCTTTGCTACTGGGCTTTCATTGAAAAGAAGCCTGGAAGCATTATTTGAAGTGCAGAGGAAGAGAAGGAGCTGGAGATTTAACACAAGAGATTTAGCTCAAGATCTAGTATTTTCTTTTTAATACCTTGTACAAGTTAATTAAGGGCAGTTAACCAAGAATAGGTAAGAAAAAAACCCCTCAGGAACTAGATTTCATGCCAAATTTTATGTGTCTCTGGCGTTTTTTATTAATATCTGAGACCTGAGTTTATTTAGTTGGAAACAGATCATAATTACTTATGATTTATTTGGCATAATAGAATTTGAGATGATAGAATTAAAAATGCCCATTTCCATTTTGCACATGTGCATGTACCCATATATCTTTCAATCTGGTATATGTGTGTGTTTATGCATATATAAATATATATAGAGAGAATTAAGAAATGATATTAAGTTATATTTTGTCAAGAAAAAAATAGTTGAGTGCACAAAAGAGGCTATATTGAAAGATGTCATTGCAATTGTTCTTTGTTCTATACAACTACAGCTACATCTCAGGTATGAATTAAATGAGTATATAACTCTCTACCTTCCCCCATCCCTTAGATGAATTCAAGTTTAGGGTTTAATGAATTAAGTTTCTCCATTATAATATGTAACAGAGTATAATGCCTGTAAGTATCAATACCAATAATTTAAATGAAAAATGCTCTGTTCTCTTTGCATCTCTTTCTATTTCATACAGTTCTCCTCTCAACTCAATGTAATCTGATTTCAAGTAATAACACTCCACTAATTTCCCAATTCACCTGGAAATTTTTGATCAGAACAATCCTTGGATCCTCAGATTAGCAGGTTTTGTTGGGCCCATCCTTTCTTTTTGGCCCATAATGTTACATTTCTGACTGTTCCACATCTCTAGCACTAATAGTATATACCTCAAAGGTCCTTTGTTATTCATTGCTCTAAAATAGTATGTTCATTATTATTATGTTTTGTAAGGTACATTTTGCCTGAAAATCTTATCTACTTTACAGGTTTTCCAGCTATTTAATGATTGAGCACCAAAATTCAAGTCAAACAGATTTTACAGATGCCAAATGAATCATTGTCCATGTTGACATTAAATTCAATTATCTGAATTATGTGAGGAAAAAGGTAAGGATTTATGATTATAACCTGATAGCATCCTCGGTACATGATATATAGATAGGTAAGTAGGTAGATAGCTAGATAAATAGCAAGCTAGCTAGCTATAGATAGACAGACAGATAGATAGATAGATAGATAGATAGATAGATAGATAGATAGATAGATAGATAGATAGATAGATAAAGAGGTAGAGCAATAAGAGGAAGAAAAGAGGAGGAAAGGGGAGGGGAGGGAAGAAAAGAGAAGAAAAGGAGAGGGAGGAGGAGAGGAGGGAAGAAGAGAGAAGAATAGATAGATGCTTAAATGATAGATACTTAGAAGAGGGAGAGGAACAAGAGGAGGAAGAGGAGAAGAGGGAGGTGGGAAATGGAAATAGAGAGGATAGGGGAGGATAAGGAAGGGAAGGGAAAAGAAAAGAAGGGAAGCATAGGAAAAAGGGTAGAGGGAAAGGAGAAGGAGAAGGAGATGGAGAGGTTGAGGAGACTAGAGGAGTGGAGGATAAGAGCAAAAGAGAAAAGAGAAAAGTAGTGGAGTGTTGGTAGTTTCTTGTGTTGTGGAATTAACAAGGAAGTCATACTTATGGAGTTAATTGGTAATATATTTAATTTGATTTTGTCATAATATGCTTTGGAAATACAACTAGTTTAGTTTTCATGCATTTTTGGTATTTGGTTATTATAACTGCAGAAAGATAACTTTTAGATATATATGCAAACAATGGAGAAAAACAATAACTTAAACAATTACAGTCAGATATATAGATAAGTAGTAATACATCAATTTTTTTATTGTGAAAATACCGTACAGAGGGGTTACAATTACATGGGCAAGGTAATGAGTACATTTCTTATCAAGCATTGTTGCCTCCTCCTTTGTTTCCCCTTCCCATCCCTTCCCATCCCCCGCTCCTCGAATTCCCCCTCCCTGTCCCGCCCCCCACTCCCCTTCCCAAGCCAAAGTTGTAAAGTTCGTTTTTAGACATAACATCTTGTACATCTCATTGTTTTGGGTCCACTTGTATCCCTATTTAAACAATTTGTTTTTTCACTTTTCCCTCCACATATACCAACATCAAATACAGTGAAAGCAGGGGTTATACCGTGGGGGAGGGACATACAAAACAACAAAGAAATCATCTTATAAATATGTTAGAAACAATAGCACGAAAGAAAAAACATTTGAGTCCTGAAATTTTATATTTACATTTGCGTTGCATTTTTAAAATTCCTATCTTTTCTGTAATTACCATTAATTTTCTATTACTTTTTATTCTTGATTATTTCATATTATTCTCTTCCTATTTATAAAGATATCCACATTGAATATACAGGAATATCCTGTGACTCCTTCAACTTCTCCAGAGCATTTAAATTGATGTTTTTTCAGGACCTACTTTCATTATTTATGTCTTGATATTATATCAACGGAACATGTGCATATTAAAGCTAATTCCTAAAGGCATCGGCATTTTGGACTACAAACAACTCAATCTAGGTAAGCATGAAATTAAACTACTGGAAACAAATTATTAGAAATCCTCAGAAGGGGCTGGTGACTAAAAGAGATAATTTCACCATAGAAACAATTTGGTATGTTTTTAAAATCAAAGATGCAAAAGTGTTTGTTGATCCAAAAGATTAACAGAGCATTAATGAAAGGCAGTTTCTAACACTGGATGGTGGTTTCTATAATTTAAATCATTGTTTTTCTTTTGCAAAACTAATGCAAATATAAATTTGAAATAGCGCACTATACATCACGAGGCAGTCAGAAAAGTTTAAAACTAGTTATTGCAAATAAGGGAAACCATGGGACCTATGTTTCTTTGGGCTTGGCTTACGTCACTTAATATAATTTTTTCCAAGTTTTTCCATTTCCTAACAAATGGGGCAATGTCATTCTTTCTGATGGAGGCATAGAATTCCACTGTTTATATATACCACATGGTCTTGATCCATTCATCTACTGAGGGCCATCTGGGTTGGCTCCATATCTTAAGGACTGTTAAGGTTTTTCTTTCTTGCTATTGTTTCTAACATATTTATAAGATGATTTATTTGTTGCTTTGTATGACTCCCCCACGATATAACTCCTGTTCTCACTCTATTTGATGTTAGTATAATTTTTGGAGGGGAAGGGAAAAAACAAATTGTTTAAATAAAGATACAGGTGAACCCATTGCAACAATGAAATGTACAAGACATTATGTTGAAAAACAAAGTTTAGTACTTTGGCACAGGGGGGAGATGGGAACTGATGGGAAGGGGAAACAAAGGAGGAGGCAACCATGCTTGATAAGAAATGTACTCATTACCTTGCCCATGTAATTGTAACCCTTCTGTACGGTATTTTCACAATTAAAAAAAATGCTTAAAACTTTCCCAGATTGCCAAAATAGATCGTGTCATTAAAATATTATCTGTTTACTACTATTTTTACCTATTTCTTCTTGACAATAACCCAGATATAACTTGATCAACAATGAAAACAAGTTAAGAATGTTTTTTCTGGCTCTGTTAATGAGCAATCTATTTCTTAATTGTGTACTGAAAAAATACTTATTTTAACAAATTTCCTTCAAAGTTGCATATAATATTAGTAGAATGTTTTTAGCTCAACATAGAAAATATGAGATTTTAATTTTCAGTATATACCATATTATGTCATATAATATAATCAATATAATATAAATCAAACTAATGGAAAAGATACTTTATTTTTCATTATGGGAAATATTTCCTTATATTATAAATACCAAGTGAAGATCAAAGCATAATAAAATATTTCTATTGTCTCGTTTTCATAGTTAATGAAGTATTTTTAAGTTGTAAAAATCTCTGAAATGGTACAATTAATTTAATGATTTGCAAAGAAATATCCAATATAAAAGGAGACTGCCTACATAAATACATGAATATGGGAATCTATTGTCTCTTTTTAAAGTATGTATTTTAATTGGCTCCTTAAGTATATTGTAACCTATTGATTAGGAATTTATTCTCCATGGTTTGATATCTATCATTAATTAATTCACACAATTTTCTGCTTGGAGTTTGCATTTATCAACATGAAAATGCAGTTAGTGTTATATTTCATTTAGTGATATTATATATCATGTTATTTTAATGTATATGCAATTATTACACAAATTTATTGAATACCATGTGGTAGTTTAAAACATACAAATATTGTGGATAAATCAAAACTTGGTGATTTCTAATTGCCTAATCATTAAAGGAAAACTTGCAGATAAGTTCCAGTCTATTTGCATAAATAATAGTTTTGAATATAAAAGGATTCAAATATGTTTACCCTTAAAAATACATTTAACTAGAAAAGAATCAAGTTTAGAAAAATTAAAATTGAAAGAAAAATCTATTCACCCCATAATGATAAAATTAAGATTCAAATTCTGGTTCCTTGATATTCCTCCCTCTGTGTCTTTGTGTCTCTCTGTCTCTGTATCTGTCTCTTTCCCTTCTCCCTCCCTGTCTCTCTCTGTCTCTGTCTCTCTTTCTCTTTCTTTCTTTTATTGCTTTCCCTATTTTAAGTTTCTTGTCAGTACTCGGGTTTTATTTCAGTACTTCATACTTGCAAGACAGTTAATTGTTTTACCACCCGAGCCCTTGTTGCTCTGGGTTTTTTTTTTGGGGGGGGTAGGTCGTGGGCTTGAACTCTGGGCTTGGGAGCTGTCTCTGCCTGCTACCACTTGAGCCACAGTGCCACTTCTAGTTTTCTAGTGGTTTATTGGAGATAAGAGTCCCACGGACTTTCCTGCCTGGGCTGGCTTTGAACTGCGATCCTCAGATCTAAGACCTTGAATAGCTAGGATTACAGGCTTGAGCCACTGGCATCTGGCTGGTTATCTTAGAAACAGTGTCTTGCTTTTCACCTGTGCTCTCCAGGACACTTGCTCTCACATATGCTTCCTGCCTTAACTAGAATAATATGTACATACTACTAGACCTGATTTTCTTGGTTGGTTGTTGGTATTTGTTTTGTTTTGTTTGTCAGTATGTACAGTCATGAACTTTAAAACATATTTGTACTTTCTTTACGTAGTTGTACAAAGGAGTTGCCACTCAATAGAGAAGTTTATGAATATAGTGCCACTTGATCAATGTCACACATTTAACATTTCACACTCCCCTCTCAAAATCACTCTCTCCATCACAGTATTATCTTTTAGGTTATATTGATATTTTTGTCCATATGAAAAAGAAATTGATGTATACAATGCTTCTTGATCTATGTCATCCCTTCAACACCTACATCCCCTGTAGTAACCCCTTCCCTTATTTTTCTGGGTTCTACTGCATGTACTAAGTATTCTTGTCTACATTCTACTCATTTCCTCTGTTCATTCTTCTAGCCCTTTTCCCTTGCCCCAGTACCCTTGCAAGTACCCATTTCTTGACACTTAACTTGTTAGGCTTTGACTTAGTTTTTCTAAAGAATTATAGGGCTTCTTGGCACAGGTCGAAATTTTCTTAATAAAGACTCAGACACACAACAAATCAAAGAAAGGTTGGACAAATGGGATTGCATGAAATTACAGAGCTTGTGCATGGCAAAGGACATAGCTAGCAAGATCAATAGAAAACCCAAGGATTGGTAAAAGATTTTCACTAGCCACAGGAAGGACAAGGCTCTCGTATCTAAAATATACTTAGAATTCAAAAACTTAAATCCTCCAACAACAAATCCTCAAAGAAACAACCACCTGATGAATAAGTGGGCTAAGGAATTAAAGAGAAACTTCTCTGAAGAAGAAATAGGAGAATGGCCAATAGACACATGAAGAAATGCTCAATTTCTCTAGCCATAAAAGAAGTGCAAATCCAAACAACATTGAGATTCCACTCCAGTTACAATGGCTATAATCAAAATCTAATTACAGATACTGGAGAGGATATGGATGAAAACGAAGCCTCCAGCATTGTTGCTGACAGTGTAAACTTGTTCAATCGCTTTGGAAAGCAGTATGGAGGTTCCTCAAAAGACTCCACATAGAGCTCCCTTATGACCCAGCAATCCCACTTTTGGGCATTTACCCAAATGATCACAAACAAGGGTATACTAAAGCTACCAGCTTTATTATTCACCATAGCTAAGATATGGAACCAACCCAGACGCCCCTCAATAGATGAATGCTACAGGCTTGACTGTTAGGCTTACACTGGCTTCAGATGAAAAGTGACATCGTGCTTCCTTAGTAGCTAGGATTAGAGTTATTAGGTAACAGTATTTGGCAATGTTTATTTCTTAAATCATAATGTTTATTAGAACTACAGTGGAAGAGGATCGTTTTGTTTAGAATATTTTGAAATCATTTTAATAGTTCAGTTTTATAATAGGCCATTTGTGTTGTGTTCATAATTCTTGAATAGCTAATTAATAATCTAACCACAAACAGTCCATAAACTGTTAGATTACTGTGAAAACAAATGTATGAAGATAGTTAGATTGCCTCAACAAAGCAACTTAAGTCATACAATATACTTGTTTTATATCGTATGTGTATTATAAACTAGCTCATATATAGTTTTCATGTACATCATCTGTCCTTATTTATGCTTATAACTATAAGGAGAATTGTTGATTCAATAAAAAGACCTGATGAGAATAGCCTTCTTAAATCATGGGGTTGTAGAGATAGAAAATAAACAGACATTAAGTTAGATCAAATTCAGAAATAAAATATGGCTCTATTAGCTCATGATTTCAGTAAATTCAGACATGAATGGAATCAGAATGAAATAATTTTCCTTGTTGATAGTAGAAGAGAGCATCCTACATTTGGGTCAGGCTAAATCCTGAGAAATAATAATACAACACACACACACACACACACACACACACACATATTTTATCTTGAAATGACAAGAACAAGATTATTCCAATACAGGTTGTCTTCTCTACTTCCAGATTTTCCACAATGCTTTTTTAAAAATTTATTCAATTAGAAAAACTTATGAGCCTTCAATATTTCATATGAGATAAATTTTAGGGTAACCTACCTTCTCATTGATATATGGATGAAAAATCAAGGAAACAGGTTAAATGTGTTCTTTTTAGATTTTGACACTTGAGTATGTAAAAAACTATCCCATATGTCTTAGTTCTCTACGAAGTGTTGAGTGTTTCTCGTATAATATAGATTAACTTAAATGGAGTGTCTATTTACATCTGAATCTAATAATTTACTTATTTACATTTTACTGCAAATGTACTTGTTTTACATATTTATGCTTACATAATTTCATGAATTTATATTAGTCATTGATGCTAATATACTTAATGTCTTCATATACTTTATATAAATACAAAATAAATGTATGTATTTATACATCCTTTACAGATAAATATATGAACAAATTAACACTGAGGAATAACTGAATACTGTATATGTATCTGAAGATGATACTTAATCTAAATTTTTTTCTATGGATATTTTAAGACAGTCTTGTATGTATCCCTGGCTGGCCTGGAACTCAGAATCCTTCTGCCTCACCTTCCTAAAAAGTGGAATTAAAGACATATACCACTATGGCTGCCCTTAATCTAAAATTAATTGTAATGGTTCAAATAGGTGATTTTAAATTTTTCTGCTTCAGCAAAATTTAATCAATGCTGAATTATGTAAGTTTGCAGAAATTGTTTCTCGTAAGTAAATGGGACATAATGAAAACAGCCAAGGAATACTTTTATACTCTTGAGGAAACATAAATTTTGTAAATCTGTGTCATATTGCAATAATTCTGAAAAACTAGCTTTAGAGTTATAAAAAAGCCTTAAAGGAGCAAAAGAACTTCTACAGAGTCCATTAGGTGGTAGGTTGGTGAGCGGAATTCAATTCTTATTATAGCAATTATTAGAAGGGAAATTAAAGAAGAAAAAAATGTGCTGAACATTAAACTTGCAAACAATGCAGTTGTAGAGATAATTTAAAGCAAATTATACAACACCATATGTTTAAGCGAACCTCTGAAAACAAAAATTAAATGAACAGAAAAACACTAAATGCAATAAAGCTGGAATTAATTAAATGAAACTTAATTATAAGAAAAATTCATTTTTTCTGGGTGTAACTATATGTATAATTAACATATTTAGAATATAGATAAGATGGATGTTTTGAAGAAAGAAATTTTATTGCATATTTATTAAAAATATAGCATATTAAACTATTACTGGTTCATGATCCACAACTATACAAATTCCTTTCACAATAGTAAAAACCTATTGCTATCGGTAATTTGGGAGGACATGGGTGTATAAAATTGACTAAAATTAGACCAGAGTAGAATTTTAGAAGAGTTGGAAGATAATCTAAGTCTTGAAATGACCTATAGAAAATGTTTTGAATGTGCATTTATTTAATTTGTATGAGTCATTACTTCAGATAAGTAGTCGGTCAGAATACTGAACTATTAGCAAACTGGTGAAAAAATGTTCACAATAAATGTCACATATTTAATGATCAATTATAATAATCATATGTAAGATCATAGTTTTAGTGTTAGAAAAATGGAACACTCATTCTATCAAACATGTTTGGGCCACATGATAGATCTTCAGATGACAGAGTGACCCTGAACTGATGACCATCAGTAATTATTCATTCATACTGAGGACTAAATGGAATACAACTCAAGAGAGAATACATTGCAGAGATTTAAGATTCATTTACAAAGAAAGTTCCAATCTTAAAAATGTGTGAAGTTCTGAAATGTATATTATTTATTCCCTTGAAATATACAATGTGAATAGTTATTCAATACAGTACTAGCACAGTTCAAGCCATCTAAACATTGCAATTTTTGTGAGTAGGCAGAAAATGTTATGGCAGGAAGAAACACTCGAAGTTACTCAATGCCTTTAGCTGAATTTCAGATACATTAAAAATGTGCCTTATCTATTTCTTTTTAAGTTCAGCAACAAGAGAAAGGGTATAGCTGATGGCTTCAATGTATATGGCTCTTTTTTTTTTGGACTTCAGGATTTATTTTTATTTTTTGGTAGTATTTTTTGTTATTTGTTTTCTTTCTTATTTTTTTTAATTGTGAAAATACCGTACAGAGGAATTACAATTACATGGGCAAGATAATGAGTACATTTCTTATCAAGCATTGTTGCCTCCTCCTTTATTTCTCCTTCCTACCCCTTCCCATCTCCCCCCACCCCTATTCCCCATAACCCCCTCCCCCTGCCAAAGTCATAAAGTTTGTTTTTCGATATAACTACTTGTATATCTTATTGTTGCAATGGGCCCACTGTATCCCTATTTAAATGATTTGTGTTTTTCCCTTCCCCTCCACAAATTATACCAACATCAAATACAGTGAAAGCAGGGGTTATACTGTGGGGGAGGGACATACAAAGCAACAAAGAAATCATCTTATAAATATGTTAGAAACAATCACAAGAAAGAAAAAACATTTGAATACTTATCTTGGGGTTCATTTCACCTAACATCAACTTATCTGACCTTTTCTGCTTGTCTCAGACATATATGAGTTATTGCAAATAAGGGAAAACATGGGGACTATGTTTCTTTGGGCCTGGCTTACTTCACTTAATGTAATTTTTATCAAGTCTTAAAATAATAAATGACCCAAGCAGTACTCCCAAGGCACTGTCCTAAAATCAACAGGGCAACCTTCTTCAGTGCTGTAAATGTGCCCTGGTGGTTTGAAGCTTAATTGTACATCTTTAACACCTAATTAATGACAAGAGACTGACTTAGGTACTTTGAATAAAATTTCATTACTTTAATTCTGTCTGTGAGGTGTACCATTGCTCTTAAAACAAATTGTTCATGTGAAATCATGTTTCTGAACTTAAAGAAAAATATCTAAAACAATTTCTCTATAAAGCCAATTTAATTAAACTTTGGGATTCAACTATTTTTTCAATAAATCAATTTTCTTTTAGGGTATATGCAGTGATTTCTGATGTGAATCTTTAAGATCAAACAATGAAATCACAGTGAAAAAAGTGCTGGAAACCTATTGAAGATTCAGAGTAGGCTTACTCTCCATGTCACCCCATAGTCCCATGAAGATAAGAGAAAGAAGAGAAAGTAAAAATGTAAGTATGTTTTCCAAACCTTCAATCTACCCAAAGATGAATGTAAGATTCAAAGAAAGTGTTGAATGAAGCAAAGACACGAGGGTGGTGGTGGTGTGTGTTTGATCTGGTAGAGGGGTTTGAACTCAGAGGCTCATGCTTTCTCTGGGATATTTTTTTTTGTTCAAAACTGGAGTAACAGTGGAGGAAAGAGGCCCAGGAGCATATGGCAAGCTTCTGGGTCCCAACCATGGCCTAAGTGAAAACATAGAGCCTTCCCGTGCCTTCAGTGAATCTATTTCTGATGCTATGATAGTCTGTATACTTTTAGATTAGTACTTATATGTGATTGGGAGCAAAATTATTTCATTTATTTTAACTGTAATGTAAAGAAAAAACATCCCCCGCCAAAAAAAATAAACAGTGAGTGCTAATTTCATTTAAAGTAACTTGAATGAATTTTGTATGATTTTCCTTGAAATTCTCTTTGCCTTCCAGCAACCAAAACCTGCCTTAAGTTGATCTAATGAATGGGAATTTATATCAAGCAGCTTTTTCCTGGCAGGTCTTTTTTTTTTTTTAACAAATATCTACATAGATCCTCTATCCATGCTTAATGCAAGTGGTTTTTCATTTTTTTCATTTGCATGCTAACATTTTGGCATTATTGTCAGATACATGATTTGTAAATATTTTTATTGTAAAGATGATGTACAGAAGGATTACAGTTATATAAGTAATGAGTACATTTCTTTTTGAACGGTTAACCCTCCCTCATTTTCTCTCACTTTTCCCCTACTGCTCTCCTCCCAAAGTTATAAAGTTCATTTTCAACATAGTGCCTAGTGAATATCACTGTTTCATTGTTTCACCATTTGTCTTGACACTTCTGTGAATCCCTTTCCCTTCTGCAAATCAGATAAATGTATGTAAAAGACAAAGGTACAGAGATCAAAAAGTGACAACAGGGCATAAAACAAAGGAAAATATATGAAAATATATTTTCTTGATCCATTCATCTATTAAAGGGCATTTGGGTTGGTTCCATATTTTATCTATCGTAAATAATACTGCAATGAACATGTTTGTGCTGGTGGCTATGATCTGGACTTGTTTGTGATCTTTGGGTAAATGCCCAGGAGTGAAATTACTGGGTCATAGGGAGGCTCTATGTTTAGTCTTTTCAGGAACCTCCACACTGCTTTGCACAGTGGTTGAACCAGTTTACATTCCCAACAACAGTGTAGTAATGTGCCCTTTTGGCTACATCACCAGCATCCGTTGTTATTAGTTTTCACACTGTAGGTTGCTTTCTCATTTTGTTGCTCCTTATTTTCATTTCCTCTTCCTCTTTTTCTTTTCCTTTCCTTCCTTTGTTCCTTCATTCTTCCTCTTTTCCTTCCTTTCCTCTTCCCTCCTTCAATACTTCATTTTGAAGTTTGTCCTGCTGCTACTTGAGCTGTATTCGTAGCCCTTTTATGCTTTACTTAGTTTTTATAGAATCTCAAATCTTTGACTAGAACAAGTATTGAACAAAAGTCCTCTTAACTATGCTTTCCTATAGCAGAAATCAAATGTTTGTAAAACCACCGATGGTTGTTGACATGAGATCTTATGGTTGTTGACATGAGATCTTGGTAATTTGTAACCTGGGATGGTTGAACTCTTATCCTCCCAATATTTGCTTTCTATGTAACCATGGTTTACAAATGTTAGACACCATATCCAGCTACCATTTGATTAATGTGCAGTAAACTTTTGATTGAAGGAATTATATATGTTTATTTTTTACTGTGATTTAGTATTATATCAGAACAATAACAGCAACAAATTATTGCTAAAATCCAAGGCAAGCAGTCTATCTCTCTTTGCTTATAGTAGTTTTATGATTTCACATATTACAGTTAAGCATCTAAAACATTTTCAGTTAATTTGTGTAATTTAGAATTGTTTATATTTTAATCCTTTTGTTGTGCATTTCCAAGCACTTATTTAGGAAAACTCTCATTTTGTATTTCAACATCCTCATTGAAGATCAGTTGGCGTCGAGGTGTGGATTTATTTTCTGAAGGCTCTATTGTGTTTCATTGATCTGTATGTCTGTTTTTATAACAACACCATCCTGTTGTGATTACTGAGGCTTTACAATATTTTTGAAATCATCAAATTTGATGCTGTCAGCTTTGTTCGTTTTGCATTAGCTATTCAAAGACATCATTTGAATTGGTAGTTTTTGTTGTTCCTCTAGAGTTTTAGCAATGTTATTTTCTGTAAATGGAAA
Organism: Dipodomys ordii; assembly: GCF_000151885.1. Taxonomy (NCBI): domain Eukaryota; kingdom Metazoa; phylum Chordata; class Mammalia; order Rodentia; family Heteromyidae; genus Dipodomys; species Dipodomys ordii. The sequence continues at coordinate 1,999,562 of NW_012267233.1, read as the reverse complement.
TAATTTTCTAGATTTTGATAAAGATTAACTTGTAGATCACTTTGAATAGTGCAGAGATTTAAAAAATATGAACTCTTTCCATAAATGTGTACAAGATACCTTTATATCTCTCTTTAATTTCTCTCACAAATATTATACATATGTGTTGATTTTTATTATACTTTAAATTTTTTAATATATACATTTTATTGTAAAGATACTTTACAGAGTGGTTACATTACATGAGTAAGGTAGTGAGTACATTTCCTATCTAGCATTGTTACTCCCACCTTTGTTTTTCTCCAACCATCCCTTCCCTCCCACCTCCCAAACTCCTTCTTCCCCCTACCCCAGAGTTTTAAAGTTAATTTTTAACATAGTGTCTTGTACAACTCGTTGTTACAATGGGTCAACTTGTATCCTTGTTTCAGCATTTTTTTTAATTTTCCTTCCCCAAATTAGAAAAAAATGTATATACAAGGTACAGGGTACCAGAATCAAATAGAGTGAAACCAGGGAAGAAACAAAAGAAATCACATAGTACATTATAAATACATTAAAAACAACTTAGATCTGCGGCTTTTTATATAAGGCTTTTATTCTGTTGAGGTGATTATTTTCTTTGTTTTTGTATCATGAGTGGATGCTCACTTGTTTCTTTTGTTCTCATCAATTTTATTCATCTTCACAAGCAGTTCACTGGAGCTAGTCTCACTTACATATTAATAATGCTCTCCCAACTATTTTTTCTTTTTTTTCCTTCAGTTAATAGTCATACAATTAGCTGATGTTTGTCACCAAATTCTTTTCCTGGGTACTTCATATTAGATTAGGAAAAACACCCAATTTCCCTATCTTCTTAATCTTCAGATTACTTGCGAATTTCAAGAACTGTAAAGTCATTCTCAACCTAAGCCTGACAACTTAATGTAACTTTAATATTTAATAGTATATTTACCATCATTCTTCTTATCATCATCCAGGTGTTAATTTTCAAAGACTGAGTTGCAATCTTTCCTACATTCCATTTTATCTCTCCAACAATGATATTTCCAGTTGTACATCTGATAATGTTATTCACCTACTTACAAGCAGTCAGTTCTCCCCTAAACATCTCCCTTAAAAATTCTTCTCCCCTAAAACTCAACATAAGGAAAACAGTCTAATATGGTAATTGTAAGGTCCGCCCCTGGATGGGGAGCAGAAGCCACTCTCCTCACAGCCAAGTCTTCATCCAGTACATGCGTTACCTAGGCAACTGGCAAACCTGGAAGAAGTCACATCCATCTGCATCTGCTGAGGTCACATCTGGATCTAGTCCCACCTCCTCTTACTTGGTCCCACCTCCCTATACCTGGCCACATCTTTTCCCACCCCAACCCTACATAAGGCATGGCTCAGGGCCGGATTCCCTCTTTTCCAGCCTTGTGGAGTGCCAACCTGGCCTGGTGCCAGCCCGTCCACTGAATAAACCTAACCCTGACCTGAATACCACGTGCAGCTTTTTAAAAAAACCTAACAATAATGATATATATATATATATACATATATATATATATATATGTGTGTGTGTGTGTGTGTGTGTGTGTGTGTGTGTATATGTATTCATACTTAGGAAATCTCTCTGGAATTTTCTTTATGAACCAAAGTGCACCATATTATATATCCATCTGAGATTTCCTGTGGTTATTATGATACAAAATTCAATGTCATTACTTGGAACATTTACATTTAGCATTTTTCTTTCCCTTGATGAGATCCTGCATAGGTGCATCTCATTTCTTCTCATGCACATTTTATTAGCCATGATTTTCTTCTGATTAGTCTATCTTTTTAGGCACTTGTTAAAGAATCATGGACTGGGAATATAGAGCCAAAGCCTTCTAGAGAAAAAGTAAATTGCCTTATTATCTTAAGAGGAAATAAAACCAAGGTATTATCTCACCCTGGAGGAATGGCAGATAAGTTTTCCTCTTCACTATAGCCCAGAGTGAGTATTCTGTTGGTTCATTTCATGATGATGTACAAGAGTAAACTGAGGCAAATCTGACATTCATCTTGCTTACTGTATCATGATTATTTAGCACCATCGTCTCTGTCATGTTAGAGACAATAAACTTTAGTAGTCATGGTACAGAAAGAAGATATCTCACACTTCCTGTAGTATACTTGAAAACCTAGCAAGGTAATTTATTGGCAGGCAAGAAGTGCTCTCCTGTGGCCCTTCCATTTCTCTCACTTTCCTCATTGGGATTATTGCCTAAATTCACTTTCTTTATTTTTATTGTGAAAATACCGTACAGAGGGGTTACAATTACAGGGGCAAGGGAATAATTACATTTCTTATCAAGCATTGTTGCCTCCTCCATTGTTTCCCCTTCCCATCCCTTCACACACACCCCTCCCTAAAAAGTTGTAAAATCCGTTTTTTAACATAACGAATTGTACATCTCATTGTTGCAATGGGTCCACTTGTATGCCTATTTAAATGATTTGTTTTTTTTCCTTCCCCTCCACACATTATACCAACATCAAATGCCTAAGTTTACTTTCTAAGCTTTCCAGTTTTATCATCCTAATTAATAAAAGGCTTACTTTAACACTAAACTAAGATATACTCCTGTGAAGTTTCCCTTAGATCTTTGAACAAATCTCTTATTTGTATGTTGTTCCACACATAGCTTCATAGAATTTACTTGTCCTAGTTCTCAAATCATGATCATTCCAGTAGACAAAATATAATTCCTGTTTTTGACAGTGTTTTATAGGTAGTAAAAAAAAGTCTCTTTCTTTGAGAAAGTATTCACTTTTTCCTCAAGATTTCTTCAAAATGTGTTTTGAAATACATGTAATATAAAATAACTTTCTTTCTATTGGTCTACCATTATCTGTCTCTCTTTTGAACATGAACCAACACTTTAATCTCACTCTTTCTCTAAGATTCTAATGCATTATTAATTCCATCTTCTTAAGTAAGTTGCCTGTAATTATAATTGTCTTTCTAAAAAAGAAAATGCAACAGCTGCACCTACTCGGCAAATGGATCCTTGGAGAATGTAATTAAGTTATTTCAATTTGGAAACTGAATATTATCAAGAGCTATGGGATGTATAACCTTAAGGCAGACCTTTCCACCAGGATTTTAATAGTATGTCGTTTGCAAAAACCTAGATAACTAGAAAATTAGAATGTAAAATTTTGCATGCTCCAATCAGAGGTTTAATAAATGGGATTAAGTTATATAATCCTACATGCTATAATTAGCTAGAACATTTGGTAGACAACAGAGTCAAGGAAGTAGAAACCATATGCTTACTGCCATTGTCACACAAAATATATAGCTTTATTTCCTGAATGGCAGTGGATTTTCCCTATAAACTAAAACGAATATTGCAGAAGTTTGTTTTTATGTTACAAGATTATCTGAAAAGAAAGTAAGAATGAAATTGTGCCATATTCATATGGGTGAATTCCAAGGAGATAAAGCTATTTTCTAGAGACCCCATGTAACCAGAATTATTATATAATTAGGAATTACCTTTGGGGGATCACAAATAAATACTGTTTACTTGTATGCTTAGATATTTAGAAACAGAGGAAGTTACTTCTGGAAAAATTAAGTACAGTACAATAAACTACATCCAAGGCCTATGCAGGACATCATTTATAATCACACATGCTGGGAACTGTCAGATAAGGAGTACTATGTATGTGAACTCTGATGTGATCAGAATTTCTTAGAGTTGTACCTAGATTATGTTGCACAGATAGCTGTTTTAGGAGTTTCAGGTGTATTAAATGCTCTTTATTAGTTTAATGCATGTGCCACATAATTCCTATTAAGACAAGTTGGAGAGAAAATGGAAAAGTAATCTTATTGTACCAATCCTAATGAACATATGTCAGCAAGTATGAATTTTATATCAACTTATATGGTCAAATAAATTTTGCAAATTAACCTGTAACATGATCTGTGCTCTAAAATCCTCCCAGTAAAAATGAGGAGATAATCACATGGAATCTCAGTCTACCTTTTATAAAGATACATGAGCATAAAACTTAACTTTTTCATGACTACTTTAGCATTAGTCACTTTGCTTTTATATAAATTTGAGGACTTTGATAGCTTCACTTGTACTTAATTTTTGAATACTATGTTAGCTTTTAATGAAGGTGGAAATCTTCATTATATAGTCCATTTTTTCCCTCTGTGGAGAAAACTAATTTGAAAATATCATGAGTTAGCTAAAAGCACTGCATCATTTTCTGATTCTATTCAGAGTAACAGCTAAATGGAATTCTCGTAAAATTCCCATCTACATGTAAATGTTGCAGAGAGAAGCTCTTACTGTTCACCTGCAAAACCAGTCCTAAAACAACAAGCCAGGACTCTTGAATCAGGGACTATGTTGTCTGGGGTTTTCATAAATCGTATCCCATCATTTCTGAAACTCTCAGGATTATTTCAGCAAGATAAATGTTTGATTTCATCAATATTTTTTAACTCAAAGGAAACTTCTGCTTTGGGCTAGCATCATTATTATTACATTTTAGAAATCCTGATTTAGATAAACTGTATTTGAATATAATTTCCAGCATTCATTTTTCTTAAATGTTTATTAGCTTTAAGTTTCTAAATTTTGTTTCAAAATCAAGTACAATAATCTTTCCATTTCCATTTTCACTTTTTATGATTGTGGGTAACTCCAGATGTGTTTATCTGGATCAAAAATATAAATGAAAAATTTTAAGGAAAGTTTAAAAGACTATTATTTAAAGTCAAAGTTAAAAAAACTCTTTGTGCAGCCCATTACATTTGTTATCTATTATTTTAGCTGTCATTAATTTTTTCTTCTTACTACTTTGTAAATTTAATTTAATTATATTTATTTTTAACCACTGCTCATTATCCATGAATGATTGGTTCCAAGACATTCCTTCAGATACAGAACTCAACAGATGTTCAATAGAAAATGGTACAGTACTTGTAAATAAGCTGTGCACATACTTTACATATGTCAACTTATCTCTAGATTGCTATGATATATAATCTATGATAAATGTTATGTTAATTTTTATACTCTGTTGTTTATGGGTAATCATAAGAGAACAGTGAGCATGTATTCTACACTGTAACTATGTTTTCTAAAGATTTTCAATCTTAGGTTCTTTTAATCTGTGTCTGTAAAACCTATGGATAACAATGACCAACAGTACGGGGTGAGGGGAGAGGGAGAAGAAGTGTACATACAGAATTCAGCACTATCTGTGGGGCACATATCCACTGAGATCTGTAAACACATTCCTACAGACAGACTGAGACAGTTGTAGTGATGCTGAACTGATGACGTGAGAGGAAAATAATTAGAAATATTCAGATAAATATCATTACTCAACCTATCTTTTTGATATATCCTAAGATCAGCAAACCAAACATAAAATTCTTGCATTAATATAAACATTATATTTATTATGTTTTGTTAGTCCTTTGTTTGGTTTGAGACATTTTTTTTTATGTATCCAGAATGGTACTGAACTTGGAATATAGTCCAGTCTGTCCTCAAATTCAGGGTCTTCTTGCTCCAGTCTTCCATATGTTGAAGATTCAGAGGGGGCCACTGTGACCACTTTACACTTAAAATTCCATCACAAGTGAGTTTATTTCTAAATGCACTTGCTAGCAATAGTGAGGTAATGACCACAACAATTTTTACTACCATCATTTTCTACTTGTCAATCCATTCAGTTCAGTCTTATTTTGATGTACATTAATTTATGTATTCATGGATTTATCTTTGGTCTGTCGTGGGGCTTCAACTTAGGGTCTGGGTGCTATTCCTCACTCTTCAGTTCAAGGCTAGTGCGCTACCACTTGAGCCACATGCCACCTTTGGTTTTCTGGTGGTTAACTGGAGATAGGAGTCTCATGGACTTTTCTTCTTGGGCTGGCTTTCAACCATGATCCCTAGATTTAAGCCTATTTAGTAGCCAGGATTACAAGGGTGAGCCATGGGCACCCGGACTTGATTCACTTCTTTAGTACTGTGAACACTATTATATAAGCCACTACAAAATTTGAATTGATACAATATTTATATTTGAGGTGACAAAGAATATAAAGAATGGCATGTCTGCTAAAGAATGATGAAAACTCTTTTAAAAGCCAAGGTAGAAGGCAAACTTTATGTAGACTTAGACAAATGCAATTTCATGGACAGGACATAGATAAACCTTGATGTCACCAATGTTCTGTATCTACTTTTTTCTTCTTATTTTATTTTGTTTGTCTTTTTTTCCATTGTTATATTCCTGGAAATCTTTGATTTTGGTACCCTCCCTTTTGTGTATACATTTACCTGATTGGGGGAAAGGAAGGGAAATAACAAAGAAAGAAGGACAAAGGATGGCGCACTGCAACAATGATACTCACAGGACACTATTTTGGGATGAACTTTACAACTTCGTGGGGAGGGTAGAGGAATGGGGAGAGAGAAGGGAGGAGAACCACAATGGAGTGGATAACAATGTTCAATGAGAAATGTACCTTACTCATGTAAATGTAACCCCTCTATACAGCATCTTTACAATAAAATAAAATAAAATAGCCAATCTCTTTTATTCTAATTGGTCTTGTTTGACTAGGGACTTTCCTCTGAATGAACATTTCCAGGTCCACAAGTTGTTTTGCAAACAAGCTCCTATTAATTTTCTACTCAGGGTGAAATGACTTGTCCTATAAACAAAACATCACTGGCTTTGATTCTAACAGGAATATAATGGAGTCACAGATAAAACAGTCATTATTTTTTGAAGGCCTGTTAGGATTTTATTTTTTATAGCTCTGAGCATTTTCATTGTAACGAGCAACTAGCCATGGGAAAAATTACATGTTTGCTCATCAAGTTTACAGAGATTTTCCTAGGTGTAGCTTTTGATTGTACAAAACACATTTGATTAAGAGGGATAATCCAGATTCTACAAATGCATTCCCTATATTTCCAGTTAAAGGAGAAAGAAACACACATATCCATGATATTTTTATTTCAGTATCAGTTATGTTCTTCCACATTATTATTTATTATTTAGCAATGAAATAGAAAAATGTGTAAAATGAAATATTATATGTTCTATTTCATGGTTGGTAAAATTGGAAAATTTACATTCCATTTTTCTCATGTTCTGTGGTTAAGCTGAGTAACAATATATTTATGTGCAATAGCACATTAACTCCTTGTACAATATTATCTACTCTATGGAGGAGTTTAGCTTATAATTCTTTTAAATGTTGTCTCAATAGCAAACAAATTGCTCAAAATAAGTAAAAGTTTACCAAATTATGGGGATGGAAGTTTGCTTCAACAAAGTGGGGTCTTTAAACAATGGAAAAATGTTGCTGCTAATTCTATAATTCATGAATCCCAAACCAGAGTCTCATCAATGGCACATTCTCTCTGAAGGATCCAGGGGCAGATTCGTACTTGCTTCTTCTTATTGATAGGCCATCTGCTTTTTCCTAAACTGAAAATATCATGTCAATGTAAGGTTTCTTCTCTTTCCATACTGAAGCAGGAATGAAACAAAAAGGAGAGAAGCAAAACTCGCCACATTTTCTAATCATTATGACTATTGAATCTATTAAATATTATTTCAGAGATATATGGGCTTCTTTGAATGCATGAGGAAAAATGAATTAAAAAAACAAAATGATCAAGAAAGATGTGAAAACAATTACAGAAGAGAGCAGCATTGTGGAAGGCAGACATGAATGATAGTCTTTGCTTGTTTGATCAGCAGCCCTTTCAAAATATATTTTAAACTTTATCTTTTGTGCTAGAATTTACATAACAATAGTTGTAAAGGATTTGATTGATTAACTTTGACTGTATGAAAAATAAGCTCCTTTCAGATCATATATCTACCTATAAAAGTTTGAGGCTCACACAATAATCTCCAAGAATTACCCTTGGACATTTATTTGGAACTTGACAATATGCTAAAAGGCAAAAGTTACAACAGGTGATTTTTAATGAATAATTAAGTAATTATAGTTTGATTTAAATTAAAGGAAATAAATGTTTCAGAAAACTGGCCTTCTAAAATGAATAAATATAACATGTCTCAACATTTATTTTTATTTAAGAACTAAGATTTTTGTGAACCTGGTTTGCAAAATAAACTACAGTATTTCTAAAATTTATGTTTTTCATATTATATATATTATAAGATTTGTGATTGGCATCTACAGTTTATCAAAGCTATCCATAATGAATGGCTGACAATGCATTACAGATAAAATTCATAGATAACAAATCCATCATTTGGGAGACATAAATTCCACTGGAAGTCACTTGATTCCCTTTGCATTCTATGTTTTGCAAGGGTTCCCAGTTTCATTATTCTTTGTGATAATATTTTCCAATTCAAGAAACCTGTTTTCTGGCTTTTTGTTTCTACAGGCAAGGTGTCAATCCATGTGGTTGAAATAATATACTCATGCATAAACTCTCAGATTGGCAGCACAATGCTGTGCACTCCTTCAACTCTCCTCTTATTGCTTTCCTCACTCTAATCAGGAGGTATTTCAGGCAAATCTCTCCCTTCCAAGATACCTTAACCTAAAATCACCGCTCTTTACTGTAAGTGCCTATTTGTGTATCTCCCCTCAGCGAGAAAATAGAAACTCATAAAGATAAAATAGTTTAATTTGTGTCACTGAAGATATAAATTTAAATGCAATAAACTTGCTTCTTATAATAATAATAAAATATTTTTTGTCACTAAAAGTAAAAAGTAGGCCACAAAGCTCTCTGAAGAATTTGATAAATTAAACAATTAGATTAATTACATTTTAAAAATTCTTCTAGGTAAAAATTAGACTGTCCTGTATAGTGGTCTTAAAACTATTTCAGATTAAATATTTTACCAATATCACTTTTTAGTTTTAATAAAATCATGAAATAATATTTAAAATAAGAGCTAAATAAAACAATTAAAATAAATATGCATTTTTAAAAGCTGTAAAAATGAACAATACCAGCCACAATGAAAATTATTTTTTTCATTTTTTTCAATTAAAATGAAAACAATGTCTTCTCTGAACTGAAGCCACATCTTACACTACTAAATTATAGAAAAGTTTTATACTTAATTATATAAAAATTGTGAAAGCATTGGAATTTCTGATTAAGTTAAAAAATAAATGAAGTTTCTTAACAAGAAGAATAAGTGGCATTCAGAGGACTAGAGTCATAATGGCTCTGGCAATATTCATGAGAGTCCTTTATTAAAGTAAAGAGGAGGAAGAAAAGCAAGAGATTATGAATTGTGCATATTGGGCCTCATCCTAGAGCATGATGATATACAAGGAGATATTTTATTCATATGAGCTAAATAAGGTCACATATTAACCTGGAGCTGTGATTTATTTAGAATTTTACAAGGTTTATTATAATGTTACAGAAGACTATATCAGATTAAAAGGATAAACTAAGATGTACATCTTTGAATATAATTTAGAAAAGTAAAAGTATGTCTACCACATGCTGTGTACATATCTGAAGGTAAGTAAGTCAGACTATGATAGAAACACTTCTAAACACATTCTTTTATAGAGGCAGTGTAGACGCTGCTACTGATGAATGTGTGTGTGTATGTGTGTGTGTGTGTGTGTGTGTGTGTGTGTGTGTGTGCATGCTGCTTTGGATTAGTAATAACCTAACCATACACCCAGTCCCACTATTGCCACTGTAAGACAACACACAGGAGAGCCTACTTGATGAGATTAGTTTCTTTGGTGTTTATTTTATTGAATCATAGTAGAGAGTTGTTCCTTTGGGTAATTTGTTCTATTGGACAACTTGTTAATCTCTTGGCACAATTTTTCACAATTCATTACATAATCATATCTATATTCATCATATATATCATATCTATGAGTAATGTGTTATATATAGACAATGGAGTATTAGTCATAAAGAAGAGTGAAATCTTGGCATTTTTAGGTAAAAAAGCTAGAGATTATCATGTTTAAGCAAAGTAAGTGAATCTCTTAAGGATAAAAGATTCCCTATTTAGAGTGCTGTATAATTAATCATGTCCAAGTGTGATTGTTTGTCTTTTACTATACATTGGGTTGACTTGTAGATTTATAGACACATTCTAATGATTACAAATGAGAGAAAGCTTGCAGCTTGTTTCTTTGCATCTTCACTTAGTATAATTATTTTCAAGTCTTTCGATTTCCTTATGAATGAATGAGGTAATGTCATTTTTCTGATGGTAGTATAGAATTCCATTTTGTGTGTGTATGTGTGTGTGTATGTGTATGTGTGTGTGCATGTGTGTGTGTGTGTGTGTATCCACCATTTGTCCACTGAGGGACCTCTGGGTTGGTTCATCTCAGCTATGGTTACACAAAGCTGTAATGAACATGGTCATGTCGGTGTCGTTAGTGCAGCCTGGTTTGTGGTCAATTGCCCAGATGCACAGGAGTGGAATTGCTCAGTCATAGGGAAGATCTATATTAGGTCTTTTGAGGAACTTCCAGAGTGGTTGACCAAGTTTACATTCCCACCATCAGTGTAGTAGGGTTTCCTTTTGACCACACAATGCCAATATCTGTTATTGTTAGTTTTCTTGATTATTGCCATTCTAACTGGGCTGAGGTGGAATCTCAATGTTGTTTGATTTGTATCTCTTTTATAGCCAGATATATTGAACAGCTATTCCTGTGTGTAGTGTACATTCTTACTTCTTAGAAAAGTCTCTTTAAGCCTTAAGCCTATTTGCTGATGTGGTTGTTGTTGCTTTGAAGATTTGCTTTTGGGAGCATTTATTTTTTGAGCTCTGAATATATTTTAGATATGAGCTCCTTGTCTGTTACATGGCTAGTTAAGATCTTTTCCCAATCTATGGGCTTCCTATTTATCTTGCTAGCTACACCCTTTGCCATGCAGAAGCTTTGAAGTTTAATGCAATTCCATTTATCCAACCTTTCTTCGATTTGTTGTGCTTTGGATCTTGAGTTAGGAAGTTTCCATTTGTGCCCAAGAGCCCTAGTGGTTCCCCTCTCCCTTCCTGGAATATTTTCTCTGTATCTGCTGTTACCTTTGAGGTCCTTGATGCATCTGGAGTTGATTCAGGTGCAGGGTGATATATAAGAATTGGACTTCAGTTTTATGCATGTGCAAAAGCCAATTCTGCTAGCGCCATCCATAAGGAAATGGAGAGACTTTGAAAAATTATATTAAGCAAAGTAAGCCAGACCAAAAGAAACATAAGTTGCATGGTTTGTAATAACTAGAATGTGCCTAAAATCTGTGCCTGATGGATAGCAAAAGACAAATAATTACAATTGGACATGATTAATTAAACAGCACTCTAAACATTAACACAGTGAGAACAAAGGTTGCTATTCTTAGAAGAGGATCACAAGGGCTCAATAGCTATATGCTTATAAAATGGAAACAGGGGGTATTTTTATTGCACTATTTTCAGTTCTTTTCTTCCCCCCCCCCAATTTGGCTTATTCCCTTCTGTCCCTGTTTTTGATTTCTGTACCCTTTTGTCTTGTGTATAAGTTTTTGTAATTTGGGGAGGGCAAGGGAAGCACAGAAATGATGTAACAAAGGGTGAATGAATCAGCAGTGAAACCCATAGACACTATGTTGGAAATGAACTACTTTGTGGGGAGGGAAGTGGGGAGGGGAAAAGCTGAGAGAGAATGAGAGAGGGGAGACACTATTCAAAAGGAAATGTGCTCATTACCTGACTTACACAACTGTAACCCATCTGTATACCACTTTTACACTAAATTTAAAAAAATGTTGCATATTTTCTCTCATGCATAGAATTGAGACTATATATGTATATATATATATATATATATATATATACACACACACACACACATGCACACACAAAGCTATACACACTACATATATGTGACTATAACCTAGAAGAGTGGGATATCTGGGGAACAAGGCAATGGAAGCATAACAAAAAAGAATGAAGCAATGCCAGGTGAATGAGAACTGAAGCACATTTTGTCAATGTAAAATTAAGATATAAAGAAGGCTAGTGAAAGGAACTAGAATATAAAGGACACAAAGGCAGAAAAAACCTAAGCAATGAAAGGGTGAAATTCAATTAATGCATGATGTGCACATATGTGAATTTTTTAGTAAAAGCTATTATAAAATTAATATGCACTGCAAAAGTTGCACACATTTTTTCCAAATATATTTATATATTCAAGTTAATTCCCTAAATTTAAAACAGAAAGACATCGATTGGTTTTTGTATAACTAGTATTCTATACACTTAGGTTATATTTTATGTACTTGCAAGAATGCACTTAAACTCTGATTCTTCATTTTGTTGTTAATGTTTTATCTTATTTGAGATAGGATTTTGTCATGTAGCTTGACAAGCTTGAGACTGGTTAAAGAGGTAAGCTGTCATTTTCAAAAACAAAATTTTCGTTCATAAAATTACAGAAAACATGTTTTCACACTTCAATGGGAAAAGCCTTGCTGAAAACCTTTAAATCTCTTCTTTCTACGTATTTTTTCTGCTCTTTGTACATGTGGGAGAAGCCCTATACCCTGTGTCCATCCTTCTTGCATCCAAGACACATGAATTTTTCTTTAAATGTATTTAATAATTAATTTAAATACACCAAGATTGGTAGATTAGCCATATAGAGAATTCTCACCTATGGTAATTTATAGCTATTTTAAGAAAAGTTAAACTTAAATATCAATGTAATCTATAGTAGCACATTTAGACTTTATTTTAAAACATTAAGTCATACTGACATTTATATATCAAGATTGAATTCATGAAATGTTAGTGAAATGCACATGTATATATTAAACACATTTATATCAAACTATATATGTCTGTACATATATTAAATATATAACAATTATCACAAAATGGTAAATATATACCATAATTTATGCATAATCAAAACAGCCATTTTGTGGAAAAGTACATGGAATATATATTAAAAATCTCATTTCTCCACTTGGATTCTTTTTTTAATGTTTTTATTATAAAGGTGATGTACAGAGGGTTACAGTTAAATAAGTAAGGTAATGAGTACTGTTACCACCTTCCTCATTTTCTCCCCCATCACAGCCCCCTAGTTCTCTTCCCCTCTAAGTTGTAAAGTTCATTTCCAACATAGTGTCTAGTGTGTATAATTGTTGAATTGGTTCACCCTTTGTCCCCTGTTTCTGTGAATCCTCTTCCCTTCCACAAATCAGATAAACTTATATACAAGGCAAAGGATATATACAGAAATAAAAAACAGTGACAAGGAAATAAACCAAAGGGGAGGGAGAGGAAAGAAAAGAAATAACTGGAAGCAGTAGAAAAAAATAAAGGAACACCGCTTGTTTCTATTTCTTGGATTTGATTTTGGTAAACATTGCTTATATTTTCCATATATGCACTGCCATTGAGCCATTGTGATCTTCTCCTAAAATATTCTCAAATTCTCAAATGTTCTCACTGTGCTATGCTTAATTAGAGTGTACTATTCAATTAATCATGTCCAAGTTTAATTATGTGTCTTTTATTATCCACTGGATTAATTTGTAGATTTATAGACATACTCTCATGATTCAAAATGAGGGGAAACAGGCAACCTGTTTCCTTGGCTTACTTCAGTAAATATACATTTTCAAGTCTTTTCATTTTCTTTTTTTAAATTTCATTTTATTGTAAAGATGTTGTACAGAGGGGTTACTGTTACATGAGTAAGGCAATGGGTATATTTCTTGCCTAGCTTATTAACCCCTTCATTGTTGTTCTCCCACTATCCTACCCATCTTCCACCCTCACTCCTCTCCTACCCCACACCAAGTTGTAAAGTTCATTTTCAACATAGTGTCTGGGGTGTATTATTATTGCAATGGGTCATCCTCTGTCCTTGTTTCAGCATTTTGTTATCTCCCTTCTCCTCCCTAAATTAGACAAATGTATGTACAAGATTCAATGTAGCTGTGGGCCGGTGGCTCAGGCCTGTAATCCTAACTTCTCAGGAGGCTGAGATCTGAGGATCGCGGTTCAAAGCCAGCGCGGGCAGGAAAGTCCATGAAACTCTTATCTCCAATAAAACACCAGAAAACTGGAAGTGGCACTGTAGCTCAAGTGGTACAGTGCTTGCCTTGAGCTGAAGAGCTGAGGGACAGTGCTCAGTCCCAGAATCCAAGCCCCATGACCGACCAAAAAAAGATTCAATGTACCAAAATCAAGTACAGTGACAACAGGGGATATATCATAGGTGGAAGAACATACAAAGGAAACAAAAACAAATCACATAATACATTAAAAACAACAACAAAGAAAGTTCTCTTGTGTCCATATCTTGGGGTTCGTTTCACTTAGCATAATCTTATATGGTCATATGTACATAGATTTTGACCTTTTCTGCTCATCAGATAAAGTTATCCTAGACGTGTACAAACCTTGGGACCTATATTTCTCTGGGTCTGGCTTACTTCACTTAATATAATTTTTTCACAAGTCTTTCCATTTACTAACAAATGGGCAATGTCATTCTTTCTGATGGAAGCATAGAATTCCATTGTGTGTGTATACCACATTTTCTTGATCTATTCATTTACTGAGGGGTGCCTGGGTTGGTTCCATATCAGCTATGGTGCTGGTGGCATTAGTGCAGGCAGGTTTCTGATCATTTGGGTAAATGTCCTGGATATGATGCTGGGTTACAGGAAAGGTCAATGTTTAGTCTTTTGAAGATCCTCCATACGATTTGTCAGAGTTGTTGAACATGTTTACATTCCTCCCTTTTGTCCACATCTCTGCCATCATGTGTTATTATTAATTTTCTTGACAATGGCCATTCTAACTGGGGTGAAGTGGAAGCTCAATGTTATTTGATTTGCATTTCTTTTATGCCCCAATATGTTGAGCATTTTTTTCATGTGTGTATTGTCCATTCTTATTTCTTTTTCAGAGAAGTCTCTCTTTAAGTCTTTAGCTCACTTATTGATGTGATTGTTACGTCTTTGAGGATTTTTTAGGGGGGGGGGGCTGAATTTTTGAGCCCTAAGTATATTTTAGATATGAAGCCTTTGTCTGATATATAGCTAGTGAAAATTTTCTCCCAATCTGTGGGCTTTCTATTTATCCTGTAAGCTAAGTCCTTTGCCATACAGAAACTCTTCTATTTAATGAAATCCAATTTAACCAGCCTTTCTTTGATTTGGTGTATGTCTGGATCTTTACCTAGCAGTCAAGTGGATTGTCATTATAATACAGTGAGCTCTATTTCTTCTTTCTCATAAGGTGAAACTTGGCAGTAATATTTCAAGGCTTCCCTCTATTATTATTTCAGTAGTACTATGTTAGATTCATATAAAGATAGAAAAAAATATCCAAAAGGAGTAAATAATATTATTGTCATAAAGTTGGGCACTGGTGGCTCATTTCAATAATCATAGTTACCCAGGAGGCTGAGATCTGAGGATCACAGTTCGAAACCAGACTTTGCAGAAAAGTCCCTGAGATTCTTATCTCCAATAAACTACTCAGGAAAAACAGTAAGTTGAGCAATAGCTCAAGTGGAAGATCATGAACCTTAAACAACAAAAAATAAAGGTCTGGATCAGTGCCCAGTCTCTCTATATATGTATTTATATATACACACAGATGTGTAGGTAGCCTATATATATTTAAACACATATGTATGAATATACACATATACATAACAATAAATGTGTAATATAGAATATATGTATAGAGAATATATGTATGTAGTATAGAATATACCATATATATGTATTCATATAGAATATAGTATATATATTGCATCTATATTGTTATGTATACAGTCATATATATACTGTATGTATATTATATATATATATAGTCATAAAAGGGTGTCTAATTAAGTGATCTCTGGCACTGGAGTTAGTAGTAAGTTAACCTTAGGGACATTGTATATTTTAGTCCCACAATTGCTACTGTAAGATAACAGATAAAAAATCGTCCTTGATGAGATTAGTATCTTTGGTGTTTATTTTATTAAATAAGAGTTGTGAGTAGTTCCTTGGGGTAACTAGTTCTGTTGGACAATTTGTTAATCTACTAGCTCAGTCTTTGTACTATTCATTACATAAATTTATACCAAATACATGTGCATCAAACAATAGATTAATTAGTTTTCTATATTTTGTTAGTTTGTCAAATTTCTGAATAATGAGAAATATAATTCTTGAGGCATGCTCAAGAAACAACAATATAACATGTTTGAAAGTTTAAAAATAAAAAGTACTGTCTTTATTTCTATATCTATAAAATTCCAAATTTATTATTCTTTGTAATTATCCTTTTTAAAAAAATTTCCTAAACTGTTGTCCATGTACATGAAAAATATAAATTTTCACATATATTTTCACACATATTCATATATGCATATGCATACATATTCATGTATTATATAATTTTTGGTCAAAATATAACCACAGGTGTAATAAACTAGTAACGTCACTCATTTATTTCATTTACGAACTCTTTGTTTGATTCACATAATAACAAAATCTCCTACTGGATTTTTCAGAATATCTACCTACCATTAATCACATATAGATATACACAATTATGCATTGCACGTAACTACTAAACAAAAATTGCAAAGTATTAATATAGTGGAAGGCAGGAAATTTCAGTCAAAAGGCCAATTGAATAAAATATGAAAGGAAGGACCCAAAAATATGGATAGATGTTATATGCATGTAGAAAGTATAAAAGAGTAATAAAGACAATTGGAAAAGAAATAGCCCAGAAGCAGAAGAGAAAAGGCGATAAAAGAGACAACATGGAAGAAACATGGAAAACACAGGATACGATCTACAAAGTAAACTGTCCCTGACAATCAGGTTGAGGTAAATATTAAATAAGTAACTCAAAGTTTCTTGGTCATTTTGTGCGAAGCAGTTTCAAGGACACAGTGGAACAAACTAAATTATAGCTATTCCAAGATTTAGTACTCAGAGTGTAAAAATTGATGGAATAGCAGATAATTAAGAAAAATTGGATGTATGGAATTTGAGATGAGAAAGAGTAAGAACTCACGCATAAGCACAACCAGCACCAAATGAGATGGGAACTACCCTTAACTGAAAATGAGTATGTTTAATTTCTTAATGTAAATCAAACTGCTTAGTCTGATTTTAGCTAACTAATGAAAGTAAATAAATGTTCAATATTACTTTTATAAATCCAGTTATATATTATTTCATTCTTAATCATACGGTTCATTGATATGATTGTCCTGACATGCTACATTTCTTTCTTACATACTGATTTTGGTGACAGTATCTACTTCCTTGATTTCACTCATAAATGAGCTTTCAATAACTGACAACATTTTTATAACTGTATAAGCTATGTGTTATAAAAGCTATTTTTATTTCATTCTCTCCCATTTGAGCCATATGTACAACCTTGTTTAGTTTAAGTCATTTTTCACATAGGATTTGGAATTTTTGCTCAGGGCTGACCTATTACCCAGTTATGCCTCCCATGGCCTCATATGCATCTAAGATGACCATAAACCATCAAGACTGCATATTTGTTGAGATAGGAACTTCCTCACATTTTGCCTTGGCTAGCCTTAAACTATCACTCTCCTTGATTTTTCACTTCTCAAATATAGTAGCTGGACTTACAGACATGAGTCACCACACCTGTTTACATCATAATTAAATCACACATTTCTAGAGGTACATACTCTTTTTGTCCTCAAAAGATGTCTTAAAATTTTACTTGATTCCATCTTCTGGACTCAATGTATTAATACACACACACACACACACACACACACACACACACACACACACGTTTCTGTTATAGAATTATTTATGACTATTTGTGATACTTACCCATGGATTCCTTTTGACTGCAATGTTTGATGACTAGCTTCGATACTTTTCTTCCCCCATGTTAACTAAGCCTCTAATACTCCATGGCATACAGTGAGCCCTAAATTATCTGTACAGCTTTTGCTTTGTTGACCTCACTCTCCTATTACTGATTCTTTCCTGTTTCCTTTCACAATTAGGTTTTGGAAGCTAAGATGAATTCATATCTTCATTCTCCCTGCTTTCTCTTGTTATTTACTCTTGGAAAGGTATTTCCTAATGAGACAAATTCATATGCTGTCTCTTCTAGTGAACAAATGTACAAAACAGCAAAAAATGAACATTGTTTTCTAGATATTCTGTCTTCCTTTACCAATCTTTGACTTCTTATGGACTCTTTCCTGTAAAATTTCTAGAGCAATTTGTTTGAGGGAATTGTCTGCAATATCGCCTCTCCAGTTTGTTCTTTTCTTAAATTCTGGACCTGGGCATTTCCCTCAGCTCTTCAGCTCAAGGCTAACTATCTAACACTTGAACAACCATGCCACTTCCAGTTTTTTGGTGGTTAATTGTAGATAAGAGTCTCACGGACTTTCCTGCCTGGGCTATCTTTGAACCGCGATCCTCAGATCTCAGCCTCCTGAGTAGCTAGGATTAGAAGCATGAACCACAGGCTCCTGGCTCATTTGTTCTTAAACCCACTCCAATCAAACTGTCACCTGCCACTCGACTTTCAGTCACTATGATTCATTTACTGATATTTGACACAATTGATCTGTTTTGTGGTATCATCTGGGTTTGGCTTCCCAGAGAGTGTATTTTCTTCTGTACTTCCTGCCTTCCTTCTTTGCTCTCGTTCTTTATCTCCTTTATTGATTTATTGAGATTTTATTGAGTTTTGAACTGCCCTCAACTTTCCCACTCTAATTTAGCAATATCTTCTGCTTGTAGAAGTAAAAGTAATCACTTCTAAACATTTGTGTTCTGATATCCAGCCCATACTTTCCATTGTGAGCTAAGACTTATACCCATCCTCTTTCAGATCTTCGACTTACTGTTTGACATCTCAAACTTAACATGTCTCAAATAAAATCCCAGACCATGCCTCCACAGTGATCTATTGATTGTTTTTATATTATCATGACATTGTCTAGTCAATAATCCAGTCTGTACTTTTAGAATGAACACCAAGTGCTTGGAATTACAGTAGTAAGCTCAATTACATTTCGAAGTAATTATAAAACTCAATAAGAAATGTACTCATTACCTTACTCATGTAACTGTAACCCCTCTGTACATTATCTTTACAATAAAAATATATAACAAAAAAAGAAAATATAAACAAGTGATAAACTCGTCTTCTAAATAAGGCCAGATTGTGTTACTTTCTAACTCTTTGTCCCTGGAATCACACAGATTCCAATAATGTCATACAATATTTGAATTAGGAGAATCCTTGAAGCTGTATAGAAGGAACCTATGATCCAAATATAATTGGCTCATGCCTCTAATACTAACTATTCAGGAGGATGAGTTCAGAGAATGGCAATTTGAGGCCAGTCCTGGCAGGAAAATCCCATGTTACTCTTATCTTACAAAAACTACTAAAAAAAAAATAATGGAAGTAGAGCTTTGACTCATGTAGTAGAGTGCTAGCCTTGAGCACAAAGAGGTTCAGGCACAGTGCCCAGGCTCTGAGTTCAAGCCCAGGACCAACAAAGGAAAAAAGGAAACCATGCTTTAGAGGGACAGTATGATTTATTTGGCATCTCTATCAAAAGCAGACTCAAAGCTAACTAGGACAGACACACATGTAAGCGCTATCATTTTTTTATTGAACAATAAATCAGTTGGCATCATGTCTCATGAAGGTTTGTTATCCACTCTTGATCACAGCATTCCTCTTAGAGCACAGAGTGCTGTTGCTGATTATTTGCTAATAATCAAGAATGTAATGATTTAGCTAATTTAGCTTGTAAGTGATCCAAGAGCTGTCAAAACACATTATAATTGTTGGGTTGAATTAGTCTGCATGGTCAATGACAACCACAAGCTACATTAAGTCTTACCTCACTGTCTGAACTTCAGAGACAAAAACTATAAAGTGTTATAGCCAGTAGTAAGTTCATGATCTGAATGAGCGATCTGAAGTCACAGAAACTATTATAATTTTAATTAAAAAAAACTTGAATGTTCACATTTTTCCTTGAAATTTCTTATTAATTGAAAACATTTAAACACTGAATACTTATACACCCTTAATATAATGGTACCTAAATAAAACATATCAATTTCTTGACAGTATTTTTAAAAGTGAGAATGGTAAATAATTTAAAGGTGTTAGATTACAAAAACTTTCATATCACATAATTTTATAATTATTCAACCAATTCAAATGTAAAGGTGTACTTTCTATGTTATTTAAATGACCATATTAAAATACCATTGATACATTTATCTTATTTCCTTACATTTGAAGTTATGGAGATGTGATATCACCTGGAGATTTTTATCATGTGAACTTATTGTTGATGTATTATATGATGAAAGTCTTGACATGTCTACCTAGATAGTCACTATATTAATTTGAAAAGCCAACAAAACAATGAATATGAATTTCTTGATTGCTATTTGCTTCAGAGTATAATATATAGCCATCTTTTTTTTTTTTTGTCAGTCATGGGGCTTGAACTCTGGGCTTGGGTGCTCTCCCTGTGCTCTTCAGCTCAAGGCGAGCACTCTACCACTTAAGCCACAGCGCCACTTCTGGTTTTTTGGTAGTTTATTGGATTTGAACTGTGATACTCAGATCTCAGCTTTCTGAGTACCTAGGATTACAGGCGTAAGCCACCAGTGCCCAGCTAGCACTGTCTTTTAAATGAAAAAATGAGAAGGAGAAATTTATGGATTTAGTGCTATTAGACAAATTATATTGTTCTAGCAACTCATATTGATACAAAACACACAACTCATTACTAGGATTCTCAATTGATTAATATGTATTGAGAAACTTACTTTATTGAAAATAAGAATATAATGATTCACAGAGTACAAATGTTGCATTTAGCTTCTAGAGTTCAGAGCCAACAAAGGAATTAACATTACCAAGAAAAAAATCCTTCTCATGTCCTCATTATTCCTATTTAGTAAATATTGTGTAAGTTTAAAAATGACTGTATTACTGTATGTCAATTAGACTATAATCATTGAACAATTTATGAAACTATCATGTACCTTTATATGAATCAATGTGAATAACTGTAGAAATAGCAATTGTTAAATTAGTTTTAAAATTCCTTAACATTGCAAAACAAAATTCTCCCAGATTCCCTTGTACTCTGGTATAAACACTTTTATGGAAATGAGAAAGGACAAGTAACTCTAATTATTGGAGAACTGGAAGTAGAAAGGGAGATACATGTTAGTAGTAAAGTATTACTTTTTAGCTTTGTTGTATATTTAAAAATAGAATTTATGATGAAAGAACAGATGACTTACTTGTAGCCCGGTCAACTGCGTTTGATTTTATTCCACTTTCAAGGATTTAAACTCAAAGCTTCACATTTGGTAGCCTTACTGGCTTGACTTGTGTTATACCACTTAGCTATGCCTCTA
This sequence comes from Dipodomys ordii, assembly GCF_000151885.1. Lineage (NCBI taxonomy): Eukaryota > Metazoa > Chordata > Mammalia > Rodentia > Heteromyidae > Dipodomys > Dipodomys ordii. Next base: position 1,978,071 of record NW_012267233.1, on the reverse strand, counting down.
TCTTTGTATTTTGCAGATTATTTTGGATCTCGAATCTTGTGACATTTTACCCAGGTTTGGTTTGCATTTTGAGCCTCAAGACCTCAGCCTTATGGGTGGCTAGGATTACAGTTGTGAGCTACCAGGGCCTAACTCTACTTTTTCTTACATCCGTATAGTACATTATTCCTCCAAATTCCTCCTACCTTTCCATTTTTCTTCTTGTTCTTCTTTTTTTTTTGGCTCAAATTCCTATATCTGGGCATTGCATCCTCTGAAATCTAAGATGTGTTTCTACCCCTATCTTGTCATATTATTCCATTGTGTTTTTATCTAGCCAAATGCATCATTTCCTAATTATTCAGCTATGATCTGCATCAGCTAAACATTAGTGGTTTGCTTATGTCCTACTCTAAACTTTCAGACCCAACAGTGTAACCTTTCACATAGCTTTAGAGCATTGAAAATAAAAATCAATATGTATAGACTCATTATAAACTTAACTTGTTTCAGCATTGTACAACTAACTAGCATTATTTTCTTCTTTTTACCAGGAAAACAGGTTTTAACACTTCCTTTTTATCCCTAATCTACTACAGAATCCTTCGGCCTGCAATGGTATTTTCTTAGATAACTACAATCACCTCCGAAGTGATCATACTTTAGTTAATGGATCTCCACTTCAAATAACCTCTAAAATTTAGTAAAAATAACAATTTGAAATTTTAATTTTCTTCATGTAATTGTTTGGGATGAAAACCCCAGTTCTGGTTCCAGGAAGATGGCGGAATAGAAGCTGGAGGCTAAACAAGTTCTCACATAGAAAGCAGTTTTAGTGTTCCAGTGAACAGTCCTAGGCCAGAGAATTTCACCAAGTGTGCCATCACAGTTCAGAGAGTTTGGCCAGAGAGGGAAAATCCAGGCAAGGAGACAGATCTGAGTACTTGCTGGCTGCCGCGGTGGCAGCAGCGGCCATAGCCGCCATACCTACAACACAGAGAGTCCTGGAAAAAAGGCGCCAGACACAGCAGGCGAGCGGATTCTACTCAACACTAGCAAGAACTGACAAGGAGCAGATATCTTCATCTTGCAGATCACAGACCAGAGATGACCCAGGAACCAACACTCCCGTGGCGTGAGTAGAAGCCTGACATCCTCACTCCTTCTCAGGGAGCAGAGGAGGGAAGGCCACCCCTCCCCCCCCACACACACTACTGGAGATCTCCATCTTTGATACTGACAAAGGCCTGGCTGACAGGCTAGCTCCAACTCAGGCCTTGAAAGAAAACAAAAGAGTCATTTAGCAGGTCACAGGAACCTAATCTGACCTGCCTGGCTCAGCTCCACCCAGAAAAAAGTCACCCAGCCCAGGCAGAGAAAGCTCTGCCCCAGAGGAGTGGGTTTCTTCACTGGGTAAACAGAGCCAGAGACTACCCCTCCCTACAGCAGCATAGACAATCAATTGAAATTCAGTAAACATAAACCCTGAGAAAGGCTCCAGGCTGGGCTCTGTGAGTGTCTCAGAAGCTAGCCCCTCAGGCAAAAGCTACTGTTTGCTGCAAGGCCTCAACTCTATGCAGAACCTAGCCTCATCACAGCATCTCCAAACTAGAAGAAACAGCCATCTCCCTCTTTTGTGATACTCAAAGCAGATCTCCCTCCCACTGAACTAGCCTGAGAGGAGGATCACAAAATCCTGGGTAAAACAGAGCATTCTTTTGCCTGCCCAAACAAACTGACTTAAGTAACCAATCAAGCCACAGAAAAACCAAACACCACAAGCAGACCAGAGACTCCACCAAGAGACTAGTAATGGACACAAGGGAAATACAGGATCTTCCCATCTACCCCCCCCCAAAAAAAAATCAAAGAACTCTTTGTACCTTTTTTAATTTTTAATTAAAAAAGTTGTTTTCTATTTTTTCTTTTCTTCCACGTATAATTTTTATTTTAGGTGTATATGTGTGTATGTTTTTAAAAAAAATCTCTACTGACCTTTTGATCTCTTTCTTTCTTTCTTTCTTCCTTTCGTTCTTTCTTTCTTTCTCTTCTTTTCACTTTTTCTTCTCTTTCATTCTTTTTTGCATGATTAATTGCTGTTCTACTCATCGTCAGATATACCCATCATCGATTATTAGGCTTTATCCCCCATTAAAATTCCTTAATAGCAATATTACCTCTTTATACCCATAAAATATTTTAAACATTTTTATTTTTTAGTTTTTCATGTCTCCTTTCTATCCTTCCCCTCCTCTCACCCATCCCCGTCCTTCTCTGAGTATTAATTCTTTAAATTTGCATAATTTTAAGTGCTTCACTTTTTAATTTTAAATATTTGTTTTTCCATTTTTTCTTCTCTCTCTTTTTTTCTTTTTCTTCTTTTTTTTTCTCTGCTATCATTCTGCCTAATCCAGTTCCCTCTTTGAGATTAGGACTTGGTTAATTTCACTCTCTCTTCACCTTTCCACATACCTCTAATCCTATTTTTCCCCACATTCTCCCTAAACATAATAATTTCTGGTTTGCCCAATTCTCCTTTGCTGTTCTTAGGCCATTAAGACATAGTTGTTTGATATTGAATAGACACATCTCTTGAACTAGATTGTATCTGCAACTACGGACTTTGTTTGATGCTTGCCTTAAAATAGTGTTCTAGCAAAAACTGGTGTTACTCTCATCCCAAATGGGCAGAACAAGCCAGAAAAACACAAGAAAACTGGCAAGTCTATGGATCTCAACTCCCACTCATGATAATCAAGGAACAGAACAGATAATAAATAATCCAGAGGACAGTTCCCAAAAGCTCTACAAATGCTACAGGTAAACATGGTAAATGAAAAGAGTAAAAACCTGCAAAAGGTCTCAGTGTGAGTGTGACAGGGAGAGAGAGAAGGCAAACCAAAGATCAATCCAGGAATTTCATGTGCGTGAATAAGCTACTCAAAGATTTATTCAGGAATTGCATGAGCAGATTGAGAACACTCAAAGAGAAATAAAGGAATTGCATGAGTAGGTTTAGATCAGTCAAAGAGATAGACATGAACTGAGTGAGCAGGCTGAGATCAGTCAAAGAGATAGACAGGAATTGCCTGAGCTGGCTGAGAACAAAGAGAAAGTCAGGAATGGTGTGAGCAGGCTGAGAACACTCAAAGAGAGCTACAGGAATTTCGTGAATGTGAGGAAGCTAATCAAAGAGTAATACACGAATTGTGAGAGCGGGATGAGAATAGGCAAAGATCAATATAGGCATTCATGGAATCCATAAACAGAGAGCTGAAAGAAGTCAGGGAGACCACAAAGAGAATGCTGAATGGAGTCCAACAGAAGGAATGGCAATCCAAGGAAACAATAACCAATCAATTAAGTGATTTGAGAATAAACACGGAACACCAAATTAAGGAAGTAAAGAAGTTCATACAAGATCTAAAACAAAGCTTCAACAAAGAATTTGAAGCCATCAAAGTTGACAAATTAGAAGGAAAAGAAATAAAAAACAATGTAGAAAGTCTTGACAGCAGGTTAGACCATGCAGAAGATTGAATCTTGGGGATTGAAGATAGCCTAGATATTATAGAGAAAGAACACACAACCATCCAAGATAAATCCAAGAAATATGATAGATTTATTCAACACTTGGAAGACACCATCAGAAGGCCTAATCTAAGGATAATGGGTGTAGAGAAGCACCTAGAAACAGAAGTTAATGGTGTAAGAAATTTAACAGGATCCTAGTAGAGAACTTCCCAAACATGCAAAAAGATAGACCTATTCAGATACAAGAAGCTTTTAGAACCCCAAATAGACCAGACCAGAACAGGACATCCCACCATCACATTATAATCCGCACAGGATCAGTTCAGACCAAGGAAAAGATCCTTAAATCTGTCAAGGAGAAAAGATCAATCAGCTATAAAGGGAAACCAATTAGAGTCACCTCAGATTTCTCAGCAGAGACAATTAAAGCAAGAAGAGCCTGGAATGATGTATGCCATGTCCTAAAGACAAACAGCTATCAACCAAGAATACTGTACCCAGCTAAACTCTTCTTCATAACAGAAAGTCAAATAAAAACTTTCCATAGCAAAGAAAAATTGAAACAACCTATCTCCACCAAACCAGCCCTACAAAAGATTCTTAAAGATGTCCTATACATAGAAAACCAACAAGACCACAATAAAGGCCAAGAAACTACACCCAAACTGAGAATCCAAGAACCATAGGAAGAACACAGTTGCCACAACCCCCAAGAAGGTGGATAAAATGGCAGGAACTCCCAAATACCTCTCAGTCCTATCTCTTAACATTAATGGGTTTAACTCTCCAATTAACTGACATAGACTGTCCAGTTGGATTAAAAAACAAGATCCTTCTAACTGCTGCCTTCAGGAGTCACAGCTTGTCCATAAAAAGAAACATATTTTGAATGTGAAAGGCTGGAACAAAACCTACCAAGCAAATGGCCCCCATAAACAGGCAGGAGTTGCAATCCTAATATCGATAAAATAGACTTCAAATTAAACTTAGTTAGAAGAAGGTCACTACATACTAATTAAGGGATCTCTCCTTCAGAAGGATATTACAATTCTAAATCTCTATTTACCAAACAATGGAGTACCCAAATTTATCCAAGAAATACTACTTTCTCTCAAATCTCACATAGATCCAAAGACATTAATTGTTGGGGACTTTAATACACAACTGTCCCCACTAGATAGATCAACTCGGCAAAAACTCAACAGAGAAACCGCAGACCTAAACAACTGCATAGATCAACTAGATTTAACAGACATCTACTGAATATTTCACCCAGCAACATCAGAATACATGTTTTTCTCAGCAGCACATGGAACATTTTCCAAAATAGACCACATTTTAGGTCACAAAGCAAACTTGTCCAAATTCAGAAACATTGAAGTTATACCTTGCATTCTCTCAAACCACAAGGGAATGAAATTAGTACTCAAAACAAAAAGCCACCAAAGAAAGTCCTATAACACAAGGAGGCTGAACAACAAACACACTGCTGAACCACCAGTGGGTCATGGAAGAGATTAGAAATGAAATTCAAGTATTCATGATATTCAACAAAAATGAACACACAAACTACCAGCTTCTCTGGGACACAGCAAATGCAGTACTCAGAGGCAAGTTTATAGCTCTGAGTTCCTACATCTACAAATTGGAGAGATCTGAAACCAACAATTTAATGAGACAACTGAGCCTCCTTGAAAAAGAGCAGCAAGATAAACCCCAATCCAGTAGACAGAAAGAAATAATTTAAATTAAATCAGAATTAAATGAATTAGAATCCAGAAAAAAACCATAGAAAGAATCAACAAAACAAGGAGTTGGTTCTTCAAAAAAATTAACAAAATAGACAGACCCTTAGCAAATCTTATCAGAAAAAAAGAGAATACACCCAAATAAATAAACTCAGAGATGAGAATGGAAACATCACCACAGAGACAACCGAGATTCAGAACATTTCTCAATTCAGAATATTTCTCAAATCTTTATGCTAATAAGTTTGAGAACTTGGAAGAAATGGACTTTTTCCTAGCAAATAAGGACATGTCAAAACTAAACCAAGATGAGTTAAACCATCTTAACAGGCCCATATCAAGCACTGAAATAGAAATAGCAATAAGACACCTCCCATCTAAGAAAAGCCCAGGACCAGATGGTTTTACAGCAGAATTCTACAAGGCCTTCAAAGCAGAGCTCACACCAATACTCCCTCAACTCTTCAATGAAATTGAAAGAGAAAGTTCACTACTGAACTCATTCTATGAAGACATAATAACCCTCATCCCCAAACCAGGCAGGGACCCATCAAAGAAAGAGAACTATAGACCCATTTCTTTGATGAACATTGATGCAAAACTTAACAAAATTTTGGCCAATCAACTTCAACAATTTATCCAAAAAATCACACACCACAATCAAACAGGATTCATTTCAGGAATGCAAATCTGGTTCAATATATGCACATCACCAAGAGCAAAGATAAAAACCACATAGTTATCTCAATAGATGCAGAAAAAGCATTTGACAAGATCTGACACCACTTGCTGATGAAGATTCTGGAAAAATTAGGAATCCATGGAACATTCCTCAATACAATAAAAGCTGTATATGACAAACCTACAGCCAGCATTATACTCAATGGTGAAAAACTAAAGCCATTTCTTATATACTCAGGAATGAGACAAGGATGTCCACTCTCTCCACTGCTCTTCAATCTAGTATTAGAATGCCTAGCTTCAGCAACAAGACAAGATGCAAATATAAAGGGGAATCCAAATAGGGAAAGAAGAAGTAAAACTCTCCCTCTTTGCAGATGACATGATCTTGTATTTAAAGAATCCCATGGAGTCCACTCCCAAATTACACAAGCTGATTCAAAACTTTGGCAAAGTAGCAGGTTATAAAATTAACCCCCACCCCATCAATGGCTTTTCTGTATGCCAACAATGAGAAAAGTGTGGCTAAAATTAGGAAAGCAACTCCATTTGTACTAACCCCACAAAAAATAAAATACCTAGGAATTAACTTAACCAAAGAAGAGAAGGACCTCTATAATGAAAACTTTAAAAATCTGAAGAAGGAAATCAAAACAATTTAGAAAGTGGCAAAACCTCCCATGCTCCTGGATTGGAAAGATAACATCGTGAAAATGGTAATACTTCCCAAGGCTGTCTACAAATTCAATAAGATACCTATCAATATTCCAACCTCACTGTTCAAGGAAATAGAAGAGGCAATCCAAAAATTCATATGGAACAATAAAAGACCCCGAATAGCAAAATCGATCCTTAACAGAAAGAACAGCGCTGGAGGAATATCAATACGAAATTTCAAACTCTACTACAAAGCCATAGTAATAAAACAGCTTGGTACTGGCACAAGAACAGACCTCAGGACCAATGGAATAGAACTGAAAACCCAGAAATGAACCCATAGACCTATAGCCATCTAATTTTCGATAAGGGAGCTAAAAAAATAGAACAGAAGAATGACAGCCTCTTCAGTAAATGGTGCTGGCAAAATTGGTTAACTACTTGTAGAAAACTAAAGCTAGATCCTTATATATTACCCTGCACCAGAATCAACTCCAAATTGTTCAAAGACCTCAGAGTTAAAACAGACACTGAAAACATTACAGGATGGAATAGGAGAAATCCTAGATCTTTTGGCACAGGCCAAAATTTTCTTGAGTCTGAGAAACACAACAAATCAAATAAGTGTTGGACAAATGGGATTGCATGAAATTGCAGAGCTTCTACATGGCAAAGGACATAGCTAGCAAGATCAATAGAAATCCTATGGATTGGGTGAAGAAAGAGAAAGTTCACTACCGAACTCATTCTATGAAGACATAATAACCCTCATCCCCAAACCAAGCAGGGACCCATCAAAGAAAGAGAACTGTAGACCCATTTCTTTGATGAACATTGATACAAAACTTAACAAAATTTTGGCCAATCAACTTCAACAATTCATCCAAAAAATCATACACCACGATCAAACAGGATTCATTTCAGGGATGCAAATCTGGTTCAATATATGCACATCACCAAGAGCAAAGATAAAAACCATATGGTTATCTCAATAGATGTCAAGTTGTTATGTTGCAAAACAAAATTTACAACTTTGGTGGGGTGGGGAGGATTGGGTGGGGGTAGTGAGGAGAGTATGGAAAGGATGGGAAGGGGAAACAAAGAGGAGGCAACAATGCTTGATAAGAACTGTACTCGTTATCTTGCCAATGTAATTGTAACTCCTCTGTACGGTATTCTCACAATAAAAAAAAAGAAAACCTCAGTGCTAAGACTAAGTTTAGATGATTTACATCATCCTTCCTAATCAAATATCTTGTTTTTTCCTTGACTCAAAAAACTGATTGATAATTTGGTCAATATCAATAGATACAATTTGTAAAAATATTATCCCTAAATATAGTATAAGTTATGCTGTATTTATTTTTGTGCTTAGAAGTGGGACTAGATGCTACACCTTAGCTTTTCACTCAAGGCTGGCACCCTACTACTAGAATTATAGCTCTACTTGACTTTCTGGGGGTTAATTGGATGCGAGAATCTTGTGGATATATCTTCTCAGGCTGGCTTCAAATGTCTTTCTGGAATATGGCATAAGACATTCTATTAAAATTCCAGTGATCATAGTCCTCGTGCCAGTGACAGAATCAATTTTACTGAAACACATCTCCAAGCATTCTTTATTTCTGGATGCCATAGTGTTAAGACTAATTGTATAGAATTTTGAGGTTGGCACCTTACATGCAGCTGAATCAGCAGAGAGGTATACAGCTTTATTTTCCTTCCCTTTCTGCTGCCAGCCTAGAGTGCAGATGAGATGATGAGCAGTATGAGATTACCTTGAAAATGAAAGCTAAGTGTGAATTTATTGGGAAAGAAATACATACCATCTTAGGTTTCAGATGACAGCATGAAGATTACATATAGTATGTATGATGCTCAGAGTTTACAGATGTCCTAGATATATCAGAGAAAAGAAAGTTTCCTTCTCTTAAGGTTCTGTAGTTGGCTTTCTAAAGGCTGCTCTAAAATAATCCACATTTTCACAGATGAAATATCTTAGAAACATACACTTGGCTTAATATTCACAATTTACTGCACATTACTCCAAGAAGTTGTGCTGTCATGCATGGAATCACAAAATGCCAAACATAGTCATTTAGCTGGGCTTATATTTTAATTCTTTTCCTTGATGACCATTTATATGGACAACGAATCTATTAGAGTTTTGTATGTATAAATAAATAATGACTGCTTTATAGTGGAACTAAGAGATGCATGTCCTAAAAATGGTATTCTGGAATCATTTTATGTTCCTTAGACCATGTTTTGACTCTCCATATAAACAGAACATCTTCACCTAAAAGATTATACACAATTTTCACTTTCAGGTAACAGAATGTGTAAGTCATCTCTCAGCATAAACATGACAAATTATATCTAAGACTATTCACTTAAAAGGAGCCATCAACTGTGTACTAACATGTTGAGAAATACAACTGTACATTATGACAGGAGCACCTATTTCCTTAGATTTGTGAAACAGTTATTGATTTCCTTTCATTGGTTGATTGACACTGTAAGACTAATGGAAAACTCCATATTGCAAACGTTTACTCAATTCTCAAAAATATCCCTCAGCTCTGACAGTATTTCCTTATATAACTTGCCTGTACCTATATGAATGTTTGACTATCCAAACTTAGTAAGGTGCATCCTTTTACCAGTTTGCTTCAGACAATGACATCAATGCTAGTTTAATATAAACTCTACACTTACCATATTGTAGGTGGCTCAGAACCTTCAATCTCTAAGTAATCATATTTTTCTTCCATTTGGAAATCAGTAAATATGAGTGAAATTGTGTCGCCAGGCTCTGCCACAATGGTCCAGGTGCAATCCGCATTGTTGTGGTACTCATTTGGAAAACTAGGGCTAGATATGATGCCACTGGAGCCTCTCAATGTTCCTCCGCATGCATCTTCAGCTAGGAGAGACAAGAACAAAGTTGATTGTAAGCTATTCAAGTAAATGAACTTTGCCTTAAGAAAACTTAATATTGTTGGATAAAAATACTAGTCTCAACATTATCGTATCAAAACCCTGTCATACAAAATAAGCCTAATAAGAAATTTACAACCACATATGTACATAGAGACATATCTATATAACCAATGGTTGTGTAATAATATAGGACAGCGAAACTAACACAGTTTTTTTATATTTATATTACAAAGGGACTGAAACCAAAACGTATGTTTCTAAAGGGTTTATAGGAAATTGTCAGTGACTCTGTGCTTGCTTATTGTATTTTCACTTTTATAATGATACAGCTTAAGGGAGAACATAATATAGTTTGCTGGTACTATGTTCCAAAAGCTATTGAAAAATGTTTCTGTGGATACAAATCAAATCAATGTATATCATATATTCAAAATATTTTCACTAAAAAGAAATAATGTATTAACTAGTGTTTCAGTATGAAAATATTCATATGACACCAATAAATAATGCAAATGTTTGTAACCAAAGCATTATAATATATATGAATATACAATATCAAAACATCTTTTTAACTTCCTTTATATTTAGACCTATGATGATTCCACATAAGGAAGGTTGGGCTGATGCTGGTTCTGTCTGAATGGCTTCAGGCAGGGCTGGCTTTAGAATAAAAATGTCAGAAAAGCCTACTATCTCCTGAATGAATTGAAGCTTTAGCAGTTGACTTATTAGGACATTATTTAGTACAATCAAGCTTAATAGGTTACAAGTTTACCTGTGCAACAAACTGTATCATGATTTATGTGGTTTCTTTGACCCACTGAGAGAATTCCTTCAATTTAAACTCATTGAGGAAATATCTGTCACCATAATGACCAATTACTCTTTCATATGATGGATAACTCTAGAGGCAGAATAAATAAAGAACATCTTTTTGCTGAACGTGTTACAGCAAGTGAATAATGCACTGTTTTTTTTTAAATGGGGAGAACTTTATTATTGGATCATAGAATTCAACTTGTGCTAGCCTTTTCCAGAACATTCTTCATACATTTAGCTTCATAATCCTTAAATCAGAACAAACATGTATTCCTCTTAAAACATGTTTAGCTTTCATCACATACTACTGTAAATATGATACACAATTTTACTACACATTTTACTCTACTCTCTCTCTATAGCTTCTGTTTGTTGGTAATTAGAATGCACTATTGGTCCTGTCTAGACCTCATGGTGTATTACTGCAACGGTGTTTCTCCCCATAATATTCTCTATATTTTAAAGTTTGCCATAAACTTGTCTTGCCTCTTACTACCCCCAACTGCAAATCACTTCCACTCTTTAACTCCAAGTACCAACGCCAAGGTTACATAAAACATTGGAATAAAATATGTCACAGTTAACTACTTCTAATGTAATTGATTCACAGATGTTTAATGCAGTTCTGTTAGCTGTTCACTTTCCTGCCTAGATAAAAGCTGAAGCAGACACATATCATTTTGTTTCATACTCAGATTAAATAAATAGTCCATCAGGTTCATAGATTATAACTCACCTGTTTTCACCACAAAAACTGGTAAGGATGTCATGTAACAAATGTGTTAGCTATTTTGTTTACTTATTCACCAGGTATTATCCACACAGCCAGGTATTGCTTAATGATGATGAGGTATGTTTCAAGAAATTAGTTTCAGTGTTTTGTGAGGTGAGTGGAATATGTGTGTGTGTGTGTTTGTGTGTGTGTGTGTGTGTGTGCAGATTAACATGACTCTGATATTAATAGATCTTATAACAGTATAGTGTTAAAAGATAAAGTCAAGCCAGTGGCTCACACTTGTAATCCTCACTACTCACGAGGCTGAGATCTGAGGATTGTGGTTCAAAGCTATCCCAGACAGAAAAGTCCCCATAAGATTCTTAACTCCAACTAACCACTCAAAAAACAGAAGTAGCACTGTGGCTTAAGTGGGAAAGTGCTAGCCTTGAGCACCAAGAGGACAGGACTTAGACCCAGAGTTAAAGCCCGACAAATGACACCAATATAAACAAACAAGCAAACGCACTCATGAATAAAGTTATTGGTGGTCTAATTCCAATATCAGGTTTATGTCCTTATGTAGAAAACCAGTAGCTTGTTGATGTGACCAGTTTCATGCATTGGAAAGGAAAGTCCATAGACAAAAAATGACTTGTTAGAAGAAGATTGGACTGAAACAAGTAAATTGTAGAAACTGTGTGCTTGCCAGGAACTATATAGCCATAAAAGCCTTCCTGCCACAAAAGAAAGATAGAGTGGCTGGGAATGTGGCTCAGTGGTAGAGGGCTTGCTTTGCATGCATGAGGTCCTGGGTTCAATTCCTCAGCATCACACAAGCAGAAAAAGCCAAAAGTGGCTCTGTGCTCAAGTGGTAGAGTGCTAGTCTTGAGATAAAAAGCTGAGGGACAGGTACCAGGCCCAGAATTCAGGCCCCACCACCACCACCACCAACAACAAAAAAGATCGATAGAGTGGACACCATCAATAATTTGCTTCTAAAATTCAACAAGACTCAAAAAGTACATGTATTGGAATTACTCAGTACAAGGAAAGACAGAGTACTCATTGAGGAATTGGAGGAGACCTTTCACACTAGGGATAAATTACATGTTGTAACTGGGGAGGGCATGAATTCCAGCAGACATTTTTTCTTGCAAGAATATCATTAAAGTTCTACTTTTGCTACACTTGTCTCTGAGTATCGCTTGTGCTTGGATGAGTGAATATGTCTCTTATAGGACCATGGTTGTTTATGTTTGTGCCTGATTAAATGTCACTATGCAGAATATGACCATATTTTGAAATATTATATTTCCACAATAAAATATAGTGTGTACATTTAAAAAGTAAACTGGCCAATTAAAAATTTAGAGCATGAAATGGTATGTCTAACCTTCAGTATTCAAAAGGAAACAAAAACATTCTAGTTAAGCTTCTTTAATTTTCCTAGTGTGAGTTTGTGGCAGAAGGGCTGAGCCGAGACAAAGGAGTATGTTCTTGTTCTCAGTTTTCCCTGTCCAAATTTCTATTTATTCTGTCTTTCTCAGGGAGCTACAATCTTGCTGAAGTTGCAAATAGCAAGGGACAAGAAGACATGAATCCTTGTCTTTTCTTGATTCTGATTTGGTCACAGTGATCATAGGTTTTCTCAGATTATTGAAGAAAGATAGCTCAAGGCTTTCACATGAGATGATCAGATGAGCTCCCATCACTTCTGCTGTAAGTAAATATGTCTCTGGCTGGCTGATTGCATTCTTCTCTCCTACTGCTAGTCAGGGCATTACATTTCCAGCTTCTTTCCAATTATGCCCCTACACCTTTCTTGGCAAGCCTCTTGTACAGAATCTAGAGCAATGTCAAATTCTCCCTCAGAATTCTGCATTTGTTCAAATTAAAGTGTTAAAGTATGTCCATATGTATTGTCATTGGTGGAAATGTAATTTTGTGTCAGGTGCCGGTGGCATCTGTAATCCTAGCTACTCAGGAGGCTGAGATCTGAGGATCATGGGTCAAGGCCAGCCTGGGCAGAAAAGTCTGTGATACTCTTATCTCCAATTAGGCACCAGAAAACCGGAGGTGGCACTGTGGCATTGTGGTTCAAGCAGTAGAGCGCTTGCATTGAGCTGAAGAACTCAGGGAAAGCGCCTAAGCCCAGAGTTCAAACTCCATGACTGACAAAAAAATACGTAATTTTGTCAAAAAAAGCACTTAGAGTCCAAAGTGTATATTTAAAACTTTGTCATGCTTTTAATAATATATTGCATACTCAAGTTATACAGCTTGGAATTTTCTTAGTTTCATGTCAAAAACAAATCACTGCAAACAATTGAAACATAGAATAAAGATCAACTTTTAAAATAGCCTGATTTAAGGAAATAAAATGGATTCAAACCAAAATTTTACTGACTAGTATTTGCAAACAAGAAAGAGAATTCAGTTCCTCAAGAATTGAAAGCAAAGTTCTGAGCTCTTGTATTTTCTTTTCTCTCTTTTTTTTTTTTTTTGTCAGGTGTGGGGCTTGAACTCTGGGCCTGGGCGCTGTCCCTCAGCTCTTCAGCTCAAGTCTAGCGCTCTACCACTTGTGCTACAGAGCTACTTCCGGTTTGCTGGTGGTTTATTGGAGATAAGAGTCTCAAGCACTTTCCTGCCCGGGCTGGCTTTGAATCGCGATCCTCAGATCTCAGCCTCCTGAGTAGCTAGGATTACAGGCGTGAGCCACCGGCGCCCCGCTTTCTTGTATTTTCTTGTATGTTTAGTGTTTCTGTACCCTTTTTATTATGATATATCTATTCACAAGATTTTGTTCAAGAAAGTGTATTTTATGTTACTTTGCCTCCAGAATATGCTGGTTTGTCCCTACCTAAGTAATAGAACCTTTATACTGTCAATTATGATAGGAAACAGAAAGGAAACACACCAATCAGAAAACTATCCTCAAGAGCTCTGAATTTATTTAATCCAAGGTTAAGCTCTCTACCTGGGAAGATGACACAAAATTAGCTAAGATGGGCTGAAGTGAAGTATCGATACCGTGAGTCTATTCTTGCCATATTTACTTTCTAATAATCATTGGTGTTACTGTCCTTTGTCTGAATAATGCTTAATTTTTCTCTTGCCAGATGCAAGGACCATAGTCAATTTAGATGCTTTGATTTTCTGGCAACACTTTGGTGCATTGGACAGGAAGTTAGGAATTAGGTGTGCATTTTTTTTTCTGAGATTAACCAATTGGCATTCCTGCATAAATTTAAATGTTATTACCTTCTTTAATGCTTTATCATATCATAATGACACGGGAATCTAATAGTCTTCATTAAATATTTTAAAGTAATTAATTGTATATGAGTTAATAATGCCATTTCATCTCATTTATCCAACAGGATAAAAGGTAATAAAGTTATTTATATTTTAATGCAAAGATTAGAAAGAAAAATTCAATCCATTTCCAAAAATTCGAATGATATTTTATTCACCTTTAATTTCCAGCACATTTATTTAGATTCAGAAAATAAGTGAACGTGCCTGGGTTTGGATATGAGACTGCATATTTCATTTAAGATAATAGAAGTTGGACCTTCTCCAAAGCATATCTGTTAAAAAAATGCACATAGTTCAAAAATATCACCTAAAACAGTTTTCTGTAACACATTTTTGCAGACGCTGATCTCATACTGTGAGATCAGTATCTTTCTTGCTATCAGTTTCTTCTGAAATAGCTCAGGGTTGGGGGTTTTGTTCAGGAAATAGGTTTGTTTATCACCAAAGCAAAATGAGCTGTAAATTGTGAGAGAGGAATACACATGGTCAATTCTAGATACTATGTATTCAATCATATCTCAGATTTGCCATGGGATCGGTTTCTGCAACCTCCCTTGCTAACTCAGAAACTTCTATCAGCACTGAAGTGAATCTGACGTCTATGTGGGGCTTGTTTGTATGACAGGTGTCACGGTTGTATGTTTCTTAATTAGACAATCTACATTAAAATTATGTTGCTATTAACTACCAAGCATACATGAAACAGTTCACTTTGTTGTAACTATTCTTAGTTATACTTAATAATCTGAAGCTATAAGATTTTGCTCTTAAAGAGACACTTCCTCTTAGACCATATGGAATGAACCCAGTTTTCCAGTTTTGCTTTATGTGTGTTAACGCATTGAGGCAGGATAGATAGAAGACTGGAAAATTAATCTTCACCTCTGTGCCAGTACAGGACCTCACTCTCCCATTCCCCTCTGATGTTGTTGTTGTTCAAGGCTGGCTTTTTACCACTTGAGCCATAGCTCCAAACTCTTTGGTTTCAATGTAGTGTCTTGTACATCTTATTGTTACAATGGGTCCACCTGTATCATTGTTTCAACATTTTTTTATTTCCCTTCCCTTCTCCAAATTATAAAAATGTATATAACAAAATGATTAAATAAGGAAACAGGTGGACCCATTGTAACAATGAGATGTGCAAGACTTTATGTTGAAAACAAACTTTACAATTTCTGGAGGGGGAAGAAGGGAAGGGTTGGTAGGGGAAATAAAGGAAGGAGGAAGCAACTCTTGATAAGAAATGTACTCACTACCCTACTCATGTAACTCTAACCCATCTGTACAGTATTTTTACAAAAAAATTATGGAGAACAAAAAGATGCAAGGAATCAGAATCAAATACAATGACAACAGGGGTTGTCATAGTGGGAAGAACATACAAAAGAAACAAAAAAAATCACATAGTATGTTAAAACCAACAACAACAAAGAAATAACTTCTTGTGTCCATATCTTGGAGTTCATCTCACTTAGCATCATCTTATATGGTCATATATGCATAGCTTTTGGCCTTTGCTGCTTGTCTGGTAAGATTAACCTAGATGTACAGTAATTATTGCAAATAAGGGAAACCATGGGACCTATGTTACTTTGGGTCTGGCTTACTTCACTTAATATATGTTTTCCAAGTCTTTCCATTTCCTAACAAACAGGGTGGTATCATTCTTTCTGATGGAGGCATAGAATTTATATATATATGTATATATATACATATATATGTATATATATACGTGTATATATATACATATATATATATATACATGTATATATATACATATATATATATATATATCACATTTTCTTCCATCCATCTACTGAGGGACATCTGGGTTGGTACCATACTTAGCTTTCTTATATCATAAGTAAAACCCTTACTTTTCACATCAAGGTAATTTTTATTGTTCAGCTCAGTCTTCCCCACTCATTCAATATGTAGCATTTGTGAAACATACTTTTTACTTTACATAGCAACTATCTTTTTCCAAAGCTTGTTTAATTTTAAGGAATTGGTTACACACAATTCAGTGAGGCAAGAATATTGATTATTATTTGCAAGAGTCTCTCAGAAACTGTAAGAGCTTGATGCAGTTGCTGAAGACAAATAAACCAAGAAATTGTTCATGTTTCAATACAGTGACCTTTGCTTTCATAACATTATAGTCTTTATGACACAGAATCACAAGGAGAGTGTCTCTTGTCATCTCAGAAAGACTGTTTTCACTACCACTGTGGCAGCCAGAAGGTCTTCTAAAGATGAGGACAGCCCAACAGGGAGTGGGTTTGGGGACTTCAGTCACAGACTTTTCTTGTCCTCACAAACATCTTGTGAAAATCTGTGCTGCACTGAGAATGACATGGACCCTCAGTGCAGACTTTCTCTCTCATACTGTCCCTACCACAAATCAACATTGGAATCCTATTGCCCATGGAAATTGCATAAGAGAATGGATTCTAGTAGGATTTAGATCTGTGAAGGCAGAGGCCTCAAAACTGGAAGTCAAGTGGGCCTGCTTCAATCATACAACAAAAGGTTTGGATTATGGTTTTCATTACCCTCTGAATCTACAAGTACCTAGATCTTGAATTTCCTATGTATGGGACTATTCGAGATAATAATCTGAGCCGGGTGCTGGTGGCTCATGCCTATAACCCTAGCTACTCAGCAGGCTACAATTTGAGGAATATGGTTCAAAGCCAGCCCAAGCAGGAAAGTTTATGAAACTTATATATCCAATAAACCACCAGAAAACCAGAACTGGTGTTGTGGCTGAAGAGATAGAGTGCTAGCCTTGAGCTGAGAGCTGAGGGAAGGTGTTCAGGCCCAGAGTTCAAGCCCCATGACCACCACCAACAACAACTAAAGAAATAATGGCCTGAAGGGATGCATATCATGACACTACAAATTATTATTATTATTATTACTATTACAATAGTCACAGGTTTCTCTTAAGTATCTACAATAAAATTGACCTACTGTAGCTACACAAGAAAGTATTATGTAGTTAACTATGCATTGTATTTCTCTAGAATTTCATATGCTTTCTCAAGCAAATGTTTGGCAGACACTATAATAATATGATTATAAATATATTCTCTAGACGAATTAAAGTATGTGGACAAATATGCCAATAATAGTGTGGCCTATATCACTTTACTTAAACTTCTGGGAGGATTTCTTATTTGCAAAATCATTATGAGACAGCTCATGATCACTGTATTAAATGCAGGCAACAGTCTCTTAATTCTCTCTCTCTCTCTCTCTCTCTCACACACACACACACACACACATACACACACACACACAATTTTTTTCCTTCCAGTGTCATGGAAGTCACAGAAGTTTTACTTTTGTAGGTGAGAAGAATTTCCTACAGGGTGAAAGCACAATTGACTTGTTACTCCCTCTTGCAAAATTGTCACAGCAGGGTGTGGAGGAAGCACTCTCAGTCCCCAGAATTTCTTTTCACGTTTGTCATCTCTACTAGCTAAATGACAGGTTCACTGCTGCTGCTTGTTTCTCATTTTCTGCTACAAAATAGAGTAGTAGGAAGATCAAGGAAAGTGAGAGAAAAAAAAATAAGGTAGCAAACCCTTGTCCATGAAAAGCTTCTTGGGAATAACAAAGTATGTGAGTACTTGTGTCTGATGATTTAAATTATTCTATAGAACCTGGTGGTTTAAGCATTAGTTCCTTCTCAATCTAGCCATGAATTCTATATTTTAAATATAATTTGCTGTTAAACTTATTTTACCTCCAATGAAATACAGGAGAAAACATATTTTTAATTATATAAAATATAGACTGAACAACTTTGGAGAATAAATGGCTCATGTTTGTTGTACACCAAAAGCTCTTTAACTTTAAAACATACCATCAAGTCAAAGTCAAATGCTAGTACTTATATTTGATCAGCACAAATTGTACACATAAGTTGAGCTATAATACTATATTCCATAAATATGTACAATTAAGATATGATAATTTTTAAAATGAATAATAAAATAGATATCCACACTTAATCCTTGTAAGAGCTTTGAAAGAAATACAGACCAAAGCAAGTCAATGAGTCAGGCATTGTTGGCTCATGTTTGTAATCCTAGCTAGTCAAGAGGCAGAGATCTGAGG
Organism: Dipodomys ordii; assembly: GCF_000151885.1. Taxonomy (NCBI): domain Eukaryota; kingdom Metazoa; phylum Chordata; class Mammalia; order Rodentia; family Heteromyidae; genus Dipodomys; species Dipodomys ordii. Next base: position 1,959,543 of record NW_012267233.1, on the reverse strand, counting down.
AACACAGAAAGAGGCCAGTTTACACAGAAAAGTCTGCTAGATTTCATTTTTATTGTAATGAGCAAAATGTAAGTCTAGACATGTGACTGAACTAGAAGAGTGGCATCCTAGCAAGTATGAGATCCTAAGATCAAAGATCACTACCTCCAAAAGAAAAAGAATCTATATCCATATCAATCAATCAATCAATCAATCTATCTATCTATCTATCTATCTATCTATCTATCTATCTATCTATCTATCTATCTATCTATACACACACATACATGGAAATTATATTTCATAACTCACAAGAGGTAAGTGAAGCAAAGTTAATGATTCTTCTAAGTTCACTAAGTTAATTTGTTTGCAAAGAAAGCATGTTAGAAAACTGCAACAATGAGATGTACAAGATGTTATGTTGAAAAACAAACTTTACAAGTTTGCGGGGGGAGTAGGGAGGGCAGGGATGGGAAGGGAAACAAAGGAGGAGGCAACAATGCTTCATAGGAAATGTACTCGTTATCTTGCCCATGTAATTGTAACCGCTCTGTATGGTATTTTCACAATAAAAAAGAAAAAGAAATGTACTCATTACCTTGCTCATGTAATTGTAACTCCTCTGTACAGTATTTTCACAATAAAAAAACTTATTAATAAAAAAAGAAAATATCTTCAATCCTTCAGTACCCTGAAACTCAATACATAAAAGAAAAAATAAGTCAAGAATAAAGTATATGAACATGTACAATGACAGAGATGACACAGGAAAATGGAAAGCAATATCCAAAGGAAGGTTAACCAAGACAAAAATATCCACGGGCCTATGTGCCTGCTAGCCAATCCATCAATTCTTCACCAAAGCATGTATTACAATAAGTAATATTTGTAGTAATTTCTACTTTTTGTTTAAACTTAACTTCCTATTAGAATTAAATCTTCATGGAAATAAATAATATATAGTGCAGAATTTCCTGTGATTACCACAATGAGCAGGCAGAATGCATATAAAACTGCAGACTGATTTTATTTAAAAAATAGAAGGCTATTGCCAGGTGTTAGTGACTCATGCCTGTAATCCTAGAGATTTGAGAATCATGGTTCAAAGCCAGCCTGGGCAGGAAAGACCATGAGACTCTTATCTCCAATTAATCACCAGAAAATCGGGAAGTGTTGCTGTGGTTCATGTGGTAGAGTGCTAGACTTGAGCTGAAGAGCTCAGGGACGTCACCTAGGCCCAGAGTTCAAGCCCACGACCAACAACAGTAACAACAATAAAATATATTATTGGTATATGGAAATAAAAATTTTATGATGTCTCTAATACATTTCCTAGTATTACTTTGACTTTATTTTCTCAAGAATGCAGATAATTTGATAACTCATTTAATCATTTATATACCTTACATAGTTTTGCTAAATAATCATTGAGAAAGTATGATCCAAAATTTGGATAGTAAATATTTGTTCATATATACTCATATATATGTATACATAAGGCCAAATGTGTAAGATAATGATGATTTTTGTTTTTTTGTTTTTGAACTCTGGGGTTGGGTGCTATCCCTCATCTCTTCATCACAAGGCTAATGCTCTACCGCTTGAGCCACACTGCCACTTCCGGTTTTCTAGTGATTTACTGGATCTAGTGGTTTACTGGAAATAAGAGTCTAAGGGACTTTCCTGCCTGGGCTTTTTGAACCGTGATCCCCAGATCTCAGCCTCCTGAGTAGCTAGGATTACAGGCATGAACCACCGGTGCTCGGCAAGAGAATGTTTAAAGTATTTAAGTAAAACTGACTTCACATATTTAGATTTTCTTAAAATTTCCAGTGGAATCATTTATACAAAATGTCCTTGTGGAAATTCACACATCTCTTAACATTTTTGAAATTTTTTCTCACATTGAAATATTTGCCATTCATTAAAAAGTGTAAATATTATTTGCTCCAATATCTGCATTCATTCTAAAATTAAACTAATTGGATAAATCTTGTTTTTAAAGATTAATTCAGAGTATATCAGATTTGTTCTCTCCCTCTCTCACACTCTGTCTTTTTCCTCTCTGGAATTGTGTTGCTTCAAATTAGCAGATGAAGTGGAATGGAAATCTGTTTCTCCATAAAATAATTTATGTTTGTTCTTTAGCAAAATGTTTAATAATTAAATTTTGTATTACAAAGGTGTGAAGTTCAGCCAGGATCCTGTGGCTTATGTCTGTAATCCTTGAAGATCACTGTTGGAAGCATGCCCAGGCAGAAAGTTCTCTAGATTATACCTCTAGAAACCAGCAAAAAGGCCATGTTGGAAATGTGACTCATATAGTAGAGTACAAGCTTTATGCAAACCAAGACTGGAAATGAAAAGCATGCAGTTTAAACTGCAAAAAAAAAAAACAAGGAAACAAAAATGAAAGTCTTATGTGTATATATTCATGTATTGATCTACATTAAAATATCCATCTAAGCAATTTTGATAGTTATAAAGAGACAGACAACTCTAATACCTCCATTAGCTGATTTCTGCTTTGGCAAAAGTAAGCAGTACTTACCTTTATTCGAGAGATAATTTTAGCACTAACCTTTAGAAAGTTACTGTTGTAAGAAGTCTCTATCAGACTCAAATAAACAGCTAAACTTGTAAGTAATAAACATATTTATCAAAAATTATAGCTAATCAGTATCCCAGATGTAAATTTCAAGCTGTGGATTGTTCATCCAAAATTTTGCCACCTACTATTTATCTGGGTCACTTACTCAGGATGTTTAGGGAATATGAACCAATTTTTAGGGAGCCCAAAGCCAATTATAGTTGAGAGGGTAAGTCCAAAGCCAAATACAAATGAATTTTGGCTACTCAGCCCTTTTGGATTTTTTTTAATTTGGCATGATTATTGAAAACTTGGCTTACTGATCATAAAAAAGCTGAATGGGACTAGAAGACATCACATACAGGGCCTAGATATGGCAACACTTCAGTTTTTTTTTTAATATGGTTAATTTTAACACCTATCCTAATGTCAGTAAGTGTAAGTGAGGTGAAGCTGTGCTATAAATGACGTCCAAGTGCTTTTTATACTGTGTTAACGTTTGCATAAAACCAGCTTTTTTGTGCCTTATGTTTCCAAATCAATTTAGCGGTGTGTGCCAATATTTTACTAGAGCCCTGGAGATAAAAAGCCATGCAGGTCAGCCATGTGTGCATCTACATCCCCAAAGGAAACTTTCACTAAAAACCAAAAGATTGACACCAGACAAGATTAGCAAAAGAATTAGTCATGCACAATCGACTGTGTTAAATATTGGGGGAAGAAAACATCTGCTTCTCTTGTCCTTCAGGATGAGACTATCAGGGTAGAGTGGTAATATTTCCAGCATGAATTATCATGTGCTTCTGAGCATGCCATCAATTTCTATGAAGATGGATTTATTAGAAGTAACTGTCAACACTACTATATATGGTCTAATAACTCTTGGAAACAATAGCTACAGTGTCACCTACTATATTAACATTTGCTACAGTAACTTCTGTTACAGTATTTTCTGCTACAGCATCTCCTGCTACAAAACATTTTCTCTTAAAGCATCATCTGCTACCACCAACCATCTGACACTGATACAGTATCACTTGCAATAGTATCTTTTGCTAGTGCATACCTTGCTACAGCCTGACCTAATACACCATTCCCTGCTATAGCATTATCTGCTACAACATCCTTGGCCACAGCATCTCTTGGTACACAATCCCTTGCCACAACATCACCCGCTGTAGGATCTACTGCTAAATAATCCGTTGCTAAATAAAGCATTCTTTGCCAGAGCAACCCTTCCTACAGCCTCTCCTGCACAGAATTCCTTGTAAAATATCACATCCAACCATGTTTTCTGGTATTGCATCCCATGCTACAGTATTCTTTGCAACAGCATTCTATGCTACAGCACCCCTTGCTACAACATCCCTGGATTCTCTATATCCTCATATCTCTTCCTACAGCATTCTCTGAAACACCTTTTTTTGTTCACAGGGTCCCTTGATACAGCATCTCTTGCTACAACATCCTCTGATAAGTCATCTCTTCCTACATCTCCTATGATTTCATCTCCGGCTACAGCATCTACTTGTACAATATCATTTGCTACAGTATCTTCTGCTATAGCATCCCTGCAACAGCCATAACTGTAACAACATTCCTTGCTACAGCATCTCTTGATGCAGCCTTCTTTGTTTTAGAATCTTCTGTTGCTTAATCGCCCAATTAACAGGATCCTCTTCCAGAGCATCTTCTGCTGAAGCATCCTTTGCTACAGCATTTCTTTCTACAACATCTTTGGCTACAGCAGCCCTCACTGGCTGTAACAATATCTATTAGAGAAGCCCTGTTACACCATTCTCTGCTACACTACCTCCTTCTCAACACCGCTTGCTACAAAAATCCTTAGTATAGTATCTCCTGTTACAGTATCTTCTGCTATTGTATCCTTTGTTATTTTTCCCCATCTACAATATCTCTGGCTACTGTATCACCCACTACTTAGTCCCAGTGACTTATGTTCCATCATTCCCTACAATCATTTGCTTATATCTGGAACTAAAATAATTCGGGCTTTAAACTAAAAAAAAAATCTCTATAAACATCTGGAAATTCCCAAACCATGCAAACAAGGAGCAATAGTAAATCCAATAGTAAATCCTTTCCTTCTTAAAGGACTTACTATGTAAAATTGTTGATGAGGACATTGACGGATACCTCTATACTAGGTAGAAATCATTAAAACTCAACTTCCAAAAAGCAATGGTTTATATGCAGTTTGTTTTATCTATTTTAAATATATCAAAATTTGGGCGGGATGCTGGTTACACAGGCCTGTCATCATAGCTACTCATGAGGCTGAGATCTGAGGATAGCAGTTTGAAGCAAGGCAGGAAAATTGGTGAGACTCTAAACTCCAATTTAGTCACAGAAAAAATCCGAACTGTCTCTGTAGCTGAAGTGGTGGAGTGCTAGCCTTGAGCAAAAGGAGCTCAAAGACAGCACCCAGTCTCAGAGTTCAAGCCTCAGCACCAGCAAACATATAAATAAATAAAATAAAAATAAAAAATAAAATAAAAAAGTTGAAAAAGGATATCAAAAGATTTATAACTAAAATACCAAATCTTTATTTATTTATGTCATGTAATTCATAAGCCATCTAATATTGAAATTTTGAATCTGAATTTTTTGATGTATTATATTGTTGCTGCTATTAAGAAATCAACCAAGCAATATGTTATAAATGTGTTAAATGAACATTACAAAATTCATTTATGGTATACACATCTCTTTTTCCATCATATCTATTTTTCCATCTTGTCTCCACATCAAGAAAATCAATCACTTTAGTTATTTATACCACTTATAATTTTTGTTTTCAGACATCATCTTTCTTTCTTCTTGTTGTCTAGCTACAAAAACACAATTTTAACACTCTTAAAATTAGTAGCTTCATTAATTGAGCATAAATACTACACAAATCTCCTTTAGCCACTTTACTTTTAGGGATAATTTATTCTATATTCACAGGCTTATTTTACATAAAAGCAAAATTACCACAGAGAGGTGTATAAATATATCTCAGTTACACTGAAAATAAGTAAATGCATCTAGATTTCAATATACTGTAGAGAATGGGTCCTAGGCAGAAATACAGACTCTCCCAAAAGAGTAAATCACAAGGAAATTTATGATTTTTTTTTCTGCGTGAAGCCAAACAAAATGTAAGGTTGAAGATGAAATTAAGGTTACTAATCAGCTGGTACAATTAAGGTGCAACTGCTAACTCATAATGAAAAGATACCTGTGGGATTATTCCAGCAAGCTCAATGTAATTATCTTAAACATGAAGGAGTAAGACTAGCAATTTGGCTTGGTGGTAGAGTGTTTGCCTTGCATGCATGAAGTCCTGGATTCGATTCCTCAGTACCACCTAAACAGAAAAAGCTGGTAGTGATGCTGTTTCTGAAGTGGTAGAGTACTAGCCTTGAGCAAAAGTAACTCAGGCCCTGAGTTCAAGCCCCAGGACTGGCAAAAAAAGAAGAAATAAAAGAAAGATTTAGCAGCAACATACTTTGGGCTTTGGAAATAAAAGAATGGTATCAGGAGTCAAGCAATAGAGTTAAACCCTAGATGCTAGAGAAGGTCAGGAAACCATTCATTCCTGTGAGATTTCAGAAAGTACAAGTCTTCCAACATTGTAATTCTAGCCTGCAATCTGGCAAGTCTTTAACCTAAAGATTATAAAATAATACAATTTTATTCTTTTAAAATCCTATGTTTGTCCTGAATACTAATGTCTCATCCCTGCAATCATGGCTACTCAGGAGGCTGAGCTCCAGAAACAACAGTTCCGAGCTAGCCCAGGAAGAAAAGGCCATTCGATTTTATCTCCAAAATATCTCAAAAAAAAAACCCACAAACAAAAACAGACAAAAAAAAGCCAAGCTGGAAGTGTAGCTAATGTGATAGCGCTCCAGTCATCTAAATAAGCAGACAAACAACTGGAAGCCCTGATTTTATTTTCTAGAAGTAAGCAAGTAAATAAATAAATACATAAATAATTGTTTAAATAAACAAAACATCGCTTTGTAATAATTGGTTAAAGCAGTGATATATAAGTATTAAACCTAATTTAATAAGTCTGAAATTGCTTTGAAGTCTCAACCTTGTGAGCCATTTTGAAGCTATGAAATAAGGCCATAAACAGTGTGTCATGTCATGGCCTGCACCTGGAATTACTGTCCAACTAAATATTGTTGTTAACAAAACAGACAGCAAAGTCATTTGTTCATTATAGAAAAATGTCAGTTGTTTTCCTATGATGGATGCTGTAACACTAAGTTTATGATTAATTATATTAATAGCTATTAACCAGTGTTAGAACTGGTGCAGCAAACTCATGCTAAGATTGCCCTTAAATTCCTAGCTATTGCTATAAACAGGCTTTCTTTTAATGTATTAGTAGTTTCCTCAATAAATAATAAGGTAAATATTTTTCTCATGTGTTAATGTTCTATTTGCCTTATTATCAAATATAACATCAGGCCTTACCAATATCAATTGAAGGAAGATTCAGGAAAGTAGCTCATGTGCCAAATCTGGTCTGTTGCTTGTTTTTGCAAATAAAATTCTATTGTAACACAGCCATACCTATTTGCCATCCATTGTGTATAGCTTCCATTGCACTATGTCAGAAATTAGTTGATTTGATAGACTCTGGAAGGTTCACAAAACTCAAGTATTTGCTTTCTGTGTTATATAGAACAAAATGTATCTCTCTTCGGACCACATCACTGTAAAATTTATATTCAATTCTTCAAAGACTACAGTGAGATTGATCCAAATGCTTCATCTTTCCTGTTTTCTATGTAATTTCACATTTATTATTTTGAGTATAATTCTAGGTTGGACACTAGTTATTAAATGTCCTGAGCTGGGGATAGGATCAGCAGCATTTGATCAGTTCAGGAGTTTATCCTCAAACATAAAGATGAACTTGTAGGTTATTGAAACATTTGAAAATTGAATGCTTTATGAGGCCGTGAGGTATTTCTGCATTACTGTTTTATTGAATATGTACTCCACATGGCTTACCATGAACCCAAATCTGACTCTTGGGCTCTATGTAAAGTCATTCAAATAGTTATAAAATGTCTGTTTATGCTTAAATGTATTAAGGACAACTTATTTCTTTAAAAGAAAATCTACTGTTCTATCAATTTCACCCCAGTTCCTCCCTCATCTAACTTTATAATGAGCTATTTCCCTCTCTCTTTCTCTCTCTTTCTGAATCTACTAGATTCAACCCAGACTTATTATTCAAAGAAAAAAATGTATAATTAGAGTATTCCCTCCTTTTTTCATTGCATCTGTATCAAATATCAGGTGGGGATGCACATCTATACATTTATTAGCTTCAAGGTTTATATGAGGAGATTTTTTTAAAGAAAGATGGTAAAACAGGACTGAGTATGGATGATGTACTCAATGCATATGGAAAATTTTTATTACTAGGCAGATGTCCACATGTTAAGAATCATCTCAAAGAAATAGAGACTATCAATTCACATTATAAAATCCTTTAGACTCCTCATCTGTGGATTATAAAATCCATAAGACAAACATCAATGACACATGAACACCATTATTTCCTTTTTTTTTTGAACATCACAGTATTTATTTTTAGCCTGTCTATAAAGAATACTCTGCATAACAATTCAGGCACTTTAGAAAAAAAAGACTCTGAGATCATGCTCCATTATATCCCTTCAGTAAATGTGGTGAATAAAACAACGGCATGGGGTTCATTCCACTGATCATCACAGTAAGTAATTCTCTTTGTACTATCCTTTATTTCTCCATAAATCTCTTTTGGCTTTCAGTGAAATGTTTAATAAATGAATAGAGGCTATGGATTGGAAGTCACAACTCTTGAAAAGCACCTAGATTGAAAATATTTTATATATTGTATTAATAGTCAGCCATGATCAGTGAGCCTGATATTATGCTGTCAGGGTTGAGAAGCTTAGCAAGGATTCCTGCTTGAAAAGAAAACTGGTCACATCAAGATTTTGTCACATTTGTCATCTCTCATTTCTCCTTACACCTCAGCACTCCTGTGTTATTGCTCTTTTCTCACCCAAAGAAATCAGATACCACTCTGAAAAATGAAATGTTACTCCCACTGATCTCATTCTATAAATCTAAACTAGAATAATATTTCCACAATAAAAAATTGTTCATGTGATTTTCTTTAATAGCATTTAGTTAGTTGTACACAATGCTGGCCAGTCAAAGGTTAATATGGTATCACATGAGCCTTCTAAATACTAAAATCTATGTTTTCCTGCCACAGCATAGGTCTTATGTTCTCCTTCATAATTTCCCCTTTATCCATCATGTTACAATTCTAAAACCTATTTCTGAATGAGGAATAGCAATGTCTATAAGACTACAGGTACTATCTTGAAGTGCCTTGGGCCAAGTGGTGAATATATACTTCCTGTTTAATATAACTTCAGTTTTTCTCTATTTATTATCTCATTTGTCACCTATTCTTAAAATGAAACACAGCAAATTTCTTAAGATAATTCAGCTGAACCTAAAGTTAAGTAATAATTTGCGGTTAAAAATAAAGTTTGAAAGTTGTCAGCATAAAACCATGTGTCTTGATTCATCATACTAAGATGGCTATGGATACAGAAGAATAGAAGGCAGTAAAGGAGCTTGGATAAAGAGAAATTAAAAGGACAAAGGTAGAGCGGAGAAGCCAGAACTATGAGATACTCTGAAGTGATAGATGAGGAAGAGGAAAAACACAAGAAGGAATTGTGGGAAGAAAACTTAAGCTATGACTGTAAAGGATTTTGGAAAATGTGTAAATAAAATGTTTCAAGATGAAGACTGAGATTTGGATATTGGACTGACAACTTGAAGGTTACTGGTGAGTTTCATTCATGGATAAGTTTTATATCAGTAGATTAGATGATGGACAGGAAGGGCAAAGTAACTAAATGATACTTACAATGCATTTGAACATTTTATCAAAGTTATAGTAGGTTAAGGGAAGGTTGGTAAAATTTAATGTCCATAAGAAATAGCCATCTGGAAGCCAAAACAAGCACTATGTTTTCAATATCCTGTTATGATATGAATGATCTCCGATATAATAGCAATATACTTGAGACAAAAGCTGTAAGAATTATGATGCTCTTAAATTGACTGAACTTTTTCATAATAATAATTTTATTTAGTCAAGTCTGTGAAAGAGAATGAGATAAAAGAATTGCTATAGTTGAGACACAAAGAAGCTAGGCTTAAAATTCAGGCTGCAAAATCTCACCGTCCAAGGACAAATGTAAAGATATGTAAAGAAACAGAGAAGGTAAAGAGAAACTTTCCTTCTGAGACCCTTTAATGTGCTATGGGAGAAAAACTGAAAGAAAACTTGAAACAAACCCTCAAATCTGCACCAAAAAATATACATATATGTGTGAAAATATATTGATGTATAAAACTGAAATCATATAAATTATATCTATATTTTTAGTGATAAAGCAAGCATGGTGACATTTATCTTTAATCCCAGCACTAGAGAATGCTCATGCAGTATAAGACTAGTCAAGACTAGTTCAAGATTAGGCTATGTAAAAATAACCTGTGTCCAATAAAACCAAGCAATAGGAAACAAAATAATAAATGAAGTCTACATAAGTGTAACAAACAATGTGAAAAGAATAATACAAAAAGTTAATCATTTTCATGGGGTGAATGAATACAATTTTGATGAGATTGTCCAGAGGATAGCATAGATCACATGAAAAGTAAAACGGAAGAGCAGGAAGGAGAGAAAGAAGAATTGCATCAATGATAACAAGTTTTTTGTAACCCGTGGGGTTGACTGATGTTTTGCAGTCAATTTATAGTAAAATTAAACAGAAGAAGACACTGTTTACCTTGTAAGCTTCAGTTATATCTACACTGGCCTTTCATATGTTCTTTCTCCTTTGAATTTATCCAGAAAGGTCTTGATTATCATTATCAAAAATGAATCCCTTTGCTCTTCTCCTTGATAATTTTTCCCATTTATCTTCTTCTCCGAGTACATAACTTTAAATTGTGCTACCAGCAATATCTAAGTCACTGCTCCCCTGGAGAATGCATTTTCCAAGCCAGGCAATAATTTTCACCTAAGAGGTTGCAGTACTTTCAGTAATATGTTTGTTGATTTATATCTTTAGTATATCATGGAGCCTTTGAAGCCAAATATGTAGCTTATGCCTGTTCTCTTTTTTTTTCTAAAAGAGTGTTCCTGGGAGATAATGACTTGAAATTTATGGAGAAGAGATTATTAAACAAAGCAAGAGTCATACATTAGAAATCAGAGCTCAAAAGTCATGTTAGCAATTATCTATAATATGCACTTGGGTATCTCACAAGCATTTCACACAAAACAGGAACAAAATGAGGTCACACTTTGCTTCCATTTTTGTCTCCTTTACTTTTCTACACATTATTAATAGAAAAAAGCATAATTAGTGTATTTTTATATATGCATATAATGCTATTTGGACAAATTCACCTGTTCCACAATTCTTTGTTACCATTACCTTCTCCTATTTTTATACAAGGCATCAATTTATTCAATTAGCTATTCATATTTTAGCATATATTGAGTAACTATGTGTGTTTGAAGATCTTGGACCCACCAGCTAAATTGCAATAGTCCTTTGTGTTATTAAAAAAGCATTCTCTCCTACTTCTCATTACTCAATTGCCTCATTCCTAATTTATAAACATATCCTTTATATTTCATCCCATAATAAATCTTGGATTTCCACTTAGTGTATTAATAGGGTCACTTCTTTGGTCCAGGTTGACATTGTATCTTATCCTATTAATGAATTCTTATTATTTATGTCTATATTTTAGTCTATTTTAATCAATACTGCATGAATCAGAAAAATTGAAATATCAATCAAAACACAACATTGCATTTCATAATATATAGGTGATTTTATTTTATTTATTGAATTATCTTCAGTATTTTCTTTAAGTCTCATATGTCTGCCTGGTATGGTATCCCCAATATCCTTTGCATTTCTCCAGCCTAAGCCAATGCTCTGCTTTTTTTTCTTTATTAAACACTACAACTTTGTAATTTTAAGGCATCCTCTATGATTTTCTTTACTCCTTTGCCCATTTGGGGATTTATTATCTTTTATCTACTATCTTTTAAACCTTAGTTTAAATATTGAGAGAAGACTGCCTGGCCACTTTATCTGAAATAAATATGTGTTATATTTTATTTATACTTAATTCTGTCATGAAACAAGTTTCTTTCTACATAATATACCATTCCTATAATTGTTATATTGCTTGTTTCCAGCTCGTGGCAAGGGAGGAAGAAAGAAGGCAGGATTAGTTCCATGGTGAAACTTCTTCAACTAACAAAAACTTAGCATGTAATTGAGGCATTATTTTTTTAATAATTGAATGAATGAATGAAAAGAGAAATGGGAAAGAGAAATGTAGAAGCAAAGGTAGGGAAGAAAAATGGTATAGCGTTTTTGTTTGCCATTCTCTATTACAACAAAATACATGAGTACTATGTATACTTTTAAGTAATATCTAAGGGTTATTCACTCTACAACAGATATCAAACTTCACAAACAGTCACAAAATAAATTCTGAATGTAAAACATTTACTCAGTTATTCCACGACTAGATCAAATTGAAAGTTTAGAAATGCTGCATTACCTAGATTCCAAGTAAAATGAATTAAAGTTCTATGAAAATTTTCAAATAAAAATCATTAATAAAACAAATATATTTAAATTCTATTTGAAAACATGTTTTAAAGGTTAATATGATTTTAAAAATGATAGAGTTATATACATTCAGAGACTTTCTTATTTCAATTGTTTACATGTAAAACCATGATGATTTTTAATTTCAGGAAAACTGTCCATAATGCTCTCATTGTGTTATCTTCAAATTAGTTCATAGGTAGAGGCGGCTTAAAAGCATTGTGCTACTGTAGAAATACAATTCTTGAGGCATACCAAAAAAGCCAACTAAATGATATACAGTTTTGTCAAATTGGGTGGTAGAATACTTAATCAAATCTCAAAATTCATTTTTATTCAAAATATTCACTTTACTGAATCATTTAAGTATATTTGAATAACTTAGTGATCATTTTGAAGCAATCAGTAGACTCTTCATATTTTCTCAACAATATTAAAGGCAGGGATAAAATGTTGAATACCAAAGTCATATTAAAATTGATAATACAAATTCAATTTTTTCTTAATATATATTTTATTGTAAATATACTATACAGAGGAGTTACAGTTACATGAGCAAGATAATGAGTCCATTTCCTATCGAGCATTGTTACACTTTCCTTTATTTTTCTCCCATCATCCCTTTCCTCCCCACCTCCCCACCTCTTCCCTTCCCACGCACCCCCCACCTCTGACTCCTGGAAAAGTTGCAAAGTTAGTTTTCAACATAATGTCTTGTACATCTCATTGTTACAATGGGATGGGTCATTCTGTATCCTTATTTCAGCATTTTGTTATTTCCCTTCCCCTCCCCAAATTAAAAAATAATGCATGTACAAGATGAAGGTCACTGGAAACAAATACAGTGACAACAGGGGTTATACCATGGGGGAAGAACATACAAACAAAGAATCACACAGTCCATTATAAGTACATTAAAAACAACAGCAACAAAAATAAAACCTCTTGTGTCCCTATCTTGGGGGTCATTTTGCTTAGCATCATCTTTTATGGTCATAAGTACATAGTTTTTTTTTTTTTACCTCTTCTGCTTGTCCTAGACATATACTAGTTATTGCTGATAAGGGTAACTATGGGATTTACGTTTATTTTTCTTTGAGTCTGGCTTATTTCATTTAATATAATCAGACTCTACCACTTTTTTCTTTTTTTTTTGTCGGTCATGGGGCTTGAACTCTGGGCTTGGTCACTGTCCTTGCGCTCTTCAGCTCAAGGCTAGCACTCTACCTCTTGAGCCACAATGCTACATCCGGTTTTCTAGTGGTTAATTGGAGATAAGAATCTCACTAACTTTCTTGCCCAGGGTTAGCTTTGAACCGTGATCCTCAGATCTCAATTTCCTGAGTAGCTAGGATTACAGGCGTGAGCCACCGGTGCCCGACTACCACATATTTTTATATTTGCCTTTTGTTTAAATAGGAATGGCAGAAATTCAGCAACCACCAAGCAGTAGATTGGACTCAGGGGCCAATTTAATCTGTAAAGCTAAAGATGTCCCTGCAGAGGGCACTAAATTAAAATCTACGGATTAAAAGTATTGAAAGGACAGCTCGGACCATTTTCTACTATAGGATTGCAGAAACACGTAGTATTTACCTTCAAAGGGTAAAAGGAATAGGAAGGACCCATCCATAAATGTATAAGCAAACCGCTTTGTCTTCTACTATTCTGACTGCTCTTCCTACTAGTCATAATTGATGACAAGAAAGTATCTCTGCTTAATCTTTTTTATCTTGGCAAGCAAATTATGGTTTCTGATAAAATTTTCACACATTCAGTGAATATTTATTGGTAACTGTTAATGCCAAGCACTGTACATGACATTAACGATAGAAAGATAAATGACATATGACATTCTCAAGAAGCTAGAAATCAGTTCAGAAATATTAAATTGCACATAGAAAACACAGGTTCTTGTGGAAATATGGAGGAGGAAAAAAACTACTTCAAGGGGGCTTCTTGAGGAAGTACATGTATTTGTGCAATATTAAGGCAGGATGGCAAGTTCATTATCTGGTGACTGCTGATTCTTACTTCTAAAACATGTCATATTTCTGCATCATCAAATACAGGAAGGCAGAAAGGCAAGTGTAGAAACTGCATCGAGCCTTTTATAAAGTACCTTGACATCATATGTCAGGCAAAGGAAACATTATCTACTGTCGATGGGAATACATGGTTAGTCCAGCCATTATGTAAACCATAATTCTCTACCACACATTCTACATAAATTTCATACGTATTACATTATAGAAATACCACAATGAAACCCAACAAAAACTGTTATAATGAAGGAAAGGAGAGAAGATAGTAAAGAAAGAGTAAATAGATGAGGTGAATTTTATCAAATTATATTATAGGCACCTTGTAAATACCACATGGATACCCTCTCACCCAATTAATTTGTTAGTGAAAATTTTGAAAGGCCATTTAATCACATGCATTAGATGAGATTATCATGACTCAGGAAACTCCAAAAATCAACTCTTCCCAGGACAGCGTATTGGAAATTAACATGAATTTTGAGGGAAAAATCATTTAATCACAGCAATGATCAACCCCTCACATCTTATCCATATCCCATTAAATTTGATATTGAATCAAGCTCAAAGTCTATAGAAATGTATCATAAAATCTCAATGTAGTCGGGCGCCCAAGGCTCAGGCCTGTAATCCTAGCTACTCAGGAGGCTGAGATCTGAGAATTGAGGTTCAAAGCCAGCCTAGGCAGGAAAGTTTGTGAGACTCTTATCTCCAATAAACCACCAGAAAACTGGAAGAGGTCCTGTGGCTCAAGTGGTATAGTGCTAGCCTTGAGCTGAAGAGTTGAGGTATAGCGCCCAGCTAGCAAAAAATCAAAAAACAAACAAACAAACAACAAACACAAAACACAAAACCTCAAAGTGGGGGATTTCAATTTTTTTTCAGATTCATATTTGTAAGAAAATTATTTGCCCTAGACAACAAATTTGTTTATCATCCTATATGTATGAAAATAGAATAATAAGAAAGAGTGTGAGAGGGGTGAATTTTACCTAAGCACATTATGTAAGTGTATGAAAACATCACAATGAATGTATGCAATTAATATATGGTAGGTAATATAATTGCTTTGTGCCATTAACATATGCTAATTCAAAATTTTCAGAAATAAAACAGTATAAGATCTTTAAAAATCTCTGAACATACTTTGCAGTTTTCTGCTATTAAAACACATTCCTCATCTATTATTAATATAATCACAAATACATTTTTTTCTTAACAAAGCTATAATAATTATTTAATAGAACCTGAAACTGCACTTTGCAAATTTGTCAAAGGCCACCCAAATTAGAATTTTCTTTTTGCTTAAAAGGTTCCCTAATCTTATGTTAATTGTTATGCTTCTAATCTGGGCTTTAGAAGCACATTGACTCTCTTGAAGTGTGAATTTCCTGTCATTAAGAAAGTTTTGTTCCTTAGAAAGCTTTTAATAAAACTTCTTCTGTATGAAGTTTTCTTAGAAAGTTTGTAGGTTACTTGAGAGTCAGGGTTGTTATTTGTAACCAAAACAATCAAACAACAAAATAAAAAGGCTTAAATGTTTATGATTAACAAAAAAGGACCAAAATCAAAGTAGAAATTTAATTGTTTCGTAGCTTGTACGTGTTTATAATTTTGGTCTTTTCAGCAGAGTTGACACTTTTACTTTTATGTGAGGAGTAAAAATCTTATCAAATCCTGGTTTAAAATACTGTTTTATTTGATTGCGTTTTCAGGGCAAGGGGAAATAAAAGGAAAATGATAATCTTTGATTATTTTAATATCTTTTTATCTTTCTTTATATAGACTATTTAAAAAATTTATTTTATTGTAAAGATGCTGTACAGAGGGGTTACATTTACATGAATAAGGTATATTTCTCATTGAACATTGTTACCCACTTCATTGTTGTTTTCCCACTATCCCTTCCCTCCCTCCACTTCTCCCCCACCACAAATTTGTAAAGTTAATTTCCAACATAGTGTCCTGTGAGTATCATTGTTGTAATGGGTCATCTTTTGAGCTTCTTTCAGCATTTTGTTATGTCCCTTCCCTCCCCCCAATCAGATAAATACATATACAATATTGGAGGGTACCAGAACCAAAGACAAATTGCCAAGGATAAACCAATGGAAAAGAAAAATGAAATAAAATAAGAAGAAAGAACTAGACTGAAAAATTTAGCTGTAGCAATGGATGATTCATGGGAAAATAACTGCCTTTCTTTCTCAACCATCATAAGAATGAATAAACATCACAGGTCACTCAAGCTAAGTCCAAAGACTATGCAACATGATTTACACATATAAACTATAAAAGCACACTTGGAAAAACATTTTCTAAATAATCAATAAATAAATGCTCAAAAATCTATAATCAATACTACTCTGAGAAGTTCAGAAGGTTGAGTAAGCTTTTTTGTTGTTTGTTTGATTGCTAGTTTCTTGTCAGTTGTAGGGCCTGAACTCTTCAGCTCAAGGCTAGCGCTCCACCACTTGAGCCACAGCGCCACTTCCGGCTTTTTTTTCTGCTTATGTGGTGCTGAGGAATCGAACCCAGGGCCTCAGGCATGCAAGGCAAGCGCTCTACCACTGAGCCACCTTCCCAGACCTTGAGAAGGCGTTTTTGAGGGATTTTTTCATTTGTTTTTATACCAGTACTAAGTCTGGGCTGTGTTCCTTACCTTCCTATTTTATTTTATTTTGCTTAAGGCTAATGTTCTACCGTTTGAGACACCACTACTCTACTTCCAGCTTTTTTTTTGGTGGATCGCTTGAGATAAGAATCTCAAGGACTTTCTAGCTGTGAACAGTGTTCCTCAATATTAGCCTTGTAAATAGAAAGGATTACCCTGTAATTTTAAAATCCATAAATTCCAATTCTAAGTTTAAGTTTAATTATAGTAAATTTAACATGTAAAATTTATTTCTTGCCTTCAGATTTTTAAATTTAAAAAAAGAAATAAATCTAAAAAAATAAAATTTCCTCCACAAACAGGTCATTTGAATTTTATCTATTTCCTTACAAATGGTATCGTATCATTCTTTCTGATCAATGAGTAGAATTCCATTGTATATATACTAAAATAATATTTTCTTGATCCACTGGTCCATGCTATGGCTATGGTAAAAAATGCTGCAATAACATAGGTGTGCTAGACCTGTAGTGTGGCATTGTCTGTGCTCTATTGGACAAGTGCCCAGGACTGGAATTTGTGGGCCATAAGTGAAATAAGCCAGGCCCAGAGAAAATGGCTTCATGGTTTCCCTTGTTTGCAGTAGCTAAAATGCCCGTATAAATCTACAAGAAAACACACGTGGTTGTAAAGCAAGGGGTTACAAGTGAATTAACTGAAGTGTAACAGATTCTATGAAAAGCACAATAGTATAGTTATTTAAAAAGACGAAGTCAAAACTCAACAAAATAGATACCAGGAAATGAGTCCTTGCAAGAGGAGAGTGTAAGGCAAAGAGGAGAAGGATAGGAAAAATAAAGGGGGAAGAGGGGAGAATACAGGCAAGAATTCATCGTATTCAGCACAGAATTAAGACGTACAAGGGAAGAGGTTGGTCCATGGAGGGGCTGGGGGGAGAAGGGGGAAGAGGGGGAGGAGGGAGTGGTGAAGATGTTGAAGTGATGACACAGATCAAGATGCATTATATATATGTATGTATAAACTTGTTTGTTAAAATGCAAAAGTAAATTTAAAAATCACCTACACATAACAAAAAATTAGGATAAGTATGGGAATGGATGGGTTGTGGGGTGGGGTGAGAATATTGAAGGGTATGCCATTGATGAAGAGGCACTGTATTCAGGAAATGCTTCAGTGAATGGCCACTCCTTTGCACAACAACTTACATTTAATGAAATATTCAAAAAAGGATATCTTGATATTTTTGTAAGAATGCAACACTGCTATTGTTAAGCTCAAGACAATTTTCAGAGACATTGCTACTTCACATTACCAACTACACATCTTTGTTCTCTTATGATAACAGCTTTTGTGGAATTCACATGGGAAAAATTGAAGCACATACACAGCGATCTAAATTATGACTTTTTCACTGACCACCTTAATTGCTTTGCTCCAGATTTCCAAAAGCAATTAAACCATTTTAAGGATTAATCACTATTAAATATTCAGTACTGTATCTGAACCTATCAATATGTTTGAATTTCTGTGTTTGTGATAGCTACAAGTAGATACCACAAGTTTTTTTCAATGAGGATTCATGCCATTGATGGCAGGCATAGGAAGATTTCTCCTTGATAAGAGAAAATAATTTTATATGGTAATCCAACCAACCATTTTGTTGCATTTAATTATTATTTAACATAGAAAAACTAAAATAAACTCCAAAACAAGGAAACAAGAGACTCTTTAGTTGACTGTTTTTGTTCTTTTCTCCTTTTGTATTGTTACTTTGTTTGTTTTTGGATAGGTATAGCAGAGCACATCAAAGATGGAACAAGGATGAACAAATACAACAATGATATCAGACACTATGTAGAAAATGAACTGGACATCGTATGGGTAGGGATGGGAGGGAGGGAAAGATTAGGAGTGATGGAAGAGGAAAAAATGGTTCAAAAAGTATTATATTGATGATATCTGATTCATTTAAATGTAAACCATTTGTATATCAACTACACAAAAACAATTTTTAAAAATCTTGTGATATATTCCCCTCTAACTCTGACTCTGGTCAGTTTTTCTGTCTCTTCACTCAGTTTGTGTCTTTATGTTTCTCTTCCCTCCACCTGTAGGTCTGTTTCTGCCTGCCTATTTCTCTATCTATCTATCTATCTATCTATCTATCTATCTATCTATCTATCTATTTCTCTATCTATCTATCTATCTAATATATGTGCATGGCAATTCTAGTTGTCTCCTCTATGCCCCCAATACTACAATAACACATTTACTCTATAATTGGACATCTTCCTTCAGGTCTTGCATCTAATGGTGACAGTGTATAATTTTACTGACATTGACTATGAGTTCTTCATTCATGAGTGGTAGAGCTTGCTGTGCTTCTAAGCACTACTATAACTCACTAACATATTTGATGGGAAGAACAAGTTAAAATAACATCAAAAAATTGCATAGGAATATAGTTATGCATATTTTATGGACACTACCTTTAATATCCAATTACATGTTTACAATGTTCCTGTTTTCTCCTACAATTCTTGAAAAATATATGTGTGCATGTGTGTAAATATGTATGTATGTATGTATATATCATATATATACACACACAGATCTACCTACATATAGATGTATAAGTACCTATATTATTAATTAAGGGAAAATACAATAGTCCTAAATGGGTATCAGTAACCACAATAACAACTAAAAAAACAGCATGTAAGTAAACTAATGTCTGTAAAGCAAATATCGATAGAGTTGACAAGTTGATAAACAAACTACAACTGTAAATGATCATTTAGCATTTCCCTGGACTAATGGATAGAAAAGCTAGAAAAGTGAAATCACCAAGCATATAGACTGATTACATTTAAAAGATCCCAATTTTTTAGAACATAACCCCAACTACCATTGAGAAACAATATGCATTATTTCAAGTGACAAAATAGTTAATGTTCTCGACAATATGATTGACCACACCAGATTTACAAGAATTGAAATTATACAGACTATGTCCTATAACCATAACGGAGTAAAGTTAAAAATTTAGAAAATAAAGAATAGAAAAACCTTCAAATCCTTGGAAATTAAACCATATACTTGAAAACAATCTAAGAGTCAAAGATAAAGCCTCATATAAAATACAGATCACAATTCACTATATGGCAACTTAGAAAGCACAAATAAAGTTAAAACAGCGAAACCATTAGTAAGATAAAACATTTTTGTATTACATATCCTTAAAAGAACAATCTTTTTTCATGGGGCTTGAACTCTGAGCCTGGTTGCTGTCCTTCAGCTCTTCAGCTCTTTAGCTCTAAGCGAATGTCTACCACTTGAGCCACAGCAACACTTCTGGTTTCCTGGTGATTGACTGGAGATGAGCATCTCATAAACTTTCCTGCCTGGTCTGGCTTTGAACCATGATCCTCAGATCTCAGCCTCCTGAGTAGCTAGGATTATAGGCATGAGCTACAGGCACCGGGCTTAAAAAGAGCAATCTTAAATCAGTAATATAAACCCTCACTTCAACACTCAAAAGGGAGATTGAAAGAAGGTTCATGAAACCCCAAGGAGATAAATGACAATACAAATCAATGAAACTGAAAAATAGAATGAAAGAATGGCTGGTCTTTGGGAAGCGCAATGACGTTAGAGATAAAAAAAGAAAATGAATTATTGCTATGAGGAACTGGAAATGAAAAATTACTAGAAAGCCTGCAGAAATCATAAAGAGAAGAGATACAGTAATAATATTCCACACATAATTTGATAACTGAGATGAAGTCCACCTATCCTGATCAAGCGAACATCAGTCTGCATGATATGAAGAAGATAATCTGAATAATAATTCCATTGCAATTAAGAAATTCAAATTTGAATAATAGAAATAACTCTGGAATAAGACATTTCCATGTTTCTAAGTTTCCACTGGATAATTCTACCAAAATTTTAAAATAAAAATTACCAATTATGAAAATAAATTATGAAGTATAACTACCACATGAGTAATCCATTTATTTATCTTGTCTTGTACATGGGAACAGTTGCAAGTCTTCAGTAATGTAGAAATCTTAGAATTACACATCATTAGTTAGTAATATGTAAGAGGTTACTAAAACCTATCGTGTCTTAAGAAAATGTTTCCTTCTTGGAGGAAAAGAATTTCATGTATGATAAAAAGCAACTAGCTTTAGAATTGCAATGAATGTAATTGATAGCTAAAGTGGGTTTGTTGCAACTTAAAAGATGATATGCTTTGTTGAGCACTTGTCCTGTGTTCTACTGGGATGTTTAATTGTACCAAAGGACAAAATTGCAACTGAAAATGTATAGGTTTTACAGCTTTATATGCCTCATCTTTAATCCCAAATCCTTCAGATGAATGAAAATCACTAACAAAGAAATAAATCGGCTAGACATTACATTTACTAAGATTTTCCCCAACATAGAATAAAGATGATTTCAAGGAGAGTTTTCTATGAGAACAGACATTCACCCCAATCCTTTGATATTTGCTTGTAGTTCTGAACTCATACCTCATCCCACATTTCAAAATCTCCCCAAGATTCTAGTTGCATTTTTGCCTTTTCTGTTCAGTCAGCACTCCTTATCAATACAGATTATATACTCTTTTAGTTTTTTGTTTTTTTTTAATTATATGGGTGTCTCAATGGTACCTCAAGATGAAAATGTCAAAAAAACATCATTTTTCTTTCCAGTTTTTTTCTTTTCCAACATTCCTAACCTCAATGTAGGATCCACATATCCCTTATCCTGGCATAATGGCTTTTTATCACTTCTGCACACAACACACATCGAAATAAAATCTCTCATTTATGTTAATTAAATTCCTTAATATAGCTCAGTCCCAGCACACTTCTGTCTCTTTCCTCTGACTTTATGATCTATTTGAAAATTGGTTTTATCTTTAACTAGTTGAACAAAAAGGTTTCTATTTAATTGGTCAATTTGTGAGTGCAGTGCATCTTTACCAATTCACTCCTTCCATCATTTTCATGCCCTATCACCACAACCATTTCCTCAAGTTACCCTGTTCTATTTTCACATATATTCATGTAATAGTATGACTATATTTGCCAAATGTTCCTCTCTGTTTTTGTCTACTCCCTCCCCTATGTCCTACTCTACACAGAAAATACATGGTTCAGCAACTTGTATTCATTTTGTCAAGCTGCCAGTTTGTTTTTCAAAATAAATACATCATAGGAATCTACCCTTAAATATACCCTATTCAGTCAGCTTGATTGATTATGTGTCTAGGATTAGGTCTCTCTGTCACATACAAGAAAATATATGTACCTTTTGTCTCTCTGAGCCTGGCCATCTAACATATTTTTGGTTTATCCATGCCTATATACTCTTGCTCAAGCATACCATTCTAAAAGTTTCTTAATAATCTTTAAATAGTTGTAAAAAGGAGGTACCATTAACAAAGCAGTTTATGAATACAATGTGTCTTGATTGGTGCCCCTCCTTTCAACACTCCCTCCTTCTATTACTGACTTCTTCCCTTATTTTTCTTTTCCTTTTTTTTTGGCCTCTAGGTTGTGGGTCTTGAACCCAGAACCTGATCGCTGTCTCTTTCTTTAGCTTAAAGATAGTACTCTACCTCTTTGAGCCACAGCTCTACTTCCAGATTTTGAGTGGTTAATTGGCTATCTTTGAACTGAGATCCTGATATCTCAACCTCCTGAGTAGCTGGGCCACCAGCATCTGGCTCCCTTAGTTTTCTTAGTATTGTGATATAAACAATGAATCGTTGAATGCATTGTCCCTTCCTTACACCCCTCATCCATTGGCCCCAACCCCATGTGCACCCCTTTCTTGGTGTTGATTTGTTACATGAAGAAAAAAATTAAAATAGATCCTCATAAATCACCTTGTACCAGTATTAATTCAAAAGGGATCGAAGACTTAATGAAAGACCAGAAACCATTAAACTATTCAAGGAAGGAGTTGGTAAACACTAGATATCCTAGATACAGGTTGAAACTCTGTAAGTAAAGATTCAAAAATGACAAATTAAAAAAAAAACTTGATAAATGAGATTGTATCAAACTAAAAATGTTTTTGTATGGCAAAGGACATAGACAAAAAGCTAAATAGAAAGCCCCAAAAATGGGAAATTTCCACCAGCTATATATCAAACAAAGCCCTAATATCCTGAATATACTTAGAGCTTAAAAAGAAAATTAAACAGTCAAAGAAACAGCAATCCAATTAATGCTGATGACTTAATGAGAGACTTCTCAGAAGAAGTAAAAATGGCCAATAGACACAGGAAAAACATGTTCAATAGTATATATATATAGTATGTTGTCTATTATATAGATAGTATATATAGTAAGTAGTATATTATATATTCTATGAATATATATATACTACATAAAATGTAGTATATAAAAATTTTGTATATAATAATATGATTATATATGTATATGCTTTTTTAGAATGATGATTTCAAAGCCCAACAAAATTATTCTTTTTGGCTGAATTACTGAAACCACCTTCTCTCAGCCTCTGTGCCTCTATACTGTGGGCCATAAAACTTTGAAAATACAGTTCTGTATCTGTCACATGGCAGCTTCTTCTTCTTCTCAAACTACTTTGGAGGTTCTTATAGTGTTTTGGATAAAGTTGAAAATCTTTAAGTTCTTTCAGAATGCACTCAAACATAATCTCATCTTTAGTGAGTTTAATACACATTATCTTCTGTTCCCTCTCTTCTTACTTGCTATGATACAAATGTAGTAGATATTTTTAGCCCCTGAAAAGTATCAAATGAAGCTGAGTGTCAGTGGCTCATGCCTGTAATCCTAGCTACTCATAAGGCTGAGACCTGAGGATATTGGTACAAAGCCAGCCTGGCAGGAAAGTCCATGAGACTCTTTATCTCCAACTAACCACCAGAAAACTGGAAGGGCACTGTGGCTTAAGTGCTGAAGAGCTCTGGGACAGCTCCCAGGCCCAGAGTTAAAACCCCATGACGAAAAAAAGAAAGAAAGGAAGAAAGAGAGAAAGAAAGAAAGAAAGGAAGAAAGAGAGAAAGAAAGAAAGAAAGAAAGAAAGAAAGAAAGAAAGAAAGAAGCATCAAATGACCCAATCTTGTTTTGACCATGTCATTGTTCCAAAGGTTAAAATTGTTCTCATTCAGTCTTTTCTATCTTGGCCTTTTGTCTATCTTGATATCAAGATAGATGTCAGTATGACCATCTTTCTTTAGGAATCCTCCTATTATTTTGTTTGCATATTGTTCTCTGGTAGAATGTTTCCCTACCTCATAACTCATACCTATTTCTTGTGTAATAGTTTATTGAAATATTTATCTGCTTCTTTTACAGGTATGTGAAACTTTGTGTTGAAAAGAAAACACGGTTGTTGTTTGTGAACATAGCAAGTTCTAGTGCAAACAGGATTGTCCAGTACACAGTGAAAAACAAGCATATATTAAATAGTGAATTAAATCAATGAGCAACAATTTCAACTAATGGTCCCTCTGAACCTCAATTGTCAGTTCAGCATTTACCCTGTTCACAGTTGCAAGGATCAAGGCTTTCTACCATTTTTTATAGCAACCAGCAAACAATAAAGAATCTTCATAAAAGTCAAATTAATAGATTTTAAAGTTGAATAAAATAACACAAAGATTGTCAGACCATATAGGACACTAAGGCTTCATATGATGTATCAGTTCTTAGTTTACAATTTTATATGCCTCCATCAAAAGAATGACATCACCACATTTGTTAGGAAATGGAAAGACTTGGAAAAAATTATATTAAGTGAAGTAAGCCAGACAAAAAGAAACATAGATCCCATGCTTTCCCTTATTTGCAATAACTAGTACACATCTAGGACAAGCGGAAAAGGTCAAAAGCTATGTACATATGACCATATAAGATGATGTTAACCGAAATGAACCCCAAAATAGGAACACAAGTATTTTTTTCTTGCCTACTATAGTTTCTAATATTTATAATGGACTATGTGATTTTTTTGTTTCTTTGTATGTTCCTCCCCCATGGTATAACCCCTGTTTTCACTGTATTTGATTCTGGTGCCCTGCATCTTGTATATATACTTCTCTAATTTAGGGAAGGGAAGGGAAATAACAAAATGCTGAAGTCAGGATACAGGTTGACCCATTATAACAATGAGACGTACAAGACGCTATGTTGAAAACAAACTTCACAACTTTGGGGTGGGGGGAGGGGAGTATTTATGGAAGTGGGAAGGAAGAGATGAAAGGGGAAAAACAAGAAGAGGCAATGTAACTATAACCTTGCTCATGTAACTATAACGCCTCTGTACAGTATTTTTACAATAAAAACATACAAAAACCAATTTTATAGAAATTTCTGTAAGTACAAGTAAATGCATTTATATGTATATATATATTTAATCTAATTACATTGCATATGGTTATATATATTGTACAGACCTGAAAATTTGTATTTTATGGAATCATGATTAAAATCTCTTGAGATATAGTTTAACATTTCATTCTGCCTAGCTGATGAAACTCAGAAATGATTGTGAAATTCTTGACTTTTAGAGTAAGTTTTTGGAAAAGGAATCTTACAATTCTACTCAAAATTCACAATATCTGATAGATGGAAAATGCATGCCACAATTGTATGGTCTCTGCCTGACTGTTTTCATTTCTGGTGTTACACCCAAGTCCCTAATATAAGATAGGTAGTCTGGTCTATGTACCCTCTTTAAGTTCATTGTCTTCCTTAACCATCTCTGTTATCTATAAACACAGATCTGTTCTTATTTTCTACTTCAAATTCACATTGCTTGTAAAACAGTAACAACAACAACAACAAAACTCTCATCAATTCTCAAGTTACATTTTAATCAACCTTAAGATTTTATTTTTAAGATCAAAATGTTTCTTTGGTTATCTTAAAGTATGTACAACTCCTCACAATTCCAAAGGTTCAAAATGTGTACTTCTTACCAATGATTTAAATATTTCTAAACTCTGTGCACTGTCAACGAGATCCAATTCTTCTAGCCATGTCTGGTACAAGTCCACAGTGCACTTTTAGCTGAAGAGTAAACATGATATATTTTCCTGAAGTCTAATTTGACCATTTATGTGGGAGGAAATTCCTTTGGAAAAAGCTTGAGGTTTTACATATGTTATCCCTCAAAGATAAAGTCCCCAAGGTGTAACAGCTGTGGAGCCGTCTGTGCGCCAAATCCAGTTCCAACAGCAAATGCATGCCATCAACACAGACTACAAGCCAAAAATTCAGGATTAGGTCAGAACGAATTAGCAGAATTACATTCCTAGAAATAAGTTAATGTCACTAACCATACCAAAAAGCCATTTCTGAAAATGGGCTTTGAATATTAAATATTTTACTGGCATAATAACAAAATTAACTATGATAAGATTCATTCATTCATTTATTCATTCATTCTTTTGGTAAATATTTAAATATGGCTCCATGAGACTTACCACAGCTACATCACAAACCAGCTAAAGTGTTTCTTGTTTTTTCACAATATTCTGCAGGAATGTACAAATCTTGGTATACCATGCTCTGTTTTGGAGTGTGGCAGAGACTGTGTTGCATACCACTCTGCAATCATCTCCTATTTTATTGATGTGGGCTTAAGAGTGTAATGATGATTTCTCATTAATTAACTTTAATTTTTTTTCAAAGATTTCAGTGTTCTTGGTGGGCCTGACCTAATCAAATGAGCTCATAGAAGGAAAAAAAAAAGGCAACAGCAGATGTTCTGTTGAATGTAAATAAACTGCCTTGATGAGAGAGTATCATGTGACAAAGAATGACTGGATTTCGGAGCCTCATTTCCATGTACAAGGAATGAAATTCTGACATTGAATCGTGAAAATCATTGTACCCTAGAACATTTTCTCAGTCTGGTGAGACTCTTGGCAGTGTATCTAGCTAACCCATGCCTAGTGTCTTGACCTACAGAAATTATGAAACAATTCTTTGTTCTGACCTATGAAGTTTTCAGTATTTTTGTTATGAAAACAATAGAAAACTCATATAGAATAAACCAAACTTTGCAGGTGTCATCGTTTACTCATTCATACATATGTATTTTGATAATATATTATTAATTTATTTATGTTATAAGCATGTTTGTGGTAATTTAACTGGTGGCACAGAACAGATTAATTTAAAAAAGAAAGAAAATATTAGAAGGAGTAATTTTGATTCTGCATCTCTCATATTTCCCTCTACATATTAGAGAAGAATCTTAGCTTCTAAAATGAACATAAACTGAGATAAATACCAATCATAGCAAAATTTTAATAAAGTTTCTGGAAAAGATGAGATTTCTTAAAATCCAATTGCAGGATATCATCACCTAAAAATTAAAAAAAAAATGGTTTGATAAAGCAAGCAATTATTTAACCATCAGTAATTAAGTAAGTAGTTTTTTTTAAGATGAATGATTCCAAAATGCCCTAATGTATGTTGGCTTTGAGTTTGGAGAATACATAAGATTTATAAGGGAAAACTTATTTTCACATCATCCTGAACATCTCCAACCCAAACAAATAAACTTTTCTACTTCAAGCAGTAGCTACCAGTGTTTCATCTTTATATGGAGCTCTTCTAGTCCTCTTATTTCTAGCTTTTTAACATTGATGTTCACGCTTTATATATTTACTTTTGATCAGTTTAAAATGGGCCAAGAACCTCTGCAAAGCCATTGAGATCATTTTAATTCAGTCATATTTTAAATCAAAACATAAGAAATATGAAAATAATGTAAAAACATCCTTTGAAACAATAGTGATAGATTATAAATTAGCTGCAAATGCAAATTTTCTGAGCACAAATTCACTACATTTCTGAAGTATAGCAACTTTATCATCATCTCAGTGGGCTTTAGTTTTGTAGCTGATGTATTTTGAAGACAATAACAATAAAAGACAAAGAATGTTATTCTACTAATACTGAGTAAAAGATTATTCTGAGAGTAGATTATTCCTTAAAGAGTATTCTCAAAGAATAGGATACTCTAGACAGTCTAAAAGTTTAGAGTCAAGCTGTATTAAACTGCCACAATCTCATGATATGATTTTGGAAAAATGCTTGCCCTTGATAACAAGTGGCAGAGCTTTTGATTGTGCCAAATTGCTGCAGGACAAAACAGGAATTTGTGAATGACTGGTGAAAATATACTTACTGTAGAAATCTCTGGATATAGTTTAATAATAATTATTAAGTACCTATGACCCAAATGTTTTATATTTGAAATCTTCACATCTAATACTTAAAAAAAATACTATCAAGGTAATATACAGAGGTGTTATAGTTATATAAGTAAGGTACTGATTACATTTCTTGTCTAACTTGTAACCCCTTCCCTCATTTTTCTCCCTCTTTCCCTCACCCCCAAGTTGTTCAGATATTTCCAACATATTGTCTTGTGAGTATTGCTGTTGCGTAGGTTCCCCCTTTGTGGTTTGTCTCACCATTTTGTCGTTCCTTTCCCCTTCTCTCGAGTGTAAACTTGTTCAATCACTCTGGAAATTTCCTCAAAGAACCACACATAGAGCGCTCCTACAACCCAGCAATCCCACTTCTGGGCATTTACCCAAATGACCACAAACAAGGCCACAGTAAAGCTGCCAGCACAATCATGTTTGTTGTAGCATTATTTACCACAGCTAAGATATGGAACCAACCCAGATGCCCATTAGATGAATGGTTCAAGAAAATGTTTTATATCTATCTATCTATCTATCTATCTATCTATCTATCTAAATCTATCTATCTATGAATTCCATGTTTCCATCAGAAAGAATGGCATAGCTCCATTAATAAGAAAATAAAAAGGCTTGGAGAAAATCATGCTAAGTGAAGTAAGTCAGACCCAAGGAAACCTAGGTCCCATGGTCTCCCTTATTTGTAATAATTAGTATACATCTAGGATAATCTTAGCAGATGAGCAGAATAGCTTAATGGCTATATACATATGACCAACTCCAAGACATGGATACAAGAGGTTTTTTGTTGTTGTTATTCTCAATATACTACATAATGTATCCCCCCCTCCCCATGGTTTAGCCCATGTTGTCACTGTGTTTGATTTTGATACTCTGGATATTGTCTATGTTTATTTAAATTTCATATTTTTAAACATGCTGTTCTATAAGTTATTTTGACCATGATATGCATGTTCAGTAGTTGGCTCTTAGTAGACTAGGTCTGTGGAAAACTCTACAGTACGGTATTAAACTGCCTGAGAATTGGCCCAAAAAGAGTTAAATCTTTTTACACAGGATTCTGATCCAATTTGTCTGGGACCTAGCAAGCCTTGCTGCATGTTTCATTCATATTATGCAAGTAAAAGTTGAAAGATTTGGACAAAACTGGAAAATCCTTCACTGAACGTAGAGTTTAAAGACAAGAAAACTGTAGGACAATACTACTTATGCAGACTAATAAAGCATATTCCTTAAAATGCACAAGAGTCAATAATCTGTGACAAATAAACATGAGCACTTCCTTATGTGAGGAAAAGCATGAAAATATGGAGCATAAATCAAAGAGAATATAACTCATTTATACTCATTCTTAACTATCTACATTCCTACACAAAGAAGTGGTCTTGAGGTCTTCCAACAAATTCTGATGGCAGAAACTCCAAGACAAAGAAACACAATTAATTCAGTCTTTGTCAATAGTTTCATTACAGTGGAAATGCATAATTATACTAATGTTAGTTCTGACAATTAGTCTTGTCCTAAGACATGGGGTAAGATGTATTCATTGTGTAATTGCACACTGAGTGATTAATGATAAGGTTTAGACTTCTCAGTTCTCTAGCTGATGGAAGTCATGTGGCAATGTGAAGACTTCTCAAAGAAGGGTTATGAATTTGCCAGCTGCTAAAGGCTGTCTATAATGAGGCCTGAAAATTCTTTACTTTCTGGAATCAAAGGCTAGAGAATCAGGGTTATAGGTGGTTGCTCATTTCCTTGATTTTGTTTTGTTTCCCATCATTAAGTACTTTGAAATGTGCAGTTTGAGCTTGTCAGCCAAAATGAAACTTAAATTAGAAAAAAAAAATAAAAACACTAAGAAAGGAAAATATCTTTATTAACCTTGAGAAATCAGTGTGCTCACCATCTCATGTTTGAAGTTTCCTGATGTGCCAAATACAAAATGGTTTACTTCTGAGATAATATACAATTGTGGTGTCTCTTCATGAGCTCTGATCAGATAAAATTTTGTATATATAATATTTATTTATAATTATAAGTATATATGTTAAGTTGTCCTTTTTGCAATTTTTTTCCATTTCCTTTATAATTTGTAACTATATGATTAAGTGCCAGAGTCTTTCTTCTTATTAGAATGTTCTCTACATCATAATAAGAACTATATAGGTATTCATTTTACAGCTATGTCTGGGTTTTCAGTTTAGTAAGTTTATATAAAGTCAGAAGTTCCTGTCTGTTAGTTTTCTTTTGAATACTGTATCTTGCCTGACTTTAAAGTAGAGTCAACTTATTCTGAATGATGGTAGAAAATTATGGCATATTTCTCATAGTTAGCAAGAGTTAAAGGCTCATTTCATCTCATTAATTAAAAATTAGTATTGCAGGAATCTTAGCTACTCAAGAAGTTGAGATCTGAGTATCTAAATTTGAAGCAAATCTAGGCAGACAGTCCATGAGACTCTTATCTCTAATTAAATCTGGAATTAGAGTTATGGTAGAGGGTCAGTCCTGAATAGTAAAAATAGAAAAAAGACAATGACTAGGCCTTGAGTTCAAGCCTAAGTATTGTTCCTCTCCATGAAAATGTTGATGGTATATTAAAAATTAGAAATCTTGCATATGGTTATTGATAGGAATAGCATATAGTGAAGCAACATTTTTAATATGAACATCCAAGATGGAATTTGTTATAATCAGAATTCCTTACATATGACACAAGCTCAGTGAATGATCAAGTCTACCTGAGCAATTTCACATTACCTAGTGGCTTCCCAAATGACAATTTTTACTGGGCAAACTGGTTTGATTGTGAGATGCAGGCTGGTTTGTAATTTGATTAATAAAGTCTTTTGCTTCAATCCAGAAACCTCATGTCATTAACTAGCCTAT
The DNA here is from genome assembly GCF_000151885.1 of Dipodomys ordii. Lineage (NCBI taxonomy): Eukaryota > Metazoa > Chordata > Mammalia > Rodentia > Heteromyidae > Dipodomys > Dipodomys ordii. Next base: position 1,928,402 of record NW_012267233.1, on the reverse strand, counting down.
AAAGTAATTTGATAGATTGATTTCTGAGATTTAAAAGTTGGGCACCATCTTCTATTTTCGGAGATCATTGTATATTTTTCCTCTATGTTTTCCTCAAGGGTAAATAAAAACCTGGGATATTTCTATATGGCACATTTTTTCATCTGGTACATGTTGCTTATGCCAGAAAAATATATCATTTTATATAGCCCTGTGCATTATGAATGCTTAGTAGTTCCTCAAGGTTTTCTTATTTTTCTGTAAAAATGTACACCAAATTCATTGAACATGGATAGAGTGGGAAGGAAGAAGGCATGTGTATTTTCATACATCTTGTATTTTTGCATTCACTATTTCAGAAATAGATACTCAAAATGCAGAGGTAGTTAAATTTTCAGAGGAAGAGAGTTGTACTATAAGCACAGCTTTCTGAATTCATATATTCTCCATGGTGAATTTAAATCTAATTTTGTGACAGCTATAAAAATGGCTACCTCATGGAGAAAAGCAAAAAAATCAAATTGATGCTATTCTCTGAAAAAGTTACAATGCTAACTAAAGCATTGTTCTGAATATTTAACCATACCATTTCTACCTCTAGTGAACTTCCAGGGAAAATGCAAGTCTTCAGAATATATTTAAGAATCACATTTCAGCATGAAGACTTTCATGATCATTTCTAAACACAAATGGTCAGAAAAAGAACAGTTGATACTTCACACAGAAAGTATTTATTTACAAACATCTAAGGTAGAGAAACTGCTTTCACTATTACCAGTAAGTGTACTGAAAATTATGATTGAATAAATTAATTCACATTATATTTGCAAGATGTTAACATTCATAGACAATAAAAGAAATGGAAAATAGATCAGTCAACCAATGTTAGTAGAAAGAAAATGTGACATTACCAATCGTACACAGAGCACAGACATAATACCCACAAACATTTGGACAATTGTAGACCACCTGTACAATAAAGGAAGGTCTGCCACAGATTATTTCTGCATTTTGAAATCAATTACTATAAAAGAAAATAGAATAAAACAATGTTGGCCGTCAGTATATGAACTGACTCCATTAGAGCTTGTAGTTCTCAAATTCAAGCCATCCATTTTTATTCTTGGAACACATTGAAGCAAAGGATAATACTTTCTTTCCTTTATTCAAAAGGCAAATAATTGATTCTTTGAAGGTAACACAGGCCGGGTGCCAGTGGCTCACGCCTGTAATCCCAGTTACTCAGGAGGCTGAGATCTGAGTATCGCGATTCAAAGCCAGCCCGGGCAGGAAAGTCCATGAGATTCTTATTTCCAACAAACCGCTAGAAAACCGGAAGTGGCACTGTGGCTCAAGCGATAGAGTGCTCGCTTTGAGCTGAAGAGCTCAGGGACAGTGCCCAATCCCAGAGTTCAAGTTCCACAACCAACCAAAAATAAATATTTTTTTTTAAAAAAAGGTAACACAAAGCAGGGTAAGTTACATTAAGTAATGAGTATATTACTTGTGGAACATTGTCACTGCCTTCCCTCACTTTTTTCTCCCACTTTCCCTTCCCCCTGACTCTCCTTCGTCCCCAAACTGTAAAGTTCAGTTCCATCCATTTGTTTTTTGAGTATTTCTGTTGCATTGGTTCACCCTTTGTCCTTTATCTCGCCATTTTGCTAAAGAGTTTTCCTGACATTAGCAAAACATGTTTACATTGTCATTGCCTGCCAAACAACATTACTGACTTTTTCTTAGACTTTCAACTAAAAGTATGTACAACTTTATTAGAAATTCCAGACAGATCATAAGCTCTATGAGGACATGCAGTTAGTTCATTTCTCCTGAAGCTGTTTTTCTCTGTCTTTTAAGAATTATGCATAGTTGGTGTGACTGGTTTTGACCAATGAAATATAAATGGGTATACCATGTGGCATTTCCTGATTTCTTGACCAGCATCTTTAATTTTTATGAAAGTGTTGTTTGGTTATCATTTTTGGAGGGGAAGATGTTTTCCATGTCATAACAGTTATGATGAAATATCCTGAGTTGGAGCCTTGTGATTATGGTTAGGCTGAACCTGCCTAGTTGACCAAATTTAAGAGGATGACCAAAAATCATTTTATGATGCTACTGATATTATTAGAGTTCTTTGTTATAGTCACATGATTAATTAGTCTGTACTAACCAAGTTACAATCAGTCAAAATTTATATATTAAATAACATAGAAAGAGCAAGTTCAAATCACTTAGGAGTAACATAGGCAAATCTCCATTAGAATGTCTCTGATTTTTGTATATATTTTTGTTGTAAAGGTACTGCACAGAGGGGTTACAGTGACATGAGTAAGGTAATGAGTATATTTCCTAATGAGCATTGTTACCTCCTTTGTTTTTCCCCTACCATCCCTTCCCTTCCTACCTCCCCAACTCCTCTCTCCCTTCTGTCTCAATGGAACCAACCCAGATGTCCCTCAGTAGATGAATGAATCAAGGAAATATATATATACATATATACATATATATATGTATATATATATATATATATATATATATAATTCTATGCCTCCATCAGAAAGAATGACAATGCCCATTTGTTAGGAAATGGAAAGGCTTGGAAAAATTATATTAAGTGAAGTAAACCAGGCCCAAAGAAACATAGGTCTCATGGTTTTCTTTATTTGCAATAACTAGTATATGTCTAGGACAAGCAGAAAAGGGCAAAAGCTATGTACATGTGGCCATATATGATGATTCTAAGGGAAATGAAGCCCATGATAGAGACACAAGAGGTTTTATCTTTCTTGCTGTTGTTTTTAATATATATATATATATATAATGTACTATGAAATTTTTTGTTTCTTTTGTATGTTCTTCCTCCATACTATATCCCCTGTTTCCATTGTATTTGATTCCAGTCCACTGCATCTTATATATACATTTTTCTAATTTGGAGAGGGAAAGGGAAATAACAAAATGTTGAAATAAGGATACCGGTTGATCCATTGTAACAATAAGATGTAAGACACTATTTTGAAAAAGAATATCTCTCTTAATCTGAATTATCCAAGAGAATAAAAGGAGTTAACCTAAATTTAATTAGCAAAAATTAGTGAGATGAATGGGAAGTTCTCAATGAAGCTTGTTCTTATAAAACAATAGAAACTACACGTTTAAGTCACTTGATTGACTCTAAGGAATATGCAGTGACTGCATTATTGCTTGACTAAATAAAACTATTGACATACCTTCCACTCAATATTTTGTCTAGAAGTACATCAGCAAATGTGGAAAGAAATCCCTCCTCCCTCCAAGGTAACAACAGTACTGGCACCGAAAGAAAACCACTTCAAAACCCATTTTGAGGAATTAAACAAATGACACTAAATTAACAGGATTTTAAAAAACTAACCATAGATACAAATTATACATTCACATTTTCCTGAAATCCCAAACTGATCAAAGACATTTCAAAATGAGATTCATAATGAGTTGAAGTCCTATATTTTTATTGCATCTGTCAATAAAGTTTGGTAATAAAATTAAAAGCAGACTAACTCTGAGAGTTGTGCACTATAATAACATAGAAACCCATTTTAATGCATTTCCTTCTATAATCATCAAGAAAAGTCTCAGCAAGTTTATTTAACATTATCATCAATAATGCATTTCTTAATGCACAAGTCTTGATGCACAAGTTAATGCCCATTAGATGATGACCATCGCTGCTTCTGAAAGAATGGGATTGATTGTATTTAAAACTATTTATTAACAACACTGAATATTTATAAATGCTCAAGAATCTCAAAATGATATTCCAGCAAGTTGTTCTAAATTATTAGATTTTAATTAACATTTTGTGTGGACTTTGATAGGTTTATTAACTTTTATGCTCTGCAGTATTTTTTTAACTTTTTAGGAAGAAAACCATAGCATATATGTGATTTGTATAAATGTCCAATATGATCATTTAATATAAGGTTGAAGAATTGGATCTGAATATGAATATAATAAGAACTATGTTATCCTTGTTGAAAGGATGAATAGAAAATACCCTCAGCTGAGCACTGGTGGCTCATACCTGTAATCCTAGTAGGGAGTCCTAGCAGAAATGTCCATCAGACTACATCTCCATATACAGGAAGCTAGCTGTGGTGACACATGTAAATGGTGCCCACCAGGACAAGGACGCCTATACGAGTAGATTTGCACTCAGGAATGGACTCAGATGAGCCCATGAAATACAGTGTTGGAGGTACCCTACAAGTAAGCAGAAGGTGGCTCAGTGGTAGAGCACTTGCCTTGCATGCTCGAGGCTCTGGGTTCGATTCCTCAGCACCACATAAGAAAAAAGCTGGAAGTGGCGCTCTGGCTCAAGTGGTAGAGCGCTAACCTTGAGCTGAAGAGCTGAGGGACAGCGCCCAGGCCCAGAGTTCAGGCCCCACGACTGCCCCCCCCAAAAAAAAAAGAAAAAGAAAGTACCCTCACCTATTCCTCAAATACCCTCAGTGTTCCCACTAAAATTGTCACCTATCCTTTTCATATTCATCTAGATGACTCAAAGTTAATTCTGTTTTAGTTTCCAAGGGGGTATGTTCTTTACAAAAACTAAATCATTTATATGAACCTTCATTTTTTCCCTCTAACTAGATTTGTTTAAATAGATGGATTTATATTTTATGTGCAGTATATTTATGACTCTCTCTCTATATATACATATATTTCCAGAGAGCTCTAAAATGCTGCTTTTCCTTCCCACCTTCCTTCCTTCCCTACTTCTTCCCTCCTGCCTTCTCCTTTCCTTCCCCCCCCCACTCCTCACTACCACTCCTCTCCCTTCAGTTCCCCTTCCTTTCCTTTTCTTGTTTCATTTCCTTTTCTTCCCTTTCATTTCCTTTCTCTTTCCTCTTCTAGCAGTACATTCTTTTCTTTTAATTTTCCTTTGTTTTTTTGTTGTTAGTGCAGTGTGAACTCAGGAACTGGTTTTTGCTTGCCTGGTGCTCTATCACTTGAGATACATTTCCAGCCCTGCTTTATGCTGGTTATGTTTGGAAATGGATTCTAGGGAACTTTCCTGCCCATGCTGGCCTGGAGTCACAATCCAACAGATCTCAACTTCCTGAGCAGCCAGGATTAAAAGTGTAAGCCACCAGCCCCCATTAATTACTGATAATTTCCATTAGATAAAAGGCAAAAAAAATAGACTGAGAAAGTTTTATGACTGAGTGTAAAGGGGAAAAGAAAGTGGTGATAAGGACATAGAATTTTCCTCATTGTCCAATTATTGAATTAAAAATCCTAGCCAATCCTTTCAATAGTTGTTTCCTGTTGTACATTTTTTCACTTTATTGATCAATAAAATAGATATTCAGATGTTTCCCAGTGCAAAGCAGGAGTATAAAGATCAAATGGGTCAATTTAGGAGGAATTTTCAAAGTCTCCAGCCTCAAGAAAGTACTCACTAATTATAAGGGATGAAAATATGGAGGCCACAAAATTGAACTATATAAATTATTATTTAAGTCTCCACCATGATAAAAATTTCCTGTCAGCCAAATAAAACTTTCAATTGGGAGAGAAAAAAATTCATATGCACATATTTGGGGGATGGGGTTAGAATTTGATACTTCATCAGTATATAATTAATTAAAAACATCAATTGTAATATAGGTCTCCATCATTACCCAACAATTGATATGTATTCAGGGAACATAAATACAAATTTATTTACACCTTAATAAGTGAATATGTTGTTGAATTTCTATATGTTACTAACATGTCCACAATAACAGTCTGTTTTATTAAAAAATAGGAATAGAGTTATCAAATGCCTCATATTTTTGCTTACATACAGTATTTTGGGAAATGATCATTTTCTGTGTACTTGCAATGATAATCATTTTAGTGTTATTCTCTAGACTATTTTATTTGATAGTGCATGTAATAGCTAGAAGCAATAGCCACTTTAGAATGAGTTATAATAAATGAAATCAGATAACACTTTCAGAAAGACTAAACATTAATGTGTAAATATTGAATTTATATGTAAAAATAGTTATAAGTTAGGTCTAAGCATAAAATCTTACTCAACTATAATGATATGGAATTTTCTGTAGAAAATAAAGACATAAATGTTAAACTAATCAATCACCTACTTACTAGATATAAATACTGTGATTATAAATATTGTGATTTTGATTCTGCTTATAAATAAGTAATTTTCTGAGAAGATTTCATTCTTGTTATAAAGAGATACTATTTTTTTAATTTAAGCTTTTTAATATGTAGAAATCAAATTAAATTAGACAGCTAGATCATATAATGTTTGTATGTAGTTACAACATTAGGTGTATATGTTCTGATAATATTAGTCTGTGAATATTATATTTCTAAGTAACCATTTATAGCTATATCATTAAGAGTTGCTCTGTGGCCCTGGGAAGCTCATTTCTGAGCTTATGTTACAGTCATCTATAGGATGCAGATCATTAAATTGTACTGTGATTTCCTAATGATGTATTGGAAAAGTTTTATTGGTCATTACTTTCTCTTACTTTGTGAGACTATAAGCAATGTTTTCTAAAATTACTTGTTTTATTCATTTATTCATTTATTTTTCTTTGTCAGTTGTGGGGCCTGAACTCAGGGGCTGGGCACCGTCCCTCAGCTCTTCAGCTCAAGGCTAGCACTCTACCACTTGAGCCACAGCGCCACGTCTGGCTTTTCTGCTTAGGTGGTGCTGTGGAATCGAACCCAGGACCTCATGCATGCAAGATAAGCATTCTACCACTGAGACACATTCCCAGCCCCCCCTAAATTTATTCAATCTGTCAAATGAAAGGCAGCTAAAATAAATGCTGATTCCAATAAGGATCTTCAGGCCATTCCTTCAACTTGCACATTGTTTTATCTCGCTACTTTATCTGTACATGGATTTCCTTATTTGTTTTTAATTTATGATATTTTTCTGTGTTCATCACATTTTCAGGCTGTATACATTTTTTAAAATGTTAGTCATAAATTCAATTGTAAGTAGCCTTTATATTTAAGTTACTTGAACACAAGGTATTCAAATTGAGGCCATGAGGAATAAAAGCAACTGCCTAAGTCACCAACACAATGAATTTACACACAAAACCCCGAACAAAGAGAATCATAGAGAAATACCTTCTTCCAAGTCTTCTTTGGGATTTAATTTGTTTATAGACACTTTTAAATACATAATTACTAAGCAGCAAAGTTATATTTATATAATTTTGTCAGATTTATAATTGGAAAAAACTTAAGAGTAAATGACTATAGGCAGGTTTTAGATTTTAAGAACATCAATCAATCAATGTACAAAAAAAGAGTGATGCTAAGGAGAATTAAGATTCAGTACTTAATCTTTTGTCCTCTATTATTAAATTCATGAAACGACTTTTATCATTGAACATTTCAAATGATCAACATTCTTTATGGATCCTAAATTACTAGGCAACCACTAGGAAGAGAGAATCCCCCACCAAAGATGGTACAGTATCTTTCTTAAATGAATTTCTGATTAATGTTCTACAATATAAAATATTGATTTTTTTAAACAAGGGGACAGTCCACTAAAACATGTGTCTGATATATTACTCAGTGTCTTTTGTAGTGCTGATTTTCTCCTTCCATTTATTTATCCTAAATTATTTTGCCTCAGATTTAAGTTGTGGCTTTATAAAGAGCAACAGAAGACCAGATGGCCATTGCTGTGGTTCATTGAGTTTATATCCTAGCAGGAAGTTAGATGATTGCTTTTCAAGGTCTTTATCATGCATCAAACAGTCTATTTTCCTACAGGGTACGCTGAAGCTGTCAATAGATTTTTGGGGGGCTGAGCATGCTTTATTATTTTAATCTAAGTCATGTGTCTATATAATCATTTAAATTTTTTAAAACGCTGATATAATTTTTCTTTCTACCTGTGGAGTGGGGATTCATGCTGGAAATGAGTATTAATGGCTAACAATTGCTTTTTTATAGAAGGAACATCTTTAGTAAATTATTTGTATGATTTCTTTAGATATGTGTACTTCAGGGTGAACTATATTTTTGAAATTTTACTTTTAAATTATTTGTTGTCAAACAAATACAGTATCTGAAAATCAAAGTTTTCACAGAAGAATATAGTTCAAACAGACACTCAGTTTACACAATTAATTCATCATAGCCTTAAAAATCACTGGCTTTTGTCTGTGATTTTTAAAGTACTATCATCAGCATATTTTTCTTAGAACTATACAGAGATAGAAGCAACATTATTTATTAAAGGAATAAATATCTATAAGTTAATCATCATAATATGAAATACTAATATGTAGATAGAATAACTATTTCTTAAATGTAAAACATGTAAATTAGTTTATATTAACTGAAGAGAAGATAAACTATTTTAGAAGGAAGAAGTACAATTAGGGACATAATGCTAGTAGCATGTGTATGTGACCATGGGTTGATCTTTAGTACTGTAAAAAAATTGAGTTATTATATTCATGATGAGAAGAAATTACTTCTTGAGTGGAAGAAGGAACAATTCACCTATACAGAATTGGGAAAAAGGAGTATGAGGTGAATATTAGAGATATGATTGATGATTTCAGCATTTGAGAATAAGTACTTTCATGGAAAAAAGAAACTACAGCTGCTCTTTAAACACAAGAAACACCCCAAAGGCTGGACAACGTTCTTGTACGAATGTACTGTTTTCTTTTGGAAAACGTTAAGGTTACATTTGAGCAATGATCCTGATCATCATAGAATTTCATTTTCAAATATAAAGTGCCTGTATTTAATATGAATTTCATGAAGCCTGAGGCTCCTTCATCCATCCACTATAAATCTTGTGTATAATTTTTACTATGTATAAAATGCAGGCACTTAATATATTTCATTTTTGAGAATATTTGAACAATATTGGATTTTGAAATGCTGTAGTGAACTTAAGGCACCCGTTTACACTAACAGTATACATGGATTACTGAACCTAATCAATTTTATTAGATTAATCTGGGTATAATGCTTCCCTTATCCACCACATCACAAAACCTAATTCTACTTAGAATCTATATATACCATTTTGTGCCGTTAGAAAATAAAAATAATTTTTTTTGCTCCATTATATCAGATACAAACAAACTCAGTGAGACTTTTTAGTCATTTTATCACAAATATACTATCCACCCCGTTAGTACCTGCTTCCTGGTGTTTTATTTTGTTGAATTTTGCCTTTACCTTTCTACATATTTACATTATTTAGGGTATCCCTTGAATCTACCATATTTAAGTTAATACATTAGTATGCACTTGGATACCATTTAATGTATTTACTTGTAATTCTATAAGCTAGTTCTAGTTTACACATAAAAGGGAAAAACATACATCCTTTGCCTTTTTGGGCCTGACTTAATATAATTTTCTAGGTCTTTACTTAATTACTTAATGCACAGCTCATGTGATCTAGATAGTCAACAGTACATCTGAATTATTTTATATTTTGTCATAAGGTCATTTACTATCTATGTTCTATGATTTAGAGAATTACAATAATACATTGTCATTTTGTAAGTAGACAATAAAAAAGGAGAACACTTTGCTAGGTTTTGTTAATTGAAAGCGAAAACCTGAGCAGATGTTAGCTACCAAAGTGTTAAAAATTAATGTCGTATTATATTCTAGTATTTAACATAACAAGGGTTTGTTCCACATTTTACTTCATTTATCATATTTTTAAAAATTTTATTGTCAAGGTGATGTAGAGAGGGGTTACAATTGCCTACATAATACTTTTTTTGTACTTTAGTCTGCAATTTATTTTTGTTTAATGGTTTGGTGAAGGTCAAGAACTTTTACCCTGGCATGGGATATTTGGATATTTATAACACCAGTACAGGCTTTACTATCACTACAGCAAATAGTCTGTGGGCTACTAAAGATAAACACTTAAGAAAAATAGGTATTTGCTCCCTCTAGCTATTATGTAGCTTGCTGCTAGAGATTACCACCTGAGGAAGCAGATATGAATATAATATGACAAACCTTATCTTTTTAATTCTATAGAGCATTTATTTGGTAGTTCATTAAACTACATTTACTAGCACTTTATCAATAGTAGCTTATTACAGAAATATCTTATTGCTGAATAGACTACTTCAGCATTAATTATTCTATGTATTCTATACAAAGAATAAATTTTATCTTAAATTTCCTTATGTCTTTTAGTTGTGATTTTTAACGAATGAGTTTAACAGCGTGTAAACATACCACCTCCTTCCACAACCTAAGCCACCACTTCTTTGGAGAACTTCTGTTGCAATTTAAATATAGAAAAAAATCTGGTTAAAGCTTCCAGTGTCTCCGTCTCCAGCTATTATTCCATTTTTTAAAAATTGGACTCAGTTGTATATTTTAGTATTACAGTCTTATCCAGAGTTTTTGATCATGGTGTCTAGCAGGAAATAGCTCCTTTCCCTCAGTAATATTCTTCACGCTGCATTAGGATATAATTTTTAAAATATTTTTATTGTAAAGATGCTGTACAGAGCGTTACAGTTACATGAATAAGGTAATGCGTACATTTCTTATCGAGCATGTTGCATCCAAGAATAAACCGTTGGAAGGCCCTTCTTCACTCTTCATTGTTGGTTCAGCTAATGGCCATTTATGTTGCTTTGTCAGAGGTATTCGTTTCCTCCTTAGCCCATTTGATTAACAGCACTGTTAAACATTTCTTTCTGGTCCATATCTATGCTACTAATATCCAACCCTTCTCCCATATGATCACACACCTATCAGAAACAAAATAATAATCCCAACAGCTCAGCACACCCATCAATGTCCATTCTCCTCTTTTCTGATCAGTGCTTTCCTTTACATCCTCATCTGAATTTTTACGTTTTTATTTTGGGCTATAATAACATCACCAAACCCTCAATAATACACAGTACCTTTTTTATTCATTCATTAATCCAACATTCAACATTTTCTATTACAGCCACAAATTTTCTATAACTGTTTCTTCAAATCTTTTACAGCAACACTCCCACCAAATTGTTTAAAAAAGAATGGTAGGCTCAGTTTTAGATTCAACTGCAGCCCTGTAATTAGTGTGTCAGTTTTACATATAGTTTTTTTAAATTAATTCTGCCTGGGAGATGTACTGTATATCCAAATGCCAGACTGGATGCAGAGTATTGTGAGATTTAGACACTTTCATCTCATAATAGCATATTCATTTTACTTTGCCAGCCAACTGCTGTTAATGAGACACGAGTGTTGAGAACACTGGCTTGCAAAGGACTCAGGACATATCAAGGCTCAGTGGGAATAAAAGTCATGGAAGAGTCTGTTAAAGGAGCCAGTTCAAGGAAGTGGAGTGCTCTGAGTTGAAGGCACTTTCATTCCAGATTTGGAGCATGCAGGCAGTAGGCTTCCCTTTTATAGGATATCACTTAGCCCAGCAGCAGGCAGTTTGCTGACTTTTACGAATACCAGCAGATGGTGTTGATAAAAATTCATCCTGTCTGTGAACACAAAAACCCCTTGCACCATACCCTCTAGGTTGATGTGGCACTCTTTTTTTTTCTTAATTAAATTATCATCGTTAGGAAGCCTCAAAGAACTCTCAAAAAGCAAAGGTTTCCTCAAGGAGAGACTTCATGTAAACTCCAGGAAAAGCAATAAGCAGATCATTACAAAGTTATCAGCCCCCTGCACAGTTATAAATTAAAGAATCAGTATGCTTTCAAGTGGCAAGAAGCAGACAAAGGAAGATATGAAGTGAGAACTCTCCAGTTTTGTTTTTTGTTGTTTGTTTGTTTTTTCTGCCCCTTTGGAACTGGATGACAAAGATCTTCATGGGATATGCATTAGCCTTAAGTTTTAGTTTATAAAAAAAAGGTTGGTAGGAGATAAATTGCAATGTAGAAAATTAAATCATGTGCTCTGTGAAGTATGACTTCAAATCTACCCTAAGCCAGTAAATATTAGTAACACATGAGAGGGACTTTTGAGGTTGGAAAGGAAAATTTGTACTTTCTACATGAATTATTGCCTCATTCACAATGTTCCTGCTCTATATAGTTTGTATTTTTAGCCATCCTCTGTGAAAATTTCTCTTAAATCATTGTCCCTAAATGAACTTCCATCCACTCCACTGGGAGACATTAATACCTTCCTTATCAAGGTGTCTCTTGTTTGCCACACACTCTTTCATTAAAGCAATTATCACCCATTATTGTAATTGCTTCTTTGCCATACAATCTATCCCACTGGACCATAGGTTTTTAAAGATAAGAATTGCTTCTCAATCAATCATTTGATCCTGAGCACATGAAATACTACTTTTCATAGAACAAGGCTTTAATGAATATATTTGAATGGGTAAATGTATTCATGAGCATTATTGCTTAGAATAAAAGGTGAGCTTCGCAGACTAATTGGAAGCAGGCAACTTCTCCAAACTCAGTGTGCCACTTTTTTGATTAATGAGAACCCACACAGGTTAGTGTGAATGTCAAAGAAAGAAGCCTTCAGGGATCAGGGAACAGAAATAAGAAAGTTATGTCGACACCCTGGAAGCTGAGTTTAATCCTGAAATGAAACAAACTCCAATAAAATAAGAGAAGTAGTGGGTATCGGGTAAGACTTGGAGAGAGATGCCGGTATTATCCATTTCAAATTAATGTTTTTCTTGACTGTGTATTTGGAAGAAGGGACATGATAAAAATCAAAGAAAAAGCTGGGATGATGGAGCTAACATAAACGTATACTCAGTGTGCACCTATGTGCTGTTGCATTGAACCTTAACAGTATTGTGATTTTGGTCTTAACTATGTATAGTTTCTAGCCAGTGTAGGGAAAGCATTGGTTTCTCAAATATTGCATTTGTTTTCTCAGAAGGTCTAATCAATATGTGGCCTAATCAATGTTTAGAATATCTGCCAATTACCTGGATTGAGTCCCATAACTAAGAACAGTTTTAGGTAATATCAGGAATACTTTACTCTATACTTAACAATGCTTATTGTTTGTAAATACCATGATCATCTTTAGGGTGCTTAATGTAATTGTTTACATATTTTGATACATTTCATTAAAATATTATTGTAAAGGTGATGTATGGAGTGGTTATAGTTGTATAAGTCAGATAAAAGAGTATATTACTTTTTGAGCAATTTCATCCTTTCCCTCCCTCTCTCTCCCCTTTTCCCTCTCATCCCCATCCACAACTTGTATAGTTCATTTTTTTGCAGGTCCTGAGATCCTGAAGCTTGAACTCAGAGACTGGGAGCTGTCCCTCTCTGTGCTCAAGGCTAGCACACTACCACTTAACCCTCAGCACCATGTCCAGCTTTTCTGAATAGGTTATGATAGATAACAGTGTCATGGAGACTTTTCTGCCAGGGCTGGCTTTGAACCATAATGCTTGGATCTCAGCCTCCTGAATAGGTAGGATTACAGGTGTGAGCCACTGATGCCTGGCTTGTTCATAGGATCTAATGAGTACCATTGCTTCATTTGTTCATCTTGTTTAAGGAGTTCTAATCTTCTTGAAAAAAATAAAAATGAAACTACACTTCTGCTGATTCACATACAATATTCCATTTCTTCTAATTATAATAAAATAATTTTAAGGAAAGATAGAAATTAATTTTGTGAAGTTTTAAAAAGTGTTAGCATACTCAGGGTTTGAAGCCAGATAGAATGGCTCAAACCTAACCTCTCTCCATCACCCCATTTGCCTCAAAGAGACATTTCTCCTTGGCATGCTCATATTGCCACACATCTTCTGAGAATAAATGCTAACTCTCCTTTGTATCAGACTACCCTCACCAAAAATTTGCTTAGCATAGAGCAGAAGAATGTAGACAGTGTCTTCTCCCAGGGCAAAGAACAAAGTTACATACAAACTTTGTGAGATATGGGTGCTAACTTAGTTTTCTGAATTGAAGATTCACTCTGCATACCAAACTATGCAAATTAGGGATTGGAGGTGTGTATGTATACAAAAACCCTGAGACCCTGGCTCAGTGGTGCTTTGCATAATAAGCAGTCCTTCATGGCTGACTTAGAAGTCTTGTGTCTTTCATCATTCTTGGTGGAATAGTAGTAGAGACATTTGAAAATTTGCAAGAATACTGAAATTTTAGACTCTCCTCTTTCTGATGTTTACTAGACGAGAAATCTCCAGCAATTAATTTTAAATATCTGGACTTTGGTGTGTGATCATGAAATTTAAAAGAGCGAGCTGATGCTTGTAATTTTCCCAACATATTTCAGTGTTGGCAGTGAGAGATAATGAAGGAGTCATAGCAAATGCAGAGAAGCAAAAGCAGTGATAACAACAATATCAGAAGCACCAACAGCATGAAGGAATCAGGGCTGGGAAGGTGGCTCAGTGGCAGAGCGCTTGCCTTGCATGCCTGAGGCCCTGGGTTCATCCTCAGCACCACATAAGCAAAAAGGAAAAAAAAAAAGCCAGAAGTGGCGCTGTGGCTCAAGTGGCAAAGCGCTAGCCTTGAGCTGAGGAGCTGAGGGACAGCGCCCAGGCCCAGAGTTCAGGCCCCACAACCGGACCCAAAGAAACCCCAAAACAGTACAAATATATTGCAGACATTTTTTTAAGTACCAGATCTAATCTTTCTTATTTGTTGTATGACTTGTGTATGCAAGTATGCAAGTCAGCAGTTGGAGGATTTTTCTTTCACTGAGGAGAGATAAATAAGACTCACTTTGTTGATATGAATTGGTTCGGATAAGCCACTTGCTAACGGACAAAGCTGGGATACAAAGCTGTCTGTATGTGACTTCCACGGATGACTCGCATTCATTTGAAGTTCTATGTTTGGGAAAAGTTAGTAATTTATATATCCACATTTATTTCATGGTGGAATTGTAAGAACATATGCCAAAAGACATATGAGGTAGCACTTATTAGGGAATAAAGTCCTGGGAAAAATATTGATCTTCAGCATTTCAGATGGCTAGTATCATCTTTGTATTTAGACATGTTTACAATGTCTATTTTCAATGTTCTTTAAACCTTTGTCCACACTGTTGGAGATTATTTTTCATGTAGTACATTTTATTTTCTGAGCTTTACTGTGCTTGCCATACTATTGATATTATAACTAGGTTTGCTTAGACCGATCTTTAGAAGGCTCAGTGATCTTGTCATACTTAAGGAAAGTCCAAGCAATGAGAAATCTAATTTCTAAGCATCAGTAACTCCTTGTAGTTTCCTATATGTATACATTGTGCATATGTGTGTGTGTGTATGTCTGTCTGTGTGTGTCTGTTTGTGTGTGCAATTATAGAGTTATATTTCATTGTGTCACTGCAAAAATATTGTCCTAGCAGGGTGACTCAGATGTAGAGTCCCTGAGTCCAAACCCCAGTACTATAAAAAAAAAAACCATTTTAGTATGTATGCATTTAAGATTTATCTATTTTGTCATAGAATAATATATATAAACAAAATAATATATACATTATATAGTACTATATGCAATAAATAATATATATAAATATATACTATATATGTATACTACATTGACTGTATATTACTTTTTAGATTCTGTTGGAGTAAGTAGTGATTATCTTCAAGTGTATTAGCTGATGAAAACACCCACATTTAACAAGTTTTAATTAAGTCAATTGAATTTTTAATCGGTATAAAATATAATGTTTACCTCTGCAGATGGGAACAGGAAAATCCCAGGAGGCTGTATTCACGGAGTTGGCTATGCAGGTCAGCTGAGGATGTCCATCTAGTATGTATCCAGTTACACAGCTGTAGCGGATCTTGTCCCCAACATCAAACCTTGTCCCATACAATACACCTTTGGGTGGAATTCCTGGATTGCCACAGGAGCTACTCTGTAATTCTACACAAAAAGAAAAGAAAAAAAAATAGGGAGAATCGATGGTTATTTAATGTATGTTAATGTGTTCAACTGTAAAATCATATGTGCATATAAGCATCACTTTTCTTTTGGAGAGAGTCACAAAATAAATGTCTTCTATTTCAACACTTATTATGGTCAAGTTTGGAAAGAGAAGCAATTGTGTGGCCTAGGTAATCTATGTCATTGTTTGTGCTGGAAAATTTTAGATATTTTGCATCATTCAGTCTTCATAGTATGCTTTGAAACCAGTATTACTTATTATTTCCAGAGACATAAAATAAGATCAATATCATTTATGGATTTTTCAAAGTAGAATTCATAATAAGTGAATCTATTTTCATTACTGTGATTTATGTGATTCAGATATTTCTAAGTAAACCCTTAGCTATGTGTATTTATTTAGAAATACACATAGGGGTAAAAGATAAATATAGTACAGTGATATTTAAACATGATAAGTTGCCAAGGAAAACGAAGATATATTTGAATTCAAAGAAACTGTGCTTATGTGTTTAACTTTGAATGTATACTAAAAATTAGAGTAATAAGTACAATAGTGCCCATAACAGTATAATTACATCAAATTGATAGATCATAAAATGTTACTGCTATGTTAATTTCTCATTTGGTGCTTCACAGTAACAACTATGCAAATGTGAGATCTTTTTAAAGTAATAGTCATTTTAGAAAAAGTCCATGTTTACTTAAAATGGTGACATATATACATATATATGTATATATTTTATCATATATGTACACATTTTATATGGTATGAATTAATGAATATGGTGATAGTAAAATAAGGTCTTATTTTTTACATACTTTCCATTTCTTCAGTCAGTTTCCTTACAATATCTTTATTATGTTTAACCAAGTTATAATAAACCAATATAACATTGAAATTATTGATGTCAATATCAGGAAAAATATCAGTATACAAAATCATTAGTTGTGTATGGCATTAAATATACAAAAATTAAACTTACATAAAAAGATAACTATATATTAGAATTGTATACCGAGTTCAAGCTTATGTTACTTTACAATATGCTTTTAGAAATGTTGGTAATATTTTGTTTATGTTCATTTGCCTATAAATTGTCTACTGATAGTGAAAGGACAAAAAGATCACTAATTCATTTTAGACACGAACACATTTTAACTATTGAAATATATATTAATAACAGAATACACATAGAAGGTATACTATATTTTACAAGTCACATAGTGTTTAAAACACCTATTTTAAATTTCTAAAATCAAGAAAAGTGAAAAATTGACATTTGCTAAATATTTTTTTCCATCAATAATAAGAAATTTCATTAATAGTGGATAATAATTTAATCTTTAAAGTATCAATAATTAGTTGTAATTGTACAGACTAATTGTAATATATTTTTCTATTTCATATATAATGTCTTACATTTTCAATAAAATGTAAAAAATATTTCTGTAGATTTTGAACAGTTTTTTACAGTTTGGGAAAATAGATGTAATTAATAGATCAAATTTTTCTGAAATAAACTTTGAGGTTAATAGGTTTTGATAAAATGCAGGGCGATTCAATCCTTTGAATATATTATTAACAAAGGCAACACTTTCATTGAAACTAACACTTTGGGCTTTATAATCAAACTTCCCTTCTCCCTTTACCCTCTACAAAATAATTAAGGTCAGGACTTCAATTATTATAATCCTATATCTAGGAAAATAGTAGTTTTCAAATTATTTCACAGGAAGCAGCTAGATGAGAAGTAAAAGAATAGAGTAGAAAGCTCTAATTGTTTATTTTTTATTCTCAGATTTAACACATATATAAATGGATACATAAATATTACCTACAACAATGTGAAGTAAAAGCAGAAGAGATATGAAGTAAAGTCATGAATGATTTACACATTTTGGCTAAATAGTTCCAAAATGGATACATGATACAAACGGGCTGTTTCTAAATAAACCTAAGTCTGTTCCTCACTTTTGGGAAAGACGGACTGTAACTCGCCCGTGCTGTGACTGTCTTGAACAGCATATACAGATCACCCACTACTGAGTGATTGAGCTTAATTAAGGTGTTTTACATGCAGGTGAAAGAAGTTATGTTCACAAATGAAGAATTCCATAACCAACCATGAAAAGTACTGTGTGCTGAATAACTACCATTTCTTGATTTTAAAAATAAACGGTATCACATTTTAAGATGTTGAAATAACTAGGTAATAAATTGTTTTAGAAATATTTAGCCAAAATTAATTTTTAGATTTTATTTCTATAACTCTCAAGAGCTAAAATATGAGAGAAAGATAAGATACCTGGACACACACACACACACATTTATATACTACAAATATTTATGGTAAATATTGATATTGTTTAAAATTATAAAAATTACTCTTATTCATAAACAAGTTTAAGCAATACAGTAAATAATCTTCATATAATTCTTCAAATGAAAGCTAGCTTTATCATTCTTGTTCTATCAATTTGTTTCAGATAAAAATAATTGCCTGTAGAGGCAGAATTGCTGAATCGCTTGAGTTATTACCTCCACAGCAAGTGAAATCAGTATATTGATTGAAAGTCTTAGGTGACTATAATGAAACACGTATTGACCTTGAAAAACTCTGATATATTTATTAAAATAAAATTGGAATAGGGGAGGGAGTATTTTAAAATTGTTTTCATTGTATTTTTTATTGGCACTCAACTATTTTTAATAGGAAACGTGGAAAAAAAATGAAACTGTCACTGGAATCCAGCTTTATTTGAGTTCTATTTTTGGAAACTGTACAATGAGGTTATGATCCTAGATAATGCAGAAATGCTTAGAATAGGTAAATTATTGGTGAAATGAGAAGATCCTTGAAAAATGTATCTCAAGAATGCACTTGAAATGTCTGAAAGTGTCAGAGATCTTTACTGTTAACTTTATTCTTCTACCCATAACCCAGGACTCAGACAAACAAAATTTATCTGCTCTTAAGCTGTTATAATGTATTGTTGATTTACCTGCTAAATAAGAAAAGTATTAGACATTAATGTGGAAACCTTTGCGCAGCAGAAACAACTGTAAATATTATTTGATATAACAAAATAGCAACAAGAAAGGAAAATACTCGCTGGACGCCGGTGGCTCACGCCTGTAATCCTAGCTACTCGGGAGGTTGAGATCTGAGGATCGCGGTTCAAAGCCAGCCCAGGCAAGAAAGTCTGTGAGACTCTTATCTCCCATAAATCATTAGAAAACCGGAAGTGGCGCTGTGGCTCATGCAGTAGAGCGTTCGGCTTAAGCCGACAAAAAAAAAAGAAAAGAAAAAGAAATGAAAATACTCATCATAACTTTCAAAGTCCAAATGCTTACTAAGAGTAGCGTTTGGCGACATTCACCATATTGGATTAAAATACAACAAAAATAATGCTGTAAGGAGCACATCAGAAACTCAAGGTTCTTATGACATTAGCGTTGTGGTAAGATGACTGTGAGTAAAGGCAGCAGCACTTCTGTGTTAACAATTTCAGAAAGTCAATCTGGGTTGTTGTATATCAGCATTGAATTATGTGCTCATCAAGACATTTACACATTCAACTTTTCCTCATATCTCAGCACACACACAAGAAAAACCCCACATAATTTCCCCCACTAAGTAATAAGAAACATTGAGACTGAGGTAGATAAATGATGGGTTAAAGCCCCCAACTAAGAAAAAAAAACAATTAGACTTGTAAGTAAGGTCTAGATTTTCTAAAAGCCCTAGGTCAGTATGCAATATGTAATGCTAACTATAAAATAAAAAGAGATAATCTCCAAATGTTTATTGAACATGTATTTTTGGCAATAATCTTTGGAAATTGTCTTGCCATAGAGAGATATGGTCCTGCCCTCAGGAAGTTTATAATTTGATGATAAGCCAAATAATCCCTGATTTGAGTATAGCACTTTAATATGGCATGTGTGATAAGGGAAATATTTTTTATAAGTTATGTGATGAGAACAATAATCCTAAATAAAGGTGATCTCTTCTGGAATTCCTAATGAAATCAAAGTTAATTTATAATCCCCCAAATTAAGATTTAAATTAAAAAGATAAAATAATGATTGCCAGGTCATTCAAAAGTGGAATAAGAATCAAAGAAATAAAATGGTTATTAGATTGGCATAATCATGAGGATAGGTTTTATGGGTATGGTAAAATAGAAGGTAACATAGGTAAAATATTCAAAAAAGGCAAATTATAGACTTTTTCCACAGAATAATGAATATAAAGTGATGGCTAGCTTTAAATATTTAAAGGAGAATTTTCAGTGTAGAATCAGTGAAAATAACAGGTAAATCAAATAGGAATTTTTATGTTTATGCATGATATATTTAGTATAAGAATTTTGAAAGTTAGTATCAATTCAATCATTAATAGGTAATTTGTGTTGAGTATCATCTTTTAAAAGTATATCAAAGTACATATGTTTGCCATTTCTATGTTAAATAAATGATCAATCTGTGGAAAATACATTTTAACTTTATTATTATGACTAACTTTGTAATTGAGGCTTTTATATTACACAATTATGTTATGATCATGTAGAGGCAAGATTGTATGTGTCACCTATCAAGGAATGCTGTTTAACTATATTAGATTATTTTATTTTAGTATTAAATAGTTATTTCTTTCCTAAATATGTTTTTATTGTAAAAATAGTGTACAGAGGGGTTATAGTTACATTAGTAAGGTAATGAGTACATTTCCTATTGAGCATTGTTACCTCCTCCTTTGTTTTTCCCCTACCATCCCTTCCCTCCCCAGTCCCCAACTCTTCCCTCCCTCCCCCTAAAAAAGCTGTAAAGTTCATTTTCAGCATAGTGTCTTGTACATCTCATTATTACAATGGGTCAAACTGTATCCCTATTTAAGCATTTATTTCCCTTCCCCTCCCCAAATTAGAAAGTGTGTATATAAGATGTAGGACATTGACATCAAATACAGTGAACCAAGGGATGTACCAAGGGGGAAGAACATAGAAAAGAAACCAAAAAAAATTACATAGTACGTTGTAAGTACATTAAAAACAACAGCAAGAAAGAAAAAAATCACTTATGTCCCTGTCTTGGGGTTCATTTGCTCATCTTATATAGTCATATGTACATAGCTTTTGACCTTTTCTGCTTGTCCTAGACATGTGCTAGTTATTGCAAATAAGGGAAACCATCGGACCTATGTTTCTTTGGGCCTGGTTTATTTCACTTAATACAATTTTTTCCAAGTCTTTCCATTTCCTAATAAATGGAGTGGTCATTCTTTCTGATGGAGGCATAGAATTCCATTGTGTACACACACACACACCACATTTTCTTGATCCATTCATGTACTGAGGGGCATCTGGGTTGGTTCCATATCTTAGCTAAGGTAAATAATGCTGCGATAAACATAATTGTGCTGGTAGCTTTAGTATACCCTTATTTGTGATCGTTTGGGTAAATGCCCCCAAAATGGGATTCCTGGGCCATAGGGGAGCTCTAGGTGGAGTCTTTTGAGTAATCTCCATACTACTTTCCGAAGTGGTTGAACACGTTTACATTCCCACCAACAATGAAACAGAGTTCCCTTTTGGCCACATCCCCTCCAGCATCCTTTGCTACTAGATTTCTTGATTATAGCCATTCTAACTGGGGTGAGGTGGAATCTCAATGTTGTTTTAATTTTCATTTCTTTTGGCCATTCTTATTTCCTCTTCAGAGAAGTTTCTTTTTAATCTTTAGATACTTATTTATTGGGCAGTTGTTTCTTTGAGCATTTGTTGTTGGGGGATATATTATTTTTTTTTGAGTTCTAAGTATATTTTGGATATGAGACCCTTGTCCGTTGTACGGCTAGTGAAGATCTTCGTCCAATCCATGGGCTTTCTATTGATCTTGTTGGTATGTCCTTTACCATGCAGAAGCTCTGCAGTTTCATGCAATCCCATTTGTCCAAGCTTTCTTTGATTTGTTGTGTTAATGGGTCTCTATTAAGAAAATTTTGGCCTGTGCCAAGAAGACCTAGAGTTTCTCCTATTCCTTCCTGTATGTTTTCAGGATGTCTGCTTTAACTTCGAGGTCTTTGATACATTTGGAGTTGATTCTGGTGTAGGGATCTAGCTTTAGTTTTCTACCGGTGATTAACCAATTTTGCCAGCACCATTTACTGAAGAGGCTGTCTTTCTTCCATTCTATTATTTTAGCTCCCTTCTCAAAGATTAGATGGCTATAGGTCTGTGGGTTTAATAGTTATTTCTTCAAGGGAACAATTTCATTACTCCTGTCTAAATCATGCTAGAAATTGTGGGTCTCATCTAAATGTTTGCTGGAAAAATGTTATGACAAATTTTACAAAATTTCCATGCAGTTGTCATTGATTCATTCATTCATGTTTGCATTCATCTTTTGATTGGTGTTGAATATCCAATACCCTAACAGACATAGTAATTGAGAGACATCCTTAACACACTGTAGCTAACACAATCTAGAGAAGTTAAACATATTAAAAAGTATAAAATAAAATACAAATTCTGATAGTCTGTATACTTAGGGAAGTACAGAATAGTATGCCATGGATCCTTAGAGATATCCAATAAAATTCAAGCAACTAATTTAGAAAAAGATTGATTTACACAAATAAATCAAAACAGCTTTGGCTCTAAGAAGCATGTTTTTGGCTTGTCAGAAGCATGTTGATAATTGTGAAAAACAAGATCTCTAACACATAATTGAGAACAAAACCTGACCTTGAAAATTGGAATCAAAAATTGAAAGGAAAGATAAAGGGCACTTGTGTGCAGAATTGCATAATTATTCCATCAAATATATGAAGCATGATCCTGCTGAGATCAATTAACAATTCTTTAAAACATTGTAAAGTTATATCTATGAAGGGAAGTTAAATCACATTGTTTGTACTTCTTGCAGAAAACTAATCTCTGGGTTTTATTTCCCAGATGATTAAAAATAATTTAGAAGAGCATAACATTAAAGTAAAGGGAAATGCTTGTACCTAGTACCTAAGACTTCAAACCACTTAACAAATGAACACATTCTCTGAATTGCCAATGAGGCAAAATGTTCTGTATTACAGACATAGCATCGGTTCATTCTTATGAGACATAAATATTGCAGTGTGATGATTCATTTTTGAAACTGGTTGAACAAAAAATTTTGTAAATATTATGAATTACTTATTGATCTCCCCAGAACTTTTCTTCTATTATATAGATGTGTGTGTGTGTGACTTTAGTGTGCGTGTGTGTGTTCACACTCTACTATGAGAATCTTGAGAATAAGGACTCAGATGTAACCTTGTGCATCAGGAAGTCATCAGTTCTTTTATTTTTTATTTTTTTATTGTGAAAATACCGTACAGAGGGATTACAATTACAAGAGTAAGGTAATGAGTACATTTCTTATCAAGCATTGTTGCCTCCTCCTCCTTTGTTTCTCCTTCCCATCCCTTCCCATCTCCCCCCTCTGCCCCTTTTCCCCTCCTCATCTGTGTTCCCACCCCCATCCTCCAACCCCCCCTCACGCCAAAGTTGTAAAGTTCGTTTTTCAACATAACATCTTGTACATCTCATTGCTGCAATGGGTCCACCTGTATCCCTATTTAAACTGTTCTTGTTTGTGATAAGCAATGCAGGATTGTCTTGTTAGCTATACTATTGAATTGGGATTATAAATGATCTCCACAAAGAGAAAAATGTATAAAAATATAATAATAGAGTAGAGCTAGCTTTGTAGAACTATAGTAGCTTTTGAATTAAATTTCTATTATTATCAGATCTGAATCATATTAGAATGTAAATTTTGTATGGGGGAGATCAAAGTGTTTTGGAATTCAATTCTTCTTTTTTGTCTATGAAAATATGGTCAGTTTCAATGATGCATTTTCTTTACATAAACATAATTCCTATGGATCTGATTATGTCCTGGCCCTCATTCGGAGCCTATAGATGGAACAGGTATGAGGTCACTTTTTCTATAAAAAAGGATCATGAAACTTCAAAATGGTGACTTGTTAATTTGAAAAAGAAATCTGAGTATTTGTTGTTATTTTAACTTAAAGAAAAGTAATCCAAACCAAGTACTATGGGAACAAATGAAACAGTACTTTACTTCTTCTGCTGAAGAACTAAATAGATTACAGGATTGATTTGGGAAAAGGAATCAATAGTGATTAGCTACATTTTAAATGTTAGCATAAACATTTTGTTGCAATTTACAAGAATATAAAGTTACATCATATGTTTCTCTGAATATATTTCCAAGGAAAATAACTAGAGTAGAAGATGAGTTAGCACAAAGGCAAATTCATTTTAAAAAACTGTCATAACTAGGTTACACAAATTTGTTTTAATGTTAAGTATGTAAATAGGACATAATTAAATATAGACAAGTTATTGAAGACAATCAAATATAACATAAACTACTTGGTATGTTAAAGAGTTGTTTTATTTTTAACTAAAACAGTTATTTTGACATTGGAGTAAGAAGTAGTTCATGATTTTTTATTCAAATGTCTCTGCTGTTTTTTTAATCATAATAATTTTTAATACCTAAAAGTAAATTCTGAAGGTAAATTTAAGCTAATGATTTTTTAAAAATATCTAACTACCAATGCATGAAGAAAATTTATTAGAAATTTAATAAAATATTTAAAAAATCAAAGACTTTTAGAATCTAGTTAAGTTGAATATTACCAAAATATTACCAAAGCCAAAGAAATAACAAACATAGATGGAAGAGAAAGATATTAGCAGATAAACCTACTTTAAAGTTTCTAAAAATGAATAATGCTGTATCTGGTACAGGGTGGCATTTAATAGCTTGATTCAGATGAACAGAATATGCTCTGCTTTGCCTATGACAGAATTGGGACAAGGATCTGAATTAAAACATTGGAATCAAAGCAGTTTGATTCTTTAAAAAATGTGTTAAGCTGATCTTTGATAATTGAATGAATTATATAATCATCAAAAATGATAAATGAGAAATGCCACTGTTTTATAGCAATTTATCTCTCAGTAAATAATCATTAAAGCCTGTAGCAGGACCACCAATCTGTCTTACGAAAATGACATGATGTCTATCTTGTTTGAACTTGTAACTCCCTTGGAATGATAAGACAAGCATCATAAGACCTTCTAATAATTAAAGCTATCTATAACCTAGACACTTAACGTACATACCTATACTGCAGCCATATTATTGTGTGAAATGAGATCTAACAGGATTTTAGTTGCTGAAGAATGAATATTTAAATCAACTCCAGGCATAAGACTCAAACAAAGGGACATGTAACAGGTGATCCAGAGTAATGCAAATCATGTTGATTTGAACAGACCAGAATCCATATAAGGACATTGAAATAAATACCAGAAAATATTTATAATGCCACATATTACAGAGATTAAAAAGTAGTAATTTTAGTGTATGTGTTGATGTTGGTATTTCAAGGCTCCAGAACAAAACAAATGATTAAAATAAATTATCAGTAATTTATGTGTGACTCTTATTGGTCTAGGTGAAGAGGAAAAAGACAGAGGTAATCAGAGATCCAACATTCTTCTTGATGCTCTGTCATTTTATGGCTAAACCCTTTCCAGATGAAGGTAAGTTTCTGTAAATCTTAAATTCTAATTTGATATTGAAAAAATAGATTTTTACCTCTCTTGATTGTTGACACAGCCCTTTCCTGATTGCAAGATGTCACTGCATTTTAACAATCAAATGGAGCTCAAATTTCAATTTTCTAGGAGATGCATAGCATAGTTTTGCTATTTTTTTCTGCTGGAGGCATTTTTTCCGATCAAGAGTAACTATGTATTCTCATTGATCAGAGAAACTTAGAATGCAAAAGGTCAAAATACATTGCTTCTTGGTAAACCAAAGATTGGATTATCTGATAGTCAAGGTCATATGGATGAACAGATTCTGTTGGGCAGAGACTACAAAGGGCCATCTGCTCTGTCAGACATTGGTTCATGTCTCCTTTGTCTGTGTTCTGTCTTTTCTTCCCTGTCCACATTTTCTGTGGACAGAATTCCAGTAGTGGTGGAAGAATAAGCTATCATCTGGAGTGCGCAGTAATAGAATACATTGCTAATGCATGTTAGCTCCTTGAAAACCACCACCCGAAGCCTGAATGAGCCAGCAGTTTTGTGGATGACTCATGAAATGTGTTTGGTTAAAACTCCCTCAAATAACTTTTATTTTAGCAATTGTTTTAGTTGTTGAAAGTAATTTTCATGTACCAGGTAACAGTTCCTACAAGCTTCAATCTGCTCTGTCCTCCTTTCTCTTATTAAATGAGATGGCCTTGACTTGATCCAAAACAATGAACTTGGGCAGGAAATCTAGGTTTAGGTTCTAGTAAGGTTTCAATCCTCAGTCAAAAAAAAATCATATGAGACTCAGATAAAACTTTTTATTTCTTTCAAGCAAGTTCATTTCCCAACATTTTATTTCTATTTCTATTGGATCTTCCTTGAGCATAGTCACTTTATGCCTACAATATTATGCTCTGAGACAGGTCATGTGACTATGATACATTTTTAAAATTTAATTTCATTGTAAAGATAATGTACAGAAGGGTTACAGTTACATAAGTAAAATAATGAGTACATTTCTTGTCCAACATTGTTATTCCCTCCCTCTTTTCTCCCATTTTCCCTCCTCCAAGTTGTAAATTTCATTTCTAACATAGTGTCTTATAAGTATCACTGTTGCATTGGTTCACTCTTTGTACTTTGTCTCACCATTTTGTTATTTCCCTTTCCTTCTCGAAATCAGATAAACATATATACAATACAGAGGGTACCACAACCTTAAATAGTGACAAAAGGAGATAAACCAAAGGAAACTAAAGAAATTTAAAAAAATAAAAAAAGACATCACACAGTATATTGAAAACAACAACAAGAAGCCAGGCAGCTGTGGTTCATGTCTGTAATCTTAGCTACAAGAGGCTGAGATCTGAGGATAGTAGTTCAAAGCCAGCCCAGGAAGGAAAGGCCATGAAACACTTATCTTCAATAAACCAGTAAAAATGGGAAGTGGTGCTGTGGATAAAGTAGTAGAGAGCTAGCCTTGAGCTGAAGAACTGAGGGATAGTGCCTAGGCCCATACATCAATCCCCACAACCAACCAGGAGGAGGAGGAGGAGGAGGAGGAGGGGCAGGGGGAGGGGGAGGAGGAGGAAAGAAGAAGAAGAGGAGGAGGAGGAAGAAGAGGAAGAGGATGGAGAGAAAAAGACCCTCTTGTTTCCATATCTTGGGGATCATTTCAATTAGCATTATTTTATATGTACATTGTTATTGAGCTGTTGTGATCCTCTGCTAGGATGATGCTGGACATATACTAATTATTACAAATGAGGGAAACCTTGGAGTTTATGTTTCTTTGTGTCTGGTCTACTTTACTTAAGTAGGCCAAGTCTTTCCACTATGGTCCACTAACATTCTTTCTGATGGAAGCATAGCATTTCATTGTGTACCAATTTCTTGATCATTTTCTCTACTGAGGGGCAGCTGGATTAGAGCCATATCTTAGCTATGGTAAATAATACTGCAATGAACACAGTTGTGCCAGCAGCTTTAGTGTGGCCTTGTTTTTGTTCATTTTGGTAAATGCCCAGGAGTGGGATTCCTGGATCATAGGGTAGTATATATTCAGTTTTTTGAGGAACCTCCACACCACTTTCCAGAATGGTTGAACTAGTTTACATTTCCACCAACAGCATACTAGCTTTCCCTTTTGATTACATCCCCACCAACATCAACTATTATTTGTTTTATTGATAATGGGCATTCTAATTGGGGAGAAGTGGAATCTCAATGTGGTTTTGTTTTGCATTTCTTTTATGGCCAGAGGTGTTGACCATTTCTTCATGGGTTTATTGGTACTGGCACAAGAACAGGCCTGAGGACTAATGGAATAGAATAGAAGACCCAGACATGATGCCACAGACTGTGGCCACATAATCTTTGAAAAAGACAGCCTCTTCAATCAGTTGTGGCAGAATTAGCTATACACATGTAGAAAACTGAAGTTAGATCCTTACATATCACCCTGCATTAGAATAAACTCCAAATGTATCAAAGATCTCAAGATAAGAGCAGATACCCTGAAAATATTATAGGAAGGGATCAGGAAACACTGAGGTTTCTTGGCACAGGTTGAAACTCCCAAAATAAAGATGCAGAAGCACAACAAATCAAAGAAAGGCTGGATAAATGAGACTACATTAAACCACAGAGATTCTGCATGATGAAGGACATAGCTAGAAAGATGGATCCAAATATTGGGAGAATGTTTTCACTAGCTATATAATAAACAATGGCCTCATATAAACAATATACCTAGAGCTCAAAAAATTAAACCCCCAATAACAAATTCTCAAAAAAACAACCACCTCATTAAGAGGTGGGCTAAAAAACTAAAAAAGAGACTTCTCTGGAGAGAAAATATAGCTCATGCTTTCATTGTATTTGATGTTGGTATAATTTGTGGAGGGGAAGGGAAAAAACAAATCGTTTAACTAAGGATACAGGTGAACCCATTGTAACAATGAGATGTACAAGTCATTATGTCAAAAAACTAACTTTACAACATTGGTAGGGGGAGAGGATAGGGTGGGAGGAGGAGGGGAGTATGGGAAGGAATGGGAAGGGGAAACAAAGAGGAGGCAAGGATGCTTGATAAGAAATGTATTCGTTATCTTGCCAAAGTAATTGTAACTCCTCTGTACGGTATTTTCACAATAAAAAAAAGAATTTAAATACACCTTAAAAAAAGAATATCCAATGGACACATGGACTATTATCTTTTAAACATCATTCTACCCTTCACATTGTCATAACTAGTATTTCATTGAACACTTGCCTCATGATAAAGAAGTACAATTTGCTGATTTGTAATACACTTCCTTTTTACTACACTGACCATGTAGTAACATGTAATTTACATTTTACATACAGTTATCAGAAATTTAAAAAAATGAATTTAGTATAGTTTCTAGGAAGACTTTAGAACAAGCCTCTTAACTATTAAATAACTAGTTACAATAAGAGGACCGTTATTAAAGGCCATTACTGGAATTAAAATTACCTAGTCTCTGTTCCCTCTTCCCTAATGACTCAACAACAGAAAGAGACTAGAGAAAAAAGTATCTGCTATTACAAATCAAAGGGTCAAGGCATCATAGCAAAAGGCATCCAATGCACTCACTAGGAAGATTGCAATATTTACATTGAACCAAATTCCAAAATCTGTAAGGAAATAGCATGTTTTCCTTTTTAAAGGAGTATGTATTAGTGGTAGACCATTGAATTACATCCTACAAGAATCTCAGAAATGTGGTTTTGATTGTCTTGTTTCCTAAAAGTTACAAATATAAGAGTGAAAGGAAAATTGGTATGATTTATCCAATCATGCCTCCTTACAAACTAGGGTTTTTTTCCTTTATCCTGTTCAATTTGCTAGTTAATTTTTCTGAAACACAAACTATAGTGTCTCCTACTATAATTACATTAAAGATGGTCCATACCCCATTTCATGATAATGATTTTCCATAATCACACCTCTTTGTGTTTGCCTATTCACATGTATTACTTCAGTCAAATATTTGTTGTCCTCCCTCCAATACATGACTCGGCTTTTTGTTTCACCATTTTGGAATACAACATTTAATTACACCATTTTGGAATACACATCCTTTCTTCTATCCAGATCTCCTTGCCTTTAAGATCTGATACAATGTCTATCTTTTCCATGAAGCTTTTCCACATTGTCTGCTCATGCTGGCAGAACTAGCATAAAGAATTGGACACATCAGAAAACATAAGAAATCCAACATCGAATGCACTGATTTTGGACATAAATGTCACTGAATTCTAAATATCCTAGGGAAGTATAGTGTCAGGAGTAGCAATAATGGGGGAAGTAGAAGCAGAGGCATATAAATTGCCTAAGAATTTCCTGGCTGACAAGTAATAGAATGAATCTGAATGTTCAATGTTAACTACCTACTGAGACACTTTTGCAGATGGAGAAGGAACTGCAACTAAGAAGAAATATATCTGTCCAGTTGTTTTATATTATTATAATTGACCTTATCTGTAGACAATGAAATAGAATGCTTACACTCTCCACAAATGAAGTCAAATAACGTTTCTTTGAATCCTATCTCCATGATTGAAGCATTTGATATTTTAATTTCAATTTGTGTATCAGCCTTATTTTTGTGACTCAAGTAAATTGATAAGAATTCACTATGATTTTCCTTGTGTTGTGAATTCCTAATAATCACTCATGCTAGTGTTTATTTTATGCTCATTTGCTTCATATGGAGAAGATGGCCATTTATACAGGGGCTCATTTTCCTATCAGAGATACTTGCATATCTATTTTTGGGCCAAACAATATCGCGTTTAACAATGCAAAGGTCCTCCAGTGATGTATTTGCAATGTTATTCACTAATCTACTCTGTGATCTTAGCGTTTAGTATATATTTAGTTTTTTAAATAATACCTTCTAATCTTGCTGACTAGTTTTGTTACTGGTTATAGTTTACAGTATAGTACAATAAGCCTTGATTCACTAAAACTCTGAAAAGTAATTGAATCTAATTATGACAATTATCTCTCTTCAATAGCTTGCACTAGATTCTCCCCACATGTTATACTGTCAGACTGCATACAATTTTTCCTGATGTGACCTACCCAATTGCATTTCAGGCTTTATTCAATGAGCAAGCATACTTCTGATTAAAATTAATAAGGGCTATGCATGGATTGAGTGAGGGCTGCATTTACTTATTAGGACTGTAATGTGAATATGAGTGAATTAAGTATCATTGGACCTTCTTATTTTAATTAAGTACCCAAATGCTTTTAATCAAGCATATAATTAAATTTAAGAGGAAATGTATTGTGTGTTAATTGTCATTGATTATTAATAATATGCTTATTTGTGCATGCAAACTCTATAACACCATATATCTCCACACTGTATCTGAATGACAATAACTGAGTTCTACATAATGAAACTATTAATGAAATGGAATCTTGCAAGAAATATCAAGTAAGAAAATAGCTCAGCTGTCTATTTTTACCTTTTGAAAAGCAGAGCAAGTCAAATGAATTTTTGCAGAAAAAATTATTATATTTTGCTTCTTTTTTCTGATCATATTTTTGGGATAATATATAGGCTGTTAATATCCCATTGATATCTAAAGACTTCACATACAACAAAAACAATGCACTCATTATTTCAAATGATATTTATTCCTTTGACACTAATCAATATTTAGAAGTGATTTTTTCATCATATTCTATAGCATATTGATGCTATAATCCCTAAGTATCTCTTTACTTCATGCTTTTAGATAATATTAAATGATAGACATTATTTACTAAACATCTATTGCATGTCAAATGCAATCCAGATGCTATAGATTAAACAGTGAATGGAACATACTTCCTCATGGGGTCTGTTTTTGTGTGGTGCCTGGTAGGGAGGCCAATCAAGGGCTTCAGTCATACCAAACAAGTGCTCAGAGAGTTTTTGAACTAAATTTGTGAGTAGGTAGCAGTGAGTGAACAAAGATGATAAAGATAGTAAAATATGTACTGCACTGATAATTAACAATAAGTGTTATAGAAAGACACTAAAAAAATAGGGTTTCTGATGAGGCATTCCCAGGACAAAAAACTTTGAACCAAATATTTGGAGATATAGCATGACTTCGGTGCTCATGGGATAGTAACTCCTTTTTAAGTGTAGTGGACTAAATGTGGAAATGATAGAATACATAATATATTCAAATTCAATTCTTACCAGAAAAATTATTCACATTATGAACTTCTCTGTCTTCGCAAATTCATCTCTAGTTTCCATTGTTGCTACTACTAGCAACATGCCTAGATATTCCATTATAATTTTTCAGTTAAATCTTTTCCTTTGCTGTATCCAACAGTACATTCTTCTTTGTTAAAAAGAAATTCCAATTGCTTCCTGAAATTAGGTGCTTAATATTTTCTAGATCCATTCATCCACAGATGGATAATTAGTGGATATATGTCAACTATTTCTAAGCAATGCTACAGTGACTCTCAGTATCCAAATATTCCTTCTACATGTTGATTACATATCTTTCATGTAAATCCATGAGTAGGATAATCAGATTCTATGGTAGATACACTTTTAGTTTTCTTGAATTTTTCTATGTTCTTTTTATAATGATTCTCAATATATAATCACTCCAAAAAGATACTGAAATAAATGGACAATATATTCCATTATTCATTCTAACTACTCTTTTGACCTTTCTAGTAAAGAGATTTTCATTATCTGTTTCAGAGAATGTACTTGATGTTTTTGGGTGGTTTCTATTTTTAATTTTGTCAGTGATTTTCTTTAACAATAGCTAGTATTGGAAAGCTCTCTGCACTGGTCTTTATGTCATTACTGCCCCTGCTTTGTATTTCTGTTACCTACAACTTTCTGTTACCTTTCTCATTTCCTCTTGTGAAATGTTTCTTCAGTGTTAGTATTAAACTCATATATCGACTGTTTCATAAATATGCATATTTTAATTTTAAGAATATTTTCTCTTATTTCTGCTGTAATATCATGTTTCTGTTGTATAACCTCTGGAGTATATTCACACTAGGTTTCTGTTTCATTTTTGAAGTATTCTATTTTGTGTTATTTTCTGTTTATTTGAAATTATTCAGTTTGTTTTGGACTTTAGCTTCCTTACTAGAAACTTCTTCACTAGTAAAATAATATTTGTTTGCTGTTTAAAAGTACAGTAGTTAAATAAGCTCAATAGGTACTCTCACTACCTGGGTAGCTCTTGGCACATTTGCACTTAACTGTGAGGTGATTGTCTTGATTGCTTTAGTGAGAGACTCATTATAACAGCAGGTCTTCCCTATTGAACTACTAAAGTTCTGCATAAAGAATTCTCAATCATCACCTTAGTAAACACATCACTAGCTGACAGCAGACAGTAGTGAATAATATGTGTACAGAATATGTCAGTATCTTTAACATTTGACCCATCTGATTATCATAAATATACCTGCTTTAAATTTCATCTGAGATCCAACATGCAAAAACTGTTACAGTCTCTTTAAAGAATAAGCCACAAATATTCAGCTGGGTTAGGAAAAGGGAAATTGCCTAGCTGCAGTGTTTGTGGTTTTCTTATTGCTTCTTAATTGGATTTTCAAGCAATCTTCCTGTTTTAAGCATGCCCTTCACTGCCTCTTTTAGAAGTTTGTGGTTTCACCAAATCATGAGATTTCTGGGCATTCTGAAGTATAATTTGAATCATTTCTTTGCTTCTCATTTAAAGACTCAAGAGTCAACCTTTTAATGACTTCTAAGTTTCTAACTATAGGTTCATCTTATTATTAACATCACTAATATTGTTCTCAATTTTCATATTCTCCCATTGTATGTTTTGCTTTGTTTTGTTTTGGCCTGTGGTGGGGCCTGAACTCTGGGGATGGGCATTGTCCCTCAGCTCTTCAGCTCAAGGCTAGCACTCTACCACTTGAGCTAAGTACCAGTTCTGGCTTTATCTGCTTATGTGGTGCTGAGGAATCAAACCCAGGGCCTCATGCATGCAAGGCAAGCACTCTACCACTGAGCCACCTTCCCAGCCCCTATTGTATGTTCTTATGTTTGTGTTATTTAAAAAACTACTTTATGTCGTAGATGGATTTCAAAACAGAGACATAATACATATATTTAATAATTTATCTTTACAGAATACTGTACAGTTAGCATATATTTCTTAAAATTAAATATAAAATAGATATGACTTGTTATGTATATTGTACATAAATTAGATTACAAATAGATAACAGCCCTATGCAATATTATATCCACTAGAATGTTTTCTTAAAAAATATAATGTATAACAATGTTCAAAAATAAATATGAATATTTAGAATAATAAATAATTTTATAGAGGTTTTGGAATCAATACATTATCAAATATGTTGTATCTGTGATATATAAAACCCACACCTATTTAAATTGAACTGAATAGGTTCTTCACCTTATTAATGTACACTGTATAAAGCAACACTAATAACTTAGAAAGAATCAACAGGCTTACAGATTAGAAAAATACCATTAGAGCAAAATCTATCTGTCTATTAAAATAAAAGAAGCCTCACCCAAACCTAACATATTCCTTAAAAACAAAAGGTGTGGTTTGGACTTAAATTATTATCCAGTGGGCCTTTGTAACTGGGTACCAGTAGCCACACCTGAAATTGTAGCTACTGAGGAAACTTTGAGAACTGCAGGATCAGAGCTCAGTGAGTATAGACAGAAAAGTTCAAGAGACTCGATCTTCATTTAATCAACAAAAACGCCAGGCTGGAAGTGTGATTCAGTTGGGAACAAGCAATCTGAGTGAGAGAATGCAGGATCTTGACTTCCAGCTATGTTACCAGCATACATAAATACATAAATAATGCCAGTGTCACCTGGTGGACCTATTGAAAGATAATTAGACATGAGGGTACTAACTTCATCAATCAGCTATTAGGATATGACATTTGCTTGGGAGAAGCAAGTCACCTGCTATATAACTCTCAAGGACTGTGGCTGGTAAGGTGGCTCAGTGGTAGAGTGCTTGCCTTGCATGCATGAGGCCCTGGGTTCTATTCCTCAGCACCACATAAGCAGAAAAAGCCTGAAGTGGCACTGTGGCTCAAGTGGTAGAGCGCTAGCCTTGAGCTGAAGAGCTGAGGGACAGCGCCCAGGCCCAGAGCTCAGGCCCCATGACCCAAACAACAACAACAACAAAGTAACTTTCAAGGACATCTTGCCTTGAAGATTTCCTATCTTTGATTCTTGACTGCCATGAGGTAATCATCAATTGTCACATGCATCTATTGCCATGATTTTCTGCCTTCAGGACCAAGACAGTGAATCCAGCCAAACATGACCACAGATAAATCATTCTTTTTTTTTCAAAGTATTTCCTTTGAGATATCTGTCACCTATAGGTAACAGAATATGCACCTGAGGAAGTAAAAGTGTTTAGCAAAATCCAAGAGCAAAATACATGGTGATGCTGACATTGATTTACCACATTCAATCATCCTGTAATTTTGAATTACAAGGCAGATCCAGTATTATAGATAATTTTATAAAGTATTCAACTACATATAATTATCAAAAAATGATGTGCATTTTAATCAGCATGATTAATTATTACAAATGTCTTCGTAGTGTATTGCTACACTCATAGCACATATCCATCAAAAATATTAATGAGCTACAAAAAAGAAAACGAAGGGAGCAAGAAAGGATGGTTATCCAGAGTGAAGGACACTTTTAGGGCCCTGAAGCCATTTTATGAAGTACTATAATGGTGGATAATATCATTGTATATTTGTCAAAATCTATAAAACATAAACCATTGAGAATGAGTTCTAATGTAAACTGTTGACTTTGTAAGCAACTGTTGTACCTTTGCAGGCTCTTTGAAGGTAATAGATGTACCATTCTGAAATAGGTTGCTGACAGAATGCCTATGAGGTTGCTGGGGAAAGTAATGGATGAGAATTTGTAGCACTCTCCATACAATTTCTACAAAGCTTGCAATTTCATGGCTCTTGCATCATCTGACTGAGTGAAGAACTATACCAATAAAATACTTTTCATTAAGTCATATGCACAATATAATACATTAAATTAGCTTCCATCTTCACTTGGTTCTATTCTCTTCCAACTAAGTTATCTCCACTGCTATAATCCCTTCCACTTGATTTCAGGCCAATTTATTTCTACTTTATTGATACAAAAAGATCAATGACATTTAAATATTAGTCCTATATTATCTTTTATATTCTCTTCATAAAAGGAAGTTAATGAGCTCTTTTTCTCTTTCTAATAAGGGACACTCAGTACAAGAAATTATTTCTGTGACTCTGCCTTTCTCCCGCTTCAAGAATGCTTTATGTTCTTGTGTTTTTTTAAGCTTCAGGTACTTGCTAAGGACTTTTGTACTTCAGGATGAAACATGATTTTGAAGTGTCTAGAATGCAAGTGGACTATTGATATAGCTCACTTCTAAAGACCTTGGTCTTATAAATCACAAAGCAAATGCTTTGGAACTGAGAGCTAAATGGAATTTCTGTAAAAACAATCTCTCCTTTGAAAACTATGATTTTCTTTATTGGTTAGGATTGTCAGAAAAAATCTAGTTAAAATAGAAATTTGGTGTAACAAAAAATAACTTTAATACAAGATAAAAATCTCTATTTTATATGCTGTCAATAGTGTGGGTTTAAGAACTCAGTTTGATTTAACAAAAATGGAAAGTTCTGTAATGCACAGTGGACTGTTGTTCTGGTTATTACAATGAGAGAAGACATACGAGATTTTTAAAAATATGTATGTTATTGCTCAATGTTAATCTATACCTACTACTATTTATTTTGCATATGATGAAGATCTTGCTATGTTGTCCAGTCTGATCACCAACTTCTGGGCTCATATTCTGAACTAATATTTCAGTGAAGCTGGAAGTATAGGTGAACAATATTTTTCCTTGGCCATTGTTAATTATTTTAGCTTATATAGCTTTACTTCAGAAAAAGGATTGTGCATCATTCCAATGTAGATGTTTGAGAACAATATATAAGGAATTAATTATCCTCTCCCAATCCTTTGCATTTATTTATTAGAAAATATACCTAATATGTGACATGAATGGACAGCACAACACATGATAATTTTTTTCTTTCTTTTTTTTATTTGGTCATGGGGCTCTGGGTTTGGGTGTTGTCCCTATGCTCTTCAGCTCAAGGTGAGCACTCTACCACTTGAGCCACAGCACCAATTCTGGTTTTCTGGTGGTTAATTGAAGATAAGAGTCTTACAGACTTTCCTGTCCAGGATGGCTTTGAACTGTGGTCCTCTGATCTCAGCCGCTGAGTAGCTGGGATTTCAGGCGTGATCCACCTGTATTTAGTTTTCAATTCACAATCATGGTGTGCATGGAACACTTTCACAGAAATTAAATGGCAGTCAGGATTACAATTTTAGAATGCAACTGAGGCAGCAGAGTTAAGCTCAATATGAACAGCAGAAGAATGAAGGCCAAAGAATCATTATAGGAAATAAATGGCTAACACAAATAATTGACTAACTTCTTATTAGCCAAATTGGTTTCACACTCAACAAAAGATCAAGGTTCCTTACTGTAGAATTGTAGAAGAAACCTTAAAACCTCTTGGTACTGATCACACTCACACTTTGGGTTCATTTTTACATGTCTTGTCTGGCTCTATTGTTCATTTAAGCACATACTAAATTTTGTAATAAAGTGATTTAATGGAGATATGAAATCTAGTTAGATCTTTGCCACTTTTGTGGTGTAATCTAAGCTAAGTATGCTCAGTTCTCTGAAGGACAAGTTTTTCTTGCCTGTAGGTTCAACGAACCTACAAAACCAGAATATGGAGTATTATAACTGCTCAGTAAGTATTTACTGATTAAATAAAAAGATAATAATGTATTTGTTTTTATATACTAAATGCTGGTCCTATAATGTTATATATCAAAGAATGTAGAATGTGACCATTTATAAAGCATAAAGTCATTTAAAATGTTAATTCAATTACTATTTATTCTCAAAATTTTTCATTTAAACATCATGGGGTAAAATTGTAAAAGCAATGCATATCTCCCATAGAAAAAAAGCTTTAAGTTAAAATAGATCATTTTTTTAAAAGACACATTATTAAGGCAGGTACTGGTGGCTCACGACTGTAATCCTAGCTACTCAGGAGGCTGAGATCTGAGGATCATGGTTTAAAGCCAGACTGGGCAAGAAAGGCCATGATACTCTTATCTCCAATTAACCACCAGAAAACCAGAAGTAGCACTGTGGCTCAAGTGGTAGAACACTAATCTTGAGCTGAAGAGCTGAGGGACAGCATTCAGCCCCAAGACTGACCAAAAAAAAAAAAAAAAGACACATTATTCCATTGATAAGCAATCAAGATGTATTGATATCCAGAATTTTCAATGGAAATATAAACTCCAGAAAGAAAAGATAGAACAGAAAGACCAGATAGCACTATATTTCTTTTGCTATAAATAATATATTATAAAAATGTATTTAATAATATTTATTTAATATGTAAATATTTAATAATATTTTTAAGCAGTTTTATTCTATTTATTTTCAGGGGGGGGTGCCGTCGTGGGGCCTGAACTCTGGGCCTGGGCGCTGTCCCTCAGCTCTTCAGCTCAAGGCTACCACTTGAGCCTCAGCGACACTTCCGGCTTTTTTCTTTTTGCTTATGTGGTGCTGAGGAATCAAACCCAGGACCTCATGCATGCAAGGCAAATGCTTTACCACTGAGCTACCTTCCCAGCCCCTATTAAGCACTTTTAAAACATAATCTTATTTAATCTTTGGATTTAATTATGTGTAAACCAGTTAACAGTATTAACTTTCCTTATGGACAGATTTAAGCAGAAATATTTATTTTATACAAATGTTTATTTTCTGAACAAACAATTCACATAGGAAACTAAATATTGTCATATATTTGAAAAGCATATAGAATATTTATAGATATTAGACAACCCTGAATTCATGTGAATTCACATTGAAATAGTCAATACATAAATATATGCATCTATATTTGTATTAATAATGTATATATGTATATATATACAAAAGCTGTAAATCATAGTTTTGAAGTGATTGATATACAGATTTTCATTTGAGGTCATCATAGATCTATAAACTATCTGTGCCATTTATAAATGAAGTAACTTATGTCAAATCACCTTCTGACTATGAACATTAATATTCATATTATATGCTGCAAACAATAATGAACATATGATTGTTTTATATTATATGATGTTTTGATATTGGGTTTAGAATGAGCTAACACATTGTGATATTGCCTGATGCTTGAATATACGCTACCATTAATTATCAGTATCATAGTTTTTCTGCACATGTTATTTTCTAGTTGACTTGTTTGTGATGTTGTAAGAACTTCAGAACCATTTCCAGAGTTTCATAATGAGATGATACTTTTTAATTTTTTAATATTATCTTTAGGAATTTGTGCAAGGAAATTCCTACCTAACAAAGCAGCTTGTGAAGTCCATATATCTTGATCGATATTACTTCTTACAAATCCTTATTCATTCCTCCCATGCCAACTCCTTCTTTCACTCTTCTTAATGTTTTATGGTCTATCTCACATTCTTGTCTGCATTTCCCCTCTCCTCATTCCTTTTCCTTTATGCCTCAGCATATCCCTTTTTAGTACCTGCTTCCTGGTGTTTCATTTTGCTGAACTTTGATTTGGGCTTTCTGAGAAAACACTATTTAACATTTCCCTTGAATCTAATGTTTTTATTTTTCAGCTAAAACTCTTGCATAAATGTTCACAACACCAAACATATGTTCTTATGAGTATTAAGGTAAATCTAGCATCTACATAAAGAGAAATATATGCAAATACAGGGCTCTGGCCTGACATTTCAATTAACAAAATGTTTTCAAGTCTTCCTATTTCTTTACAAATGGTACAATAGCAATCTAGTTGATAAATAAAAATTCTATTGTGGGGCTGGGAAGGTG
>NW_012267233.1:1818741-1887084 GCF_000151885.1 Dipodomys ordii | reverse complement strand
AAAGGAAAGGAAAGGAAAGGAAAGGAAAGGAAAGGAAAGGAAAGGAAAGGAAAGGAAAGGAAAGGAAAGGAAAGGAAAGGAAAGGAAAGGAAAAGCAGCCTGAAGAACAATGGAAGGGAAGACCCAGAAACAAACCGATATACCACAGATGATTAATATTTGATGAGGAGCCAAATTCATGCTGGAAGAAAGACATAATCTTCACATGCAGAAAACTGAAAGCAGATCCTTATATATCCTTTTACACAGCATCAATTCGAATGGATCAAAACTTCAGTGGATCAAAGACCTCAATGTAACACCTGAAACTATCAAACTATTACATAGACGAGTGAGGGAAACATTAGGGCTTCTGGGCACAGGTAAAAACTTTCTGAGTAAATATCCTGAAGCACTGCAAATCAAAGAAATACTTGATAAATGAACTATATGAAACAAAAGTTTCTACATGGCAAAGGAAATAATCAAAAAGATAAAAAAATCTACAGAACGGGAGAAGATTTTTGCAAGCCACATATCAGAAAATGGCTTAATATTCAGACTATACATATAATTCAAAAATTAAAATCTCAGAAAACCAACAACCCCTTTAATAAATAGGCTAATGTGCTAAAGAGTGTTTTCTCAAAAAAAGTGAAAGTGGTCAGTAGACACAGGAAGAAATGCTCAGCATTTCTGGCCATAAAAAAATGCAAATCAAAATAACACAGTGAATCTACCTCACCCCAGTTAGAATGGACATTATCAAGAAAATAAACAATAACACAATTCATGGTGAAAAGAGATAAATATTATCTCTGCCAAAATATGTAACTTACTATAGCCTAAATATTACAATGAGTCCTTTCTGTTCAAATTTTCAGAGGGATTAATTAAATTAAAATGAATGGAAATATCTTTTTCATAGACATACATTTTATACTTTTTATATGTAAATGGTGGAGCAAAATAGATTAGGCTTGGTTTGATTTTACTTAAGTGTCTTATTATGATTATTTTGAATATACATAGCATCTAAATTAAAGAAATGTGATGACAATATATATGTAGTATTTTTTACACTTTAGAAAATATTCAAAACAGTTCAAGATTAATCTTGATCTCCAAGTACAAGAATAATTTGAATACATGTAGTTGTTATGCTTTCTTGCTTAAAAGAACAAATATAATACCTATCATAAGGAATATACTGAATTTTCTTCTATATAAACTACATATAAATTGACCCTTTCTCAAAAAGGAAATAAAATGAGATTTTTTGAATTATCTTTCTTTATTCTCTGCTTTCTTTCACTAGTTTAAAAAGTTATTTTATTCTCCATTATGGTCATCTTAAAAGATACATCAAGAATAGCAACTCTAGGTTAATTTTCAATAACTTTCCTTCATTTTATAATGTCATCAGTGAGCTAAAATTCCTGGAATTCCTGGCTTTATAATATTCTCTACTCTGCCTCTACAAGATTCTTTCTGCTCCTTGAAACAAAGGAAATCTATTCTTATATTTACCCACTTTTTCCAGTCTCAGTTGCAATGATCCCCTTCCAGTGTCACTTTAAATGTTGCTAAAATAGGCATTCTCCTTTTTAAAATAAATCCTTATCCTTCAATAGCATTTACAGAAAATAATTACTGAACTTGACATTTACTTGTTTATCATATGTGAAGAACAAAAATATCTGTAGATAGAGGTTATGACAGTTTGTTTTTTTGTTCATGGTCCTTACTGCATTGTGCCATGCCCAGTATCAAGACAGGACCAAGCAATTACTAGTCACATTAATGAATTAAATTGACGTAGGGAGCTCACAAGGAAACAGGACTTTCATCAAGTTAGAACCAGCTCTATGCTCATTTGTTATTTCTCAGTATTTTTATTATAGTCAGCTTCATACTAACGTTCACTTTGTGTTATTTAGATCTAGATTCTATTGGATATAATTTATGTATGAATTTAAACCTTTCGCCATGGTCCGAATTCAGCTGAATGTATTCTGAAAAAATTTAAGAAACATTGTTATATCAAAACTATTCCAGTTCAATATTTTCTCAGCCT
Organism: Dipodomys ordii; assembly: GCF_000151885.1. NCBI lineage: Eukaryota > Metazoa > Chordata > Mammalia > Rodentia > Heteromyidae > Dipodomys > Dipodomys ordii. The sequence goes on along the minus strand of NW_012267233.1, from coordinate 1,885,028 downwards.
CTGCTGGCATCATTTCAGCGATAAATTGAAATTCATTGGGAACATAGTTGCATTCATTTTCTTATAGTTTTCTCCATATTATTTTTTTTCAGAAATGTTCACATAGTTTGTTATCAAAGATTAACTGAAAGTGGAAATACCAAATTGCACAATTATAATCAGAGTTCTACTCAATCACTCTTGGAGGTGTCTCAGAATGACCTCTTTGCCCTGTTTGATTTTTCATGCATTAAAGACACTGTATTTTAATAAGTAATCCATCTTTTTAAAAGAATACAAATTTCACCTAATCTAGAGGCATAAAATAGAATTTCTTATAAAAGGAACAGTGTATCAGCAGGCATATGTTGCTATACTTCTCAGCTTCACTGCTAATAAACCTGGAAATTGTGTAAAGAGATAACCTATGTATGACTTTGGAAATTAATAATCAGGTTTTTATACAAAACTCCACAGCAGAAAACTTGATTTTTATATTGCCCCATATTGGAAGTCATATTTCATGTATGAATTCATTGAATGAATTATATAATATTTAATAAATTAAATAATATCAACAGACATGGGTGAAATTTTTACAAAATTTTTTCTCCCCAATTTGAAGAAAAGATACATTATAAAATATATTTCAAATCTATTGATTGACATTAAAGGTCTAATAGCTATAGCCCAAACTCAACAACTAATATGCCACATGTTTTGCTACAAAAAAGCGAGCCACAAAGCTGGGGAAAATGTAAAGTGAAGCAAAAAACAATGCTCTATTGATGGCATTTTGCAAAATTCTAAGTTTACTGGAATCTCGCCAAATTGTAACATTTGACAGCATATGCATTCTGTTGCTATAAACCAGGCTTAGTAGAAAGCAACTTTACACTGCATAATCGCTGCTGTTTTTGCTTAAAATTAATTGCACATGTGGTAAATTATATAGCAGCTCTGGAAAGTGATTATATAAAATGGTATTTCTTCCTGGACTTGCTCAGATCTCTCAAATTATAGTTCTCTAACTGTGAAAGCAACAATGAATTTTAATAAAGGGTAGAGTTTGCAAATTATTGTTGCCAGGCTGCTGCCAATGGCAAAAAAAAGCCTCCTTAAGTATTGAACGAAATCGTTTTCTTTGTCCAAAGGGACTAGGATTACCTCTATAGGCCTGTAGAAGCCACTGTAAAGGTAAATAGATAAGGCGTCTCCATATTGGAAACACTCATTTCAGAAGATCGGTCTTCAGCCATTTAATGTTGTATTTCAGTTCTGAAAAAAATTTCTATCAGACATTCTAGTGGCACTGTTTTATCTAGCCTTAAAGAATAATTCGTATGTTTGGTTAGAACTTTTTAAGTCTGTATAATTTTTCTATCATTCTCAAAAATTGCTGTAATTCTGGCATACTGATTTAGGTATGGTGGTGCATGCCTGTAATCCCAGCTACTGGAGATGCAGAAGTTGAGGGTATCTTATTAGGTTATCAGGCACAGTTACCAGGAGACTCTATCTGTAAAACCCATTATAAAGCACTAGACAGGGGCTATGTCTCAAGTGAACAGAAGATAAGGTTCCTAGCTGAATCCTCTATAAAGGAAACACAAATACAGATAAACACACAGAAAATTGACTTTTACTGCAAACTGCCATATTTTGATGAATTCAACTGGGAAGAAACCTGAGAAAGAATAATGATTTCACAACCTATTTATAGGTTTATGCTAACAAGCAAAGTGGGGATTGAATATATAATTCCATAATGAATCTAAAATAAGAAAGTATACTTGAATCTTATTTTAAAATCAATACACTTTACAACTGAACAATTATCCAACTGTCTGACACTTTGGTTAAAACATATTAAATTACGGAAATCTGTAGAAATGCAGAGCCTTTTTTTCTTCGTGTGATCTATTTTAGAAATTCTTTCTACTCAATGTATGCAATTATTCTCAAATATTTCTGCATCTGCATTTACACATTTCAGCCCTCCTCTTTATAGACACAATTTTAAACATTTTTGTTAATTTTATCTTAATGAACAACTAATTTTTGCAAATAATACATAACAAGTTTTATTTACTTTTAGACAAACAATATCATCTCCTATTAAGTCTGAACCACTTTTTAATCCCTGTATGTTCTATTCAAGTGTAGGCTTCACTTTGGTTATTAATGATGATTGCCTATATAACTAAATCATACAAAAATTATTCACTTGGGAGTCAATTAATAAACTATAATTATATTTCCTTTCTTGAACAAGCATTTGCTTCTCTCACATACATTTATTTACTGTCACATTTTTCACTTACATACATTTTTGTATTCATCATCTCTCCACTTTAATGATCTGCCATTTTGTCATAAAGAAGTAAGTATATTGATGGTTTTATTTTTCCTGGAAATCACTTCTCTAAAATTTTCAACTCTTTCAGAGGTATGAGCACAATGCACTATGCCATTAGAGTAAACTAGTGTTCTAAATCAATGCAAACATTAAATCAATTCACATGAGAGAAGAGAAACTTTTCAGTGAAAAGACAAAAAGGAATATAATGTTAAAAATGCAAACATGTTAATAGCATGAATATTATTTCTTTCTCCATTTCTCCCCAAACTTTACAATTATGTACAAAGTATCATTTACAGCATGGCCTCATGGGATGGTGTACTCTGAGATTCTAGCCAGATTGATTTATGAAGTTCTAAGGCAATTTTAATTGACACAAGCACACAAAACACATACACACATGTATGCATGCACACTCATACACAAGTACATACGAAAAGCAATTTATTCAATCATCTTCCCACTTGATAAATATTCAGGTTATTGTCAATTCCACATTTGTTTCATATTAAAAACAACTGCAATAAATTTTTTTGTGGAAGTACTCGTACACACTGTTCATGCTGTGTTTATTTGTTGAGAATTTATTTTAAATTGATTTTCTCCAAGAACCATATTCTACTGCCTTGTTGGGCTTAAAACATAGATTTTTGTGTTCTTTAAATGAGATTATGACTTATAAAGTGTTGAGTGGCATCCAGATAACTTAGTGTTGATATATCTCCTGTTTTACTTATATGGTCTAGTCCACTGTGGTTGATAATATACATTGAGCTGTGGGGTTTGCCTCTTTAGAAGAAATATTGTGCTATATACTGATTTATCTATATGTGTATATAGCACATGTATATATGCATATGTATCATGTAAATACATAGCACATATATATGTATATATCAGATTTATACATATATACACACATATAAAGATATAGTGTCAGCAAATCAGTCAATGATTATGTGATTGTTTCTTTTACATGAACTTAAAATACTTTTATTTGTTCCCTTCCTTTTACCTTATAAAAGCAATTGAACAACTTCAGTAACTATATAAAATGATTATATGTTAACAAAAAATTGAAAATAAAACACATTGAATAATCAAAATGACTCACACAAGGTCAAAAATGTTTGCTCATAAAATTGAATCTGCTGATAATACTGGGTAGTGAAGAGTTTAGTTACTATTTTTCCTTTTATAATTATCTATTGTTTCAAAAGTAGGAATTGTATGTTTTAGATTTATAAATGTCTATTCCATTTCATGGCTTTCTTTTATTTTAATTCAAATTTTATTGTAAATGTGATGTACAGAGGGATTAAAGTTTCATAAGTCAGGTAATGAATACATTTCTTTTTAAACAATGTTACCCCTTCTCTCCTTTTCTCTCTTTCCCATCCCCTCAACTTACCCCATCCCAAGTTGCAACAATCATTTTCAACATAGTGACTGGTGAGCATCACTGTTGAATTGCCCCACTGTTTCTATGATTCCCTTTCCCTCACTAGAAATTACATTACTTACTTTTGTTCTCCATTTTATTTTCAAGAAGCAATTTCTATCTGAATCAAACTGATTAGATCATGCAGAATAGAATGCTTTAGGAGAGCTATTAGAAGGTAAAGTTTTAGAATAGTGTATCATACTGGTTTTCCTGATTTTTAGAAATTAATTATTCATTTATCCTGGTTATTCTACTCAAATGTCATCCATGAAGTACTCTAATATTTTTAATACCATGATGTATGAAACAAATATAACTTCAGTGATTTGACAAGAATGCAGACTACCAAATAGACATGTGCATTTTAGGTTAAAATATTCAGAAACTACCTTAAATGATGCCAGGTTTCAGAAGAAACTTAAAATGAAATTTTCAGAAATGTATAGTTATAGCAAATAGTATAGAAAATTTTATAGTAAAATGCAACCTTAAATAATTTAATAATGCTAGATAGCTGAAAGCACTGAATATGTTTTCCATTATTAATTTTATTTTATTGTTAGGGTGCTGTACAGTTACTTGAGTAATGCAATGAGTACATTACTTGTTAATCATTGTTACCCTTTCCCCTCCTTGTTGTTCCAGTATCCCTTCTCTCTCCACCTCCAACACTCCTTCCCCCCATTCCCCCCTCGCCCCCTGAAGTTGTAGTTTGTTTCCAATATATAGTCTTGTGGGTATCCATGTTGCAATGGGTCATCCTGTGTCCTTGTTTCAGCATTTTGTTATTCCCCTTCCCCTCCCCAGATTAGACATTCACCTATACAAGATGCAGGGTACCAAAATCGAGTACAGTGTCAACAGGGGATATGCCATAGGAGAAATTACATACAAAGGAAACAAACAGAACAAAAATCACATGGAACATTTATGATGGTTTAGGTAAATATTTTTTCCATATCTTTAAAAAATGCCTAAGAACATATTGGAATTGCCATGAACTGTATGACTCCCAGGAGCTTTAAACTATATAATGTATATTTTTCTCTGTTATCTTTATAAGGTATTTTGTAATTTGAAAGTGAAGCTATTTTAATGTCATCCTGTAGGCAAAAGCATTAATACTTTCTTCTTTTCACATGAAGTGCTATCTATATATTTATCTATGCACACACGTATATAATCTTGAAAAGTAATATATAGAAAATTGTATAGGATACATAAGTGCATACTTACATTGCTTCTAAGTGTATAATTCTGAGTGATGATTATTCATCCCTTCAAAGCATACATTTAGATGAAAAAGCCTTTAGATGCCACTAACATGATTGCTACCATCTCTATCAAGGCAGTTATTAATCGACATATAGAAAAGGTACCTATATTCACACAAGTTCACATAGTTATTTAATAATTCTAAAATTAGTTATCATATTTAATATTCAGTAGACATCAAGAACTGAGACATGTAAATTTAAAAGTTTGCAGAGCTCTTAGAGGAAAATTAACCTGTGCTGTGGTCTGATCCAATCTCTTTGCTGTCTCAAGATGAATTTGCACATTACTGTTTCTCTTAGGTAATTGGAAAAGTCTAATAAATAACATAAAATATTTGAAAAGTTTATTTACTCAAATTAGAATCTTATGTATAAAAATATTTGAATAGTTTCTCCTGAAATTTATTGGGATTTTTTTTCAAAAACAAAGAACAGAAAATTATTTTTGGTACATTTTTTAATCGTAAAACTGTTGTACAGAAGGGTTACAGTTACATGAGCAAGATAATCAGTACATTTCCTCTAGAGAATTGTTGCTTCTGCCTTGGTTTCCCTCCTATCATCCCTTGCCTGTCACCTCCACAACTACCCCCATATATATATATATATATATATATATATATATATATTTCTTGTGAGTATATCTGTTGCTTTGGTTCACCCTTTGTCCCTTGTCTCAACATTTTGTTATTCTCCTTGTCTTCTCCAAATCAGATAAACAATTATAGAAGACAAAGGTCACCCAAATAAAAAACAGCTTTAGATACCAGAAAAATCCTATCTGCATGCACTATAGGATTAGCTCAAAAAAGATCCAATAGTTAAATTTTTTTGGAATTGCTGTATTATGAGAAGTATTCTGTAAGTTGAATGTGTTCTGTTCATAGCAGGATTCAGAAGAAAAACACTATGTTGGTACTTTACTGAAATTCTTCACAGATTATCAAAAACAAAAGATTGTCAAAATGTATAATAAATAAAGTAGGAAAACCTTCTGTGGCCAAAAAACTCATTTACATAAAGAGTAAATGCACATTGAAGAGATACATGTTCAACTTGTTTGTAAATAACTCTTTTCAAATTGGTTACCTGGGCATTATAAGATTCAAATAAAATCACAGAATTATTTATATTTGTCATCAATGTATCAAATGATACATAGTTTTATTTCCCCATATATAAATTATTGATGAAAATAAAATTCCACACACCAGACCTGAGAAACAACTGTGAAAAAGCTACGTTTTCCTACCACTCTTATTTATTGCAGTCTTCAATGGAACCTGTAGATTGTTTCATCTATTAAATTCTTTGCAAATGATGGCTGGAGCGTTTTTATGCAAGTAAAGATACAGTTCAGGCTGGGTGTCAGTGGCTCATGTCTGTAATCCTAGCTACCCAGGAGGCTGATACTTGAAGATTGAGGTTAGAAGCCAGCAGCAAAGACCCTGATATTCTTATCTCCAACTCAAATCTGGAAGTGACATTGTGGCTCAAGTGGTAGAACACTAGCCTTAAACAAAAGGAGTCTAGAAACAGCTCCTAAGCCTTGACAAGCTCCCAAGCCCCACTTACTGGCAGAGAGAGAGAGGGAGAAAGAGAGAGAGAGAGAGACAGACAGACAGACAGACAGAGACAGACAGAGACAGAGACAGAGACAGACAGACAGAGACAGAGAGAGGCAGGGAGGGAGGGATGTAGATTTCAGAAATAAAAATGGAATATAAAGTTTTACAGTTTTCCGTAGAGGCACTTTTTCAAAAGTTTTCACAAACACCAACTACTTTGGAGTAATTCCATTCAATGTCACCTGTGAGTCACTAGAGTCAGGGCATGAGAAATCACTGAAGAACCTCTCAATTTGGATGACAGACCCGCATGGCAAACGTCTAATTTGCACCTTCCTTGGAGGAAAATCAGGGATGATGGACATGCTCCACCTATTTGATTTTTGACTTTGACCAAGACTTCAAATGGAACTATTATCATTCTTCTCTAGTTTCTGGAAAATAATTACAAAAGAAAAACTTCATGGCATTTGTTTTGCTTTTGTGCTCTTTACTGAAGACCTTATTGTAATGTTTAAGTCAGTGTAGAATCTCCATACACCCTTAATTCTAGATTAGAGAATAAATTCTCTGTAAATTTAGATTCAATATCATTTATTTTTATTGATCTTAATCTAAACATTAAATCTAAATAGGTTTTTTGGTGAAGTGAAAATGGCAGCGTTGGGAAAACCTAGGCTGTGATTTTGTAACTTTGGTAAAAGCCTCTAAATTGAAAATGGAAACATGGCAAAGTGAATATTTTGAACCTTCACTGAAATTTTGTATTAAGATGGAATAAAAAATCCAATGAAAGCTTTTGATTTTTAGGGTTTGAGATGTAGGGAAAGAGAGAACATTTAAGAAGGGTATTTTGATCAAAATATAAGCACATTGGAAATATTAGAGTGATGACTCTTGAAGCAATTAATAAACCACCCACTGTCCCCCCAGCCCCCCACACCCAGACACATACACACATAAATGGGAAGATGGGAGGGATTTCAGTGGGAATGAGAATGTGGATAAAAGGGTGAATATGGTCATCTTGATAAGTTGTCATTTGTCCATATGAAAAGAGAACACTAAAACCTGTTGAAAATATTCAGATTAGAAAGCCAGGGTGATTAAAGATGGGTATGTATGACCACAATGTTTATATGTATATATGAAAATATCACAATGAATCCCCCATTAAATATGCACACATACAGACATCTTTTGATTACACCATTCTTAATATAATTTTTTAGTACCTGGAATACCATCTTCTTATCTATGTTTCCTATATAACTGGGATGATAGATACATATGTGTATGCGGATTTATTATTTGTTAAGATTCAACCTCAAGATAATTTTTTCTGGCCTGATTTAAAGCTATACTCATTTAAATGTCCCACCTCTATCATCTAAGATTATAAATATTAGTCATTCCACCAGTCTTGACATACTACTTTAATTGCCTGCATACATCCATTCTCTTGTCTTAAAACAACTGTCATCTGCCATCCTTTTAATGACTAGCAGAATAGCCAGTCTCTATATAGTATGAATGCTAATGCTTTGGTAGTTAAAGGTTATTAAATCTTCTCCCATAAACAAATTTTTATTCAGAAGGCTTTGGAAGTCAGATACAGAGATATTAGAGGTTCAATGCCAACAAATATTCTGGCCATCAAAAACATATGATGAGGATAGAGCTCCCCTATGACCCAGCAATCCCACTTTTGGGCATTTACCCAAATATTTACAAACAAGACCAAACTAAAGCTATCAGCACAACTATGTTTATTGCAGCATTATTTACTATAGCTAAGATATGGAACCAACCCAGATGCCCCTCAGTAGATGAATGGATCAAGAAAATGTGGTATATATACACAATGGAATTCTATACCTCCATCAGAAAGAATGACATTGCCCCATTTGTTAGGAAATGGAAAGACTTGGAAAAAATTATATTAAGTGAAGTAAGCCAAGCCCAAAGAAACATAGGTCCCATGGTTTCCCTCATTTTTAATAGTTAGTATATGTATGAGTCAATCAGAAATGGTCAGATAAGGTGATGTTAGGAAAATGAACCCTAAGATATGTATTTAAAAGTTTTTTTTTCTTTCCTGCATTTGTTTCTAACACATTTATATCATTATTTCTTTGTTGCTTTGTATGTCCCTCCCCCACTTTCACTGTATTTGATGTCGGTATAATTTGTGGAGGGGAAGGGGAAAAACAAGTCTTTTAGATAAGGATACAGGTGGACCCGTTGCAACAATGAGAAGTACAAGTTGTCATGTTGAAAGCGAACTTTACAACTTTGGTAGGAGGTGGGGGGAATCTTGGGGGGAGGGAGGCTTGGAAGGGATGGGAAGGGGAAACAAAGGAGGAGGTTACAATGCTTGATAAGAAATGTACTCATTATCTTGCCCATGTAATTGTAACCCCTCTGTACAGTTTTTTCACAATAAAAATAACATAAAATAAGAGAAATCTGAAAAAAAATATGATGAAAAATTACATGTACAAATTTATAATAGAAGCTATGAAGATGTGTGGTTCAATCATGAGCCAGTGCAGAAGCAATGGCCATTGTCAAAGTCTCTGAGAACTGAATGATACAGTGGAAAATAAAATAAAATGAACCTTTTGCTTCTTATTAATCTTATGCAAGTTTTTCTGCTTTAGTAGGTAGCGAGTATATTTTATCTTCAGCTAGAAATAGATATTTTATTTTAGATTTATTTACTTTTCAGTAACCCTGTCCAGGCCCATTTGTAGACAGAATGTGTCTGTACTGGGAATAATTGGGGAGTAAACATAATTTATCCTGCATATTCATGGTAGCTGTCTAACCTTGCCCCTAGTACATTAGAAGACTTCTGGTCTTCCAAGTCTTCTATCATCTAATTATGAAACATTTCTAGGTAAAAATGGTCCTAGAGCTGTTGATCTCTTTTTAAATTTATTTTATTTTTAATATCTTTAAGTTGTTATATAAAAAAATCACCATTTAACAAAGCAGTTTGTGAATACAATGCATTTTGATCAATGCTACCCCTTTCAACATTCTTACCCATTCCTCCCAACACACTCTTTCCCTCATTTTCCTTGGTTTTGTAGGTTATACATTGTTTTCTTGACTGCATCATCCTTGTCTTCATTCATCGATCATTCTACACTTGACACCATCCTACCCTTTCATGCATCCATTTCCTGGTGTATATTGTTGAATTTGATCTTTGTATCACTGTCTTCAAACTTTCACATTCAATAACATTTCTCACAATATAAAAATGTGTAGCTTTTTAAACAATGCTGAATTATTTGAAAGAGGAATCAAGCAATTCTATTTAAAATAGCAGGAGAACAAATAAAACACCAGGAGATAAATTAAATCATTTAGGTAAAGGAAGTCCACAATGAAAAATAAAAGGATGTTAAATTGAAGAAGAAACAAAAAAAATAGAAATTTATCCAGTGATCATAAACTGGAAGAATCCCTCTTAATAAAGAGTGCATACTTCTCAAAGTGATGAACAGATTGATTTAATTCCATATGTATTAAAGCATCAAGGATATTTTATAGCATTATTAAAATATTCTAGGGCTGGGAAGGTGGCTCAGTGGTAGAGTGCTTGCCTAAGTTATCTTGAGCAAAGTAGACAGAGCAGTGGATATTATTCCACATAACTATAAAATATGCTTTATAAAAATAAAGTTACAGTAATCCAAGGTATTGCCATAAGAAAGGACAGAGCAAGATAAATAGAAAGTCCACAGATTGGGAGATATTCACTAGGTATAAAACAGACAAGGACCTCATATCAATAATATACATAGTGGTCAAAAAATTAAGCCCTCTAAAACCGAATCCTCAAAGAAACCACCCCATTAATAAGTGGGCTAAAGAATTAAAGAAAGACTTCTCCAAAGAAGAAATAAGAATAACTAATACATGCATGAAGACACGTTCAACATCTCAGACCATAAAAGAAATGCAAGTCAAAACTACCTTGAGATTCCACCTCACACCAGTTAGAATGGTCATTATCAAGCAAATGAATAATAACAGATGATAAGGATGTGGCCAAAAGGGAGGGCCACTACACTCTTGGTGGGAATGTAAACTTGTTCAACCACTCTGGAAAGCAGTGTGGAGTTTCCTCAAAAGACTAAATATAGATCTACCCTGTAATAGAATTTCCTATGTAACAAGAGTATCAGTCTGATACCTACCTAAGAAAAAAAATAATGAAAGTTCAATTACTATTGTTTGAGCAAACATACTCATATATTTATGCAATCTATGGCATATTAAAAACATAATCATCATAGGACAATTCCATATACTTTTAATAAAATACCGTTCTTTTATTTTCTAATTTTATTTTTCTGTAGTAGTTGTATGACGGGTTTTCTGTTCAACATGTCCCTTTGTAAATACAATGAATCTTTTTTTAAAATTATTTTTTAATTTTGAAAATACTGTACAGAAGGGTTACAATTACATGGGCAAGATAATGAGTACATTTCTTATCAAGCATTGTAGCCTCCTCCTTTGTTTCCTCTTCCCATCTCATCCCTCCACCCAACCCTACTCGCCCCTCCCCCACCAAAGTTGCAAAATTCGTTTTTCGACATAATGACCTGTACCTCTCATTGTTGCAATGGGTCCACCATATCCCTATTTAAACGATTTGTTTTTTCCTTTTCCCTCCACAAATTATACTGACATCAAATAAAGTGAAAAGAGGGGTTATGCCTTGGGGAGGGACATTCAAAGCAACAAAGAAATCATCTTATAAATGCTTTAGAAACAATCGCATGAAAGAAAAAAACATTTGAATACATATCTTAGGGTTCATTTCCCTCACATCGACTTATCTGACCTTTTCTGCTTGACTCAGACACATACTGAATCTTGATGAATGTCACTCCTCTCACCATCTTCTCCTTATCCCTCCCAACTTCATCTTCTCAATCTACCCAATTCTATTTTTGTATATTTGCATTGAATTTTATGACTGACTTGCTCTGTCCATTAGTCCCCTTCATGTCATTCTTCTCCTGATAACACATGTTCACCTGTCTGGTATCTATTTTGTTAAACTCTAAGTTAGTTGTTCAAAAGATCTCTAAAATTATAATTCTCCTCTGCATATACCTAACATCCTTACATTAGTTGACATATTTGTGTATGTATGCATATGATTTTATATATGTTTTCATATATATATACAGATATATATATATATATATATATATATAATTTAGATCTAACTTCCATTGTGTGAGAAAATGTGGCTTTGATTGAATATAATTCATTTCATTTAATGCATTTTATAATTTTAAAGATAGATATGAAATGTTCACTGGAGTTCACTTGTTGAGAAATTTGCTATGCTTATGATATTTTTTCTCTTTTTAAATTGTTATTGTAAAAGTGCTGTACATAGTTATATAACTCAGGTAATGAGGACATTTCTTTTTGAGATTTGGCACATCTTCCTCATTTTCTCCTAGTTTTTTGCTCACAACCACCCCCTCAGCCACATAAAGCATATAGTTAATTTTCAATGAAGTGCCTAGCTATTATCATGTTTAATTTGTTCACTCTTGTGAATTTCATGGTCTGGCTTTTGGTATCAAAGAAGATATAAAACCCTGACAGACTTTAATTGATCAATTTCAAATTAAGCCATATCATCCTGGATTTCTTTTGATACTATCCCATCTACTATTAAAAACTAAAGGCAAGAAAATATTACTAAGGCAGACTCATGCTCCTTAAAACTCAAAAATCGGTGGGTCTAACCTTTCTCAAGCTGCTGGACCATTCGTTGTTAATGGTGTGAGTGAAATTGCTAATCAAAAAGGAAGTGCCTTCAAATTAATTGTATTTGACCTTGGAAAAAAATCATTACCTTCTAAATGGACATTCCACTGCAGGTAAAATAATTTCAGTCAGACTTTGGGTCATTAATTCATAGCTGCAAATCTTTTCTGAAAGTTGTTTACTATCAAGTAAGTATGTCAATTAATCAATTTCAAACTAAAATTACAATTCCAACTTTGAAAAGGATAATGAAAGCACCCAAAAGCCAAAAATAAAGCCTTGATATATCTTAATATGTACATTTTCCTTCTATAATATATATTTTGGGCTTCAGTTTAAATTAGTTTACTTTTTATATAACTTTCAAATGTTCTAATTCATTTGTGAGAGTATTTTACATATTTTTAACCAACACATTATAATTAGAACAATCTTTTATTTCGTATCAGTCAGGCTCACCTTTTGTAAATGCTTTCAAAAGAATTTTGGTAGGAAAGAGATATATTAATCTTGCAGGTGTGTGTTGTGAAGAAGACTGAGTGACTAGTGTTCTCGTATTTGGTGGGTGGAAGAAAATTACTAATGTCTAAGTAATGTGGAAATATGGAAATGCATTTCACCCTTTGATCAGCAATCTCATTTAAGTAATTTACCACATAGACTAAAAATTAACAAGAAGAATATGTTTACTGAATGTATTTAAGTTAGCAAAAATCAAAAAATACATTGTTCATAAGACAATTGAATTATTACTCACTTGAATAATGGACTAATTAGACTTAAATGCATTTATTAGTAATAGTGAATATGACACCTTGATTAGTAAAAAAATATATATATATATATTCTTCTAACTAGTGTATTCATTAAACTTATGTTTTCAAAATCATTGAAATAAAACAAATCATTCCCTATATTACTTTTTTTTTTAATATTGGTCCTGGGGCTTGAACTATGGGGCTTGGGTGCTGTCCCTGAGCTCTTTAGCTCAAGGCAAGCGCTCTACCACTTGACCCACAACACCACTTCCGGTTTTCTAATGGTTTATTGGAGATAAATTTATCAAGGACTTTCCTGCCCAGGCTGGCTTTGAACCGCGATCCTCAGATCCCAGCATCTTGAGTAGCTAGGATTACAGACGTGAGTCACCAGCACCGGCTCTTCATTTTTTTTGTCAGTGAATATGAACTAGAATGAAGGGGGATGCTAACACGGCTTCTGCTTATTATATTCCATGTAATTAAATGACAAATTATGAAGAAATAGAATACTTAGGAGAAAACAGGTATTTCAAATATGACTTATTTTTCCAGAGGATTCTTGGACAAATGAGGTAGTATCTTAACAGAATACCTTGTTTTTGTTGACCGTGGGAGTCATAAATGGAATATTGGTATGAAGCAGTATCGGAACTGTGAACAAGTGCTGTGAAAGAAAAACAAAAAGAAGGAGGAAGCTGGAAGAAGGTCTGTCCGTATGCTTAAGTGGCTCTTCAGTTGGGAGATTGGTCAAGATCTGAGATGGACAAGTTCAGGACCAAAATCCACCAAGCTTCATAAAGAGTGGCTGCTTAAGATCTGGAACTGATTTTCTTGATCCACACACCTAGGGAGGAATTCTATGCCTCCATCAGGAAGAAAGACATCGCTCCACGTGTTAGGAAATGCAAAGAATTGGGAAAAAATGATACTAAGTGAAGTAAGCCAGACCAAAAGAAACATAAGGTCACTTGGTTTCCTTATTTGCAATAAGTGGTATGCATGTGTGATAATCTTACCAGACAAGTAGAAAAGGTCAAAAGCTATGCACATATGACCATATAAGATGGTGCTAAGTGAAATGAACCCCGAGATAGGGACACATTATTTTCTTTCTTGCTATTGTTTCTAAGTATTTATAATGTTTCATGTGATTTTTTTTTATTTCCTATGTTCTTCCCCCACGGTATAACCCAGGAAATGTACTTATTTCCTTGCTCGCGTAACTGTAACCCTTCTGTACAGTAGCATTACAATAAAAATATAATAAAAAAGAACTGGACCTGAGCAGAAGTACAACAACCATGTGATTACTGTCATTTAAATAACAGCCATGTGATTACTGGCATTTAAATATAGCCAAAATGAACTGACTGCGGTTAGTCTCTTAGGAAATTAAGGTGACCAGTGGAAAGCCAAAACTTCAAAATAAGAATCAAGCTATACCATGAAGAAAATGAAACATAGGTCCCATGGTAGTTGTGGAGGTGGGAGGGAAGGAATGGTAGGGGAAAATCAAAGGAGGAAGCAACAATGTTCGATAGGAAATGTACTCATTACCTTGCTCATGTAACTGTAACCCTTCTGTCCAGTATTTTTACAATAAAAAAGTACCAGAAAAGAAGAAGAAAATTTCCTGAAAATAATGAGAAATTTAAAAAACAGCTTAACTAAAAACAAAACAAAGCTAAATCAGGCCAATGAAATGTCTGGTAGAGCTAACTTCAGTAATTTTTCTCTAAACACAGTATTCTAATTGTTAATTCATAAAATAAATAAAACCATAAAAATAAAAAATGGTATAAAAGATTGTTGAATTTGAAAACAAAATACAAATTAACCTGAATAACACGCAGAAACTACAAATTTTGAATGAGTAATATGTGGTTATAACTGAAACACACATGCACACCCACACACACGCACACGCACACACATGCACACGCACATATTTTAGTTTTTATTTTCATGTACTAAAACTAAAGGTTTTATATTGCATAATTAAAAGCAAACTTTGTAAAAATAAGATTTGACTAGTATCATGCAATATTATCCCTAGTTAAAGTTTGCTCTCATCCATAAATTCCATTTATTTTAAAGAACATTATCATTGACTTAAATCTATATGTTCTTATTACATATAAGTAATAATTTCACATACTTATCCAGTTCAACTTAATTTGATTCATTTCTTTGCTGGATTAGTTTTGTTTTTAATTATTATATAATACATAAACATCAAATTTTAGCAATATGTTTTGAACTTATAATTGTTATAAGCAATCCATTAATAAGTCAAGTCAAGTAAAATATGTTATTCCATGGATATTCAATACTAATAATCATTTCCAGTAACATATTTTTACATCATGGTCTGACACAAAAGTCTTTGTGTACATGTGCCATCCATCTGACATAACAGAAGAAGCAGATGTAGATTTTGTAACTTTTGGATCCAGCAGTGGTTTGTTCATAAATTAGTGTTTCTGTTTACCATCTTGTTTACCTTTAATTCTTATTTTGATGTGACAAGATCAAAATGGTCTCTGGCATAGGGGTTCATTTTTTTATCTAAACAAACACCAGTGTTGGTTTCCTAGACCTTAATATTTACCTGGAAAGCTAAAGTTTTGCTATCTGCAAAAGAGTAAAATAAATGTATTATTGCATTTCTTCTTTAAATCTTATTTTGATTTGATTATTATGAGAACAAGATTCCGATTTAAGAATAGCTAAGATTTAAGCACAATGTTCTTTCCCAATTCTGGATTCAAATATCTTTGCTGTACTTGTAAAATTGGCATGGAAATAAATGTAGCTTGCAAAATAAAAGAGCATTTGTTATCCATTTTAATACCTGGATCAGCAAAGCATCTAGAAGTGACTGGGTAGAACAAAAAGGAAATTATTTTCTTGGGTTTCTTTATTGAAGTTACTAAGGAGGAAAACACAGAAATTATTTGCTCTATGGATATGTGTGAAACCTTATCTTAATCCATTATTTTTGCCCTCTTTTCCATTAGTTATATATCACGTTTCTTTTGCCTCATCAGTTATGATCCAAAGATGATATGGAGAAAATTTAGTTTTCAAAAACTGCTTTTTATCCTTTACTTCTTGAGAGAAAGAATAACAAAATATACTATATTGAAAAGATACTGTTAATTATATAAACAGATTTCTTCCAGGGTGTTATACTAAATGGTATAGATAAAATTGTAGTAAATACAGCAAGTAAATATAAACATTAGAAACAGAAACTGAAAAAGAGAATGAAGATATATTTCTATGCTGAGCTGTGTCTGTGAGTCAATGAAAATTTCTACATCAGGCTAGTGAATACACAATAGATTTCTGTTTTCATAATTTTTAGAAATATACACTGTTATGCCCTAAGCAGAATGGAGTGTGAACTTGTTGTAAATAACACTTTTGGTTGTAAAGACAGCCAAGAGTGCCCCAATTTCACAAAGATTAAAAATCATTAAAGATTGATACAGACATATTATTTAAAATATACTAGTTTATGGTTTGGGCAACTCTACATAAGCATACATAAGTTTTCATTGTATATATGTGCATAACATACAATATATATACAATATATAAACATATATACAATGTGTATATACAATATATATACAATTTATACATATATATAGCAATGAATCCTTGCAAATAAAAAAGCACAGATGGCATTTATGAATCTTTCTGAATAAACAGGTGTTTGACCTGCAGTCATTTTCATTACACATAGTCCACCACTAGGTTAATTTATCCAGACATCATTTATTCATTGCATTTTCTACCATGACTTAATAAATTAGGTCAGGTACTACTAGTTATTAGAAAGGACTACAAATTGCTTCTTGATTGTTGCCCTCAGCCCATGGTTTAAAATATGAAATCTATATTCTCAAAAATCAACTATCAGCAACAAGAAGATAAAATCATGCTAGAGTTCAGAAAGCTTCAAATTCTATTCTTATTCTTGAAGGAGGTTTTCATCATGGTCTGAGAATAAAATAACTCATTTGTCTGAAAATGTTCCCTTATATGTATAATGGTTATACATATAGTGATTTTACAATAATAAATTATGATAGGATTAATGATACATTAAAGGACAAAATGATGTAATTATTAGAAATATTTTGAAAGCTGTTCTATGGGATGAAATAATATTAATATTGTGAGACTGGTTCTGTATAATTTTGTCATGTATAGCTTATATAGTCTTACCAATATTATTCTATTTATTTAGAAAAAGGAATTGGTAGATTGGATTTAAACTGGTACTTTGAAACTCATACCTAGAAATATTCTTTTCTATACATTCTTCAAGTTCATGTTCTATATTTTTTTCTGATTAATCATCACTTATCAAAGGAGAGAGAGGAGGGGAGGAAGAACAAAGGACAATTCGATGAAATTACACAGTTAAATTTGATAGCAAAGAGAAAAGAAGATTTAAAGAGAATTTTTGGCACTAACCTAGCTCATAGAGATCATATTTAACAGGATACAAATTCACCATAGGAAAAAAATGAATGTCATGAAAATATCACATACATTTTCTTTTTTTATCATTAATTTACTTTATTGTTATTGTAGAGGTGACATATGGAGGAATTACAATTACATGAGTCAGATGAGTATATTTCCTTTAGTGTGTTCTGTTCCTTTACAATAATTATTTAGGCTTCTTATTTAAAGAATAAATTATTAATCCATCTAACCTGAGCCCAAATATATCAAAATGTAAATATTAAGGCAAAACAAGAAAGGAGGAAAACAATTAGAAATGCAGGAACATTTGAAACAAAATCTCTTCAGTTTAATAGTCTTGAGTCATTAAGAACTGTTACACACCCTCCTTTATTTTCCCCTGGCAACCCTTTCTTCCCAACCTCCCCAACTCTTTCCCCACCACAAAGTTGTAAAGTTCTTTTTCAATATACTTTCTTGTACATCTTATTGTTACAATGGGTTATCCTGTATCCTTATTTCAGCATTTTGTTATTTCCCTTCCCCTCCCCAAATTAGAAAAAAAAATGTATATACAAGATTCAGGGGGCTGGGAAGGTGGCTCAGTGGTAGAACGCTTACCTTGCATGCGTGAGGCCCTGGGTTCTATTCCCCAGCACCACATAAGGAAAAAGAAAGAAAACCGGAAGTGGCATTGTGGCTCAAGTGGTAGAGTGCTAGCCTTGAGCTGAAGAACTCAGGGACAGCGCCCAGGCCCAGAGTTCAGGCCCCATGACCGGAACCCCCCCCCCCCCCCCAAAAAAAAAAAAAAAAAAAGATTCGGGACACTGGAATCAAATACAGTGAGAACAGGGGTTGGACCAAGGGGGAGAACCATACAAATAAACAACAACAAAAAAGCACACAGTTCATTATAAGTGCATTAAAAAAAACAGCAACAAAGACAAAACCTCGTGTTCCTATCTTGGGGTTCATTTTGCTTAACATTAAGTTATATGGTCAATATTACATACATTTTCACCAGAAACTCTCCTAGAATCTTAAAAAGAATAAGCGAACTAGACTTATTACAAATATTTCCAAAAATTTTTTGTCATGGTGAAAAATATTCAAGCTTACCAAGTCCAAACCTAGAAAGAAATCACATAGCACCTTTTACAATCCCAATACTCCAAACATGCCCTGAATGTGACTCAAACTTACTGTTTCTTTATTTTTGTATATATTTTTATTGTAAAGATACTGTACAGAGGGGTTATGGTTACATGAGTAAGGTAATGAGCACATTTCCTATCAAGCATTGTTACCTCCTCTTTTTTTTATTTTTTTACCCTACCATCCTTTACCTCCCCACCTCACAAAGTTGTAAAGTTCATTTTCAACATAGTGTCTCCTACATCTCATTGTTACAATGGGTCAACCTGTATCCTTATTCAGCATTTTGTTATTTCCCTTCCCCTCCCCAAATTAAAAAAAAATGTTGTATTTACATTTTTCTTTTTATTTATTTGTTTGTTTATTTATTTATTTTGTCAGTCGGTCGTGGGGCTTGAACTCTGGGTTTGGGCTCTGTCTCTCAGTTCTCCAGCTCAAGGTGAGCGCACTACTGCTTGAGCCACAGCGCCACTTCCTGTTTTCTAGTGGTTTATTGGCTACAAGTCTCACGGACTTTCCTGCCCCGGCTGGCTTTGAACCGCGATCCTCAGATCTCAGCCTCCTAAGAATCTAGGATTACAGGCATGATCCACCGGTGCCCGGCTGTATTTACATTTTTCTTAACTTTACCTTTTCAATCTAATATTTGATTTAGCTCTCTTGAAACAAGTGGACAAAGCTTATGATTGTTTCTATGTGTACATTCATACAAGTCCTCCTAATCCTAATACATATTTCCTTGGTTGAAATACAAAATTGTTTCTCCTGATATCCCAATGATAACTAAAGGATGTGACAGAACTTAAAAGGTCTACTGCTAAATAATTAGCATTTTTAAAAGCTCAGATGTTACTTTGGAAATATTCCATTCAAGAAGTAATATGGAAGGGAATGCAATTAGTTGACACTTGCTCTAGCACAACCATAAAAAATAACCAAAAATTATATAAATTTTGAATGTCATATGTATATATAACCTGTAGTAATATTTATATGTCTATAGATATATAAAATTTTTGCCTGCATATTGCAAAATATTTTCTTAATATATTAGGTACCTCTTCATGCAAAACAAATATTTCCTCTACACATTTAATATCCAAGTAAACACTTAATCAAATCCAAGACCTAATCATTGCAACATTCCACATATACTATGTTACTCATCTCCAATTTAGTGTTTTGTCAAATTTTCTAAATAGTACAAAATAGTCATAGCAGAGGTCCCAGTGTTCATAAGAAAACACCATCAATTTTCTCTCCGTCTCAATGCTGTGTAGAAGCTTTATTTGTCCTTGCACTTATATTTGAAAACAGCAGATACTCAATTAAATCCAAAGTATTCTCCACGAAAGTCTATCCTCTATGTTGTGAATCACAAAATCTGTTTAAAATGGAGTATTTCTTTAATAGATATGGTGAAGGAGAACTTCCCATTTGCTGTCTTTTTAATGTTTACAGAAATGGAGTTTCTTTCTAAATGATCTATTACTTAATCTTAAATAATCTGTCAATCAATATAACAAGAATAATTCTTCCCTATGAAGCTAGCAAAAATATTTTTATTTTACTTTTATTCTTTAATGACTATCATTACCTATATATACAAGTACAAAAGATTTTGAAACACACATTCACAACCGGCATCTCACAACTTAACTCAGATACATTTAATTTAATCTGTATCCTAAGAGCAAAAGGAATACATGTTTTATAGGAACCTTATTCCTTACCTATACCATATTAGAGTGATAAGTTTGCTTGATAAGAAATGTACTCATTACCTTGCTTATGTGATTGTAACCCCCCTGTATGGTATTTTCACAATAAAAATCTTATTAAAAAATAAAATCAAAACCATGAAGTAGGTTTTGTCTTCTGGTTTTTCATTGTGGTTTTGGTTTTTGGTTTTTGCTTTATTCCCAATAGTAATGTAGCAAGCTATGAATGTATGACGAGTAGATTGAGATGTAATTTAAATCACAGTCCAGAAAGGAATGTTTATGTAACTGTAGGCAAATGTTACCACAGAATAAGGCCCTTTTTCTTGAAGTAAGAGAGGACCCATTGAAGCTAAAAGGCTCTGTTAAGCTGGAAGCTACATGTACTTCTCTATCCTGTATTTGCAAATTGCTCAGTGGCCCAAGAAGCTAAAGAACCAGTACAGTTTGTCTGAAACTGTTTATCAGTGGGTACTTGAAACAGAAGGTTAAGTTGGTTTGAGGAGAGTATTAAAAGAGAAGCCTCATGCATACTGCTTCACACACACACACACACACACACACACACACACACACACACACACACACACACACACACCACAACCCTACTTACTCATCTGTATTTTTTCATAAAGAGCTTCATTATAAAGTAAGGACAAATTTTGTGACAAATTTTCAAGGCCTATGAAAGAAATAATCTGGGCCCATAAAGATAATGAAATAGTAAATTAAAAAAACATGACAAGTTGGGCAGGTTGAAGAAAATTCATTTATAAATATAAACTATAAATAGACTTCCCTCGGGAAAGCCTATTTGAACTTCTAACTTTATACATCATGGTCATTAGGCCCATTGTCTACTTGTTGGTGAAACTTTGACTGTAACTTTTCCTTGCTGAACATTTTCAGCTATCTCTTCACTGGTTGGCCTAGATAAGTTACCTGTCCTTTCTGCATACATTCCACTTGCATGCAGCTCATTTTAGTAATAATCATTTTGCTCTTAATTACTCTTTGTATATCTGTATTTCTGGCCACTTGCTGAGCTAACCTACTGTGTGGAGACAGAGCTTATGACTTGTGTTAATCACTATTTTTTGTGTTAATCACCATTTTATATAGTAGCTACCATTGAAATGACAATCACAAGAGATCATTCAACTAAATGAAATATTTTCCCATAAATATGTCTGATGAGTGCTAAGGACACAAGTTCTGGGTCTCTAGGTTTCTAGTATCTTCAGCTATAACATAAGTAGAAATTCAGGATTATCAGAAATAGTGACTATACGTGTGTGTGTGTGTGTGTGTGTGTGTGTGTGTGTGTGTATAAAATGAGATATATTTAAGGCTGTAACAGTATTCCTTCCTTGGAGAATAGCAAGGCATCTCAAGTAATAGAGTGCTTGATGAGCAAGGTCTCAAATTTTATGCCCACATCTATTACACATGCAAAAATAATTGAAAATATTAAAACATGCAAGTGAAGATCCAAGCATATATTTTCTTATGAATGTTTGTCTTAAGATACTTGTATTAAAATTGAAACTCATCAAGTACTCAGGAAATTTGGCTTACAAATTTTAAAGTTTTGAAATATACAAGATTAGTGTATTATAATTAACTGTACTGATATGTAATTTGCATGTGCTTTTCCTGATATTGGTTATTTACTTGTAGAAAATTTGCATTCATTGATTTTTTTTTTGGTCGGTCGTGGGGCTTGAACTCTGGGCCTGGGCACTGTCCCTCAGTTCTTCAGCTCAAGGCGAGCGCTCTACCACTTGAGCTACAGTGCCACTTCCTCATTGATTTTTATTTTATGGAATGTTTGCAAAATGTTAAGATACAGAATCATAATTAAAATATTTTAGCAAGATACTTAGAGAAAAAATGTGCCTTGAAATCTCCATATTTCAATATGGTCAATGTTTAAAGAAATATTACTCTTAATTTGTGTTTCTTTTTCTGTTTAGTACATCTTTAAATTAAGGGGAAAATTATTTTATAGTCTTAGTAATTCTATGGTACAGCTTACTGTCTTAGGACATCCATTTTGAATGGCAAGTATCTGCAAAGACTAGTCATAAAAATGAATGTGAACATGAACCCTGCATTTCTACTGTGGCTTAAGGAAGCATTCATCATCAAACCTGCATCACTGTTTAGAGGAGGAGTTATGCCAGTGTGTTGGAGGAAAAAAATAACTTTCAGATAGTCAAATATCTTGCCTTCATTGCAGAGTATTATAACCCATAAAAGTCATTTGTTGGCTCATTGGCTCTTTTACAAACATTACTGTCATAAAAACTCAATTTAAGCTAAAAAAATAACCAAAAAACAAACAATCTGTGTAACTCTACTGTAAGTCTTCCTCCCACAAATGTGTTTGCAACTGTGACAGATTTAATGTTTTGTAACATTATTATTTTATGTACCAGGAACATTTAGTTTTTATCTATTCATTCTCTTTCCTGGCCATATTTAAAAAGACAGATTAAAATAAGGTCCAGGAAGTTAAAATTGTTAATTAAATAATTGATCCTTACATGATATTTATTTATAATATGAAGATTTAATCTTCCTTCTTCAAAAAGTAAATCAAGCACAATAAGTAAAGATGAATATTAAATTTGAGTCATTTAATCAATTTTGACATTTTAGTTCAAAGATTTTTTTACACATTGAAATTGTTACTATCTAAGCAAAATTAAAATCACTGTTGAGATGAGACCTAACCAATATCACAACAGAAAAGATAATTTTATTTTTAAATATAGATAATTAGATTTTTAATGGCCAATGGGGAAAAAGAGCTAAATGATGAGGAAATTTGGCTGTAAAAAATCATATTAAACATACAGACTGCACAAAAATCTAAACAGATTTTGGAAAGCAGGAATGCTAGTAAATCTTTAGCTTATTTCCATTTAAAGTTTAAATGACTCCATTTAAGAAAGG
The DNA here is from genome assembly GCF_000151885.1 of Dipodomys ordii. NCBI lineage: Eukaryota > Metazoa > Chordata > Mammalia > Rodentia > Heteromyidae > Dipodomys > Dipodomys ordii. Next base: position 1,861,501 of record NW_012267233.1, on the reverse strand, counting down.
GTGTTTGTTAGTAATGAATGGCAGCGTTAATTCTTCTGAAAGATTTTCCAGCTTATAATTCTGTGTGCACCTAAACATAATGCATACATACAGAATAAAATTGACCAGAGTTTAAAAAAGAGAAATAAAAAACCTCATGATTCTTGATAAGACAAAAACCAAGAGTTGAGAAAGCCCTAACATTTTATTTTCCCTACAGGCTACTTTTCCTTCTGTCATCTAAGAGTTACTGACAGAAGAGAGCACACTGCTTCATAAAAAAAAACAACAACTGTATATCATCACCTCAGTAGCTATAGCCTGACTTCTAAACTTTTGTTCCTCACTATCCTCAACTTCATTTCATATAGATTGATATAATTAAGAGGTTTCTTGAATATCTGACTATTTAGTGGGGTTTGGTTTCACAGTATAAAAGGTGTGACCTGTTGAACCTTGAGCCACTCTTATAGACTTGAAGACTAAATCTATTTGTCCAAGTCCTTTACTACCACAAATTCCTCGAGAAGGTAGTTCAAAATAAAGACTGTCACTATCACTACTCAGAACTACACAGAAATCTGAGACTCAAACAGAATTAGCTCCAAAAATACCCTCTCCTCATTACAACATCTTGGCTTCTGGAGAATTTCCCCTTGAGTACATTGCCTAGTCAACCAGTCAAATTAATCTTACTGACAGACACTGGCATCAAATCTGTTCAATTTGTGCCATGTAGGATTTAATTAAGGCGGCAAACAACAGGGGTCCAAGGAGAAAGATGATGTCAACCTACAGGATTGATATCAACCAAGCACTTTAGGGACTCAGACTTAGCACGTGAACAAAGATATTAGATGACCTTGGAGAACTAGATAGCTTCTTTCTTAAATGATACAAGATAATGACACAAAACACAGACTAGTTAAACACAATCAATAACATTTGTTTGCAATCTCTCTCTCTGTCTCTCTCTGTCTCTGTCTCTCTGTCTCTCTCCCTGTCTCTGTCAATCCACTTAAAGATCCAAACTCTGTAAGAATCTACTACTTCACTTGGATATTCCTGTTAGATTTATAAAAGCACAAATCAGATATCAGACATGTCAGATAGCAGGCATGGAAACATTATACTTCAAGACACTAACCTATACTGTTTTGTCTTATCTCCAGGTATTTTTTCTTTCATTCAAATAGTGTGTGTGAATTTTAAAGATTCTAAACATGATGACCAGAATAACAGCCACAGATACGCAGAAATGCTGAAATTTTCTGACCTCAAATAAGCAAAACCAGAATAAAGAAGAGGGAGAAGGATATTTCCATTCTCTGTAAAACCTGGAGGGAAGCACAGTATAAAAGTGAATTAAGATTGCATCATATCAATGTCAAGCATGAGACAGCGTGGAAGGGATTGACACCTGGTGCTTATTATGGATTACTAACCAGTAAGTTTCTCAAAGAGTACAAAAAATAACTACAGGTATGTGATGCAGATATGTTCCAAAGTATTTTTCATAAAATGTGCTCATAGAATTCTCAATATTTGGGGAAAAAAATCATTCTCCTACACATTATATTACATGTTGAATATGTCCTCAGTCTGGCCAGTTCTTTGAATGCTATCTGTAAATGCTATGTTTGAATGCCTGGAGTTTTTGCTGAGGAAAGAATGTCTCCAATACAAAAGGCTATGTTGCAAAATAGGAGTGAGGAACTGCAGTTTTATAGGAAGGAAAGCACTTTAAAAATCACTCAATAAAACAGGTCTCACCTAAGGCATTACACATTAGAAATTCCAAAGAATAAATGTCACTTCAAAGAGGGGAAAAATACTTGAGTGGGAGCATCTGTCCTATCTTCTGACACACATCACTGACTTTTTCATAAAAGCAAGTACACTGGCAACAGAAAAGAGCAATTTTTAATATGCCCTGACATGGATTGAATGCCAGTTTTGTCACAAATATATATATATATATATATATATATATATATATATGATATGTGAAAAATAACATATTGTGTACACACACATATATTTTTAAACAGGTAAAATGCACATTATACTAAACCATCAATTCCATTTTGTAAAAAAATAGTTCCAACTTTAACAAAATTAACAAAATATAGCCTTAACATAATAGGTCATATTTACCCTAAATTCTATCAGGTATTAATAATTTCAAATGATGACCTTGGATTTATCAGCTCTATAACCATCAGTATGATGGCATGATAACTAAGCTTTGATATATAGTTCTCTGCCCTCAATTTTCCTTACTCTTTAAACTAGGAAGTTACCTTTCTTATAAGGTCATGTGACATGAAATCTCTTATATGAAAATAAATTCATAAATATATATTTATTTTGAGATGTCCATCTTTTATATTATTTTTTCTATTGTAGTATTGCTTTATAGTGGGAACAGCAATATAAATAGTAAACAAATTTGTAGCCCAAATTCTAGAGACCTGTCAGGAAATTAAGAAGAAAAACTGCTATCATTAAAATGATCCCATTTCTACATGATTTAACCTGTGTCCTCATTATTCTAGATATAAAAATTAAAAATATATTTTATAAGTTCTCAACTCTCATTTCAAAAGTATATTTGTGTATATTCAAATATAATTTTACATAAACTCTCAGAAATATTTGTTATCTAATTAGTACTCAGATATAAAAGTTACATGGTTGAAATTTTCACAGATGATGTTAAGTACAATTAACCATTTTTTATCTTTCTTGATGCTGCTAAACTTTTATTTGTGAAAAAATAGTGAATGAATTTATGAACTTTCCAAGTTAGTTCCCAATTTCTCAACAACAATCTTAATTTCTATAAAGCCTATTAGCAAATTTTCTTTCTCTATTCTACGCACTTGTCCAAATCAATAATCTTCCATTTCTGTCTGATGGAGTCAATAGCCATAAACAATAAAACCAAGGTGTGGACCTTTGTTTTTCACAGTGTCATTTAAAAAATAAATAAATAACACTGATGGTGCTGTCCTATTATCAGTAGAAAACAATGAACCACAAAGAATTCACAATTCCTTTTATCCATAGTTGTATTTTCATGTAGTCAAGACAGTATAATTTGAGGCTTGGAAGGTGGCTCAGTGGTAGAGTGCTTGCCTGGCACGCAAGAGGCCCTGGGTTCGATTCCTCAGCACCACATAACCAAAAAGAAAAACGCCGGAAGTGGCGCTGTAGCTCAAGTGGTAGAGTGCTAGCCTTGAGCTGAAGAGCTGAGGGACAGCGCCCAGGCCCAGAGTTCAGGCCCCACGACTGGACCCCTCCCCCCCAAAAAAAAGAAACTGTAATTTTAGGACCATTATGCTTTCTAATAACAACTAAAGTCCTTTCTAATAAGAACTTAAGTCCTAATTTTGTGAGTATATATTACATCTTCTTTTTGTTTGTCTTCAATGTTCTTTATCCAGAAAACTATCAACAATCTTTAATTTTTATTTAAATAAGATATTTTACAGTAGACTAAGTACAATAATGACAGGAGAGGATGGCCTTTCAAATTTGTTTCCATTTTCTACTACTCACTCTAATATGACTAGTCCAATTTCATTGCTCCTACCAAATTCAAAATAGCGGAAAAGCTTTTTGTTTCTCTGTTTCCTTTTAACATACAGGGGATTCGCTAAGGGCCTGCCTTTTCACATAGGTTTTTTGTTGTTTTTTTTTTTCCCTACCATTTGAATCAGACCTCTAGTTCAGAATAATTGTCCCAGTTTTTACTAGGACATTTTTAGATCTGGATCTCATCACTCTGAATGACTATTATTGCAAAAACAAAGCAACAAATGTTACAAAGAGAGGGAAGAAAAATGTATTAATATCCCCCTGTTGGTGGTAATATTACTAAATCTCTCTATCTAAAATCAAGAGATTTTTTTCAAGATCAGAAAACTTACTGGAGGCAGAATATAAAATGTTCTATTAATTACTTTTGACTTTTAAGTTTCCTGTCAATTTTCTAACAAAAGCTTATGTCTTATCATTGACTACTAGTCAGGAGAACTGTTCAAATGTCTGGATTTTTCAGTGAGTTTTCCTTTGATTTTATTGTTCTGGGGTTTGAACTACTGGAGTTTGGACCTTGTATTTACTAGGCAAGGACTCTATTGCTTGAGCTACTTTTATTACTACTTTTTACTTGAGTCAGCCTAGACCAAGGTCATCTTATTTATACTTCTCCACATATCTGGAATAATAGCCATCATGCACATGTGTACACACACACACACACACACACACACACACACACACACACACACACACACACAGAGCTTTTTACAGGCTGTGATCGGGATGTCACTAACTTTTTATTCCTGTTGGCCTCAAGCTGAAATTTTCCAAACTGTAGCCTCTGGAGTAGCTAAGATTACAGGCACGAGCCATCAAACCCCAATATATTCTATTTTATGTTCTGTTATCACTGAAGAAAACAATAAAATCTATTCACTTTTCTAGAATATTCTGGAGATTTTTAGTATATATCTGATTACTAGAGATTAAATTTGGTAGATAATCTATAACCTTTTATATTTTAGCCCTTTAAGGAAAGCATAATGAAAGTTGTACACAAAACATTAAGTAACTATGTAAAAGTTCTTGATATAGTGCATTAAAAATATTCACATTGAATATCAAGTGTCAGTATAGTATAATTCATTCCAAAGTTTTAAAAAGGTAACTACAGGTGGTATACAATATTGAAACAATGCATTTAAAATCAAATCATATGTGAAGCTTGTTCCCAGAACTGTCTATTCACAGGAGAATAAATAGCTATTAGTCCAACAAAATGCTCCATTAACATAAAAACAAATTTTCCAGGGAAATAGCTATTAAATCTCAGGAAGACTTTAAAACATGTTTCTCAATTTTTTTCTAACAACATTAAATGAGAGGGCCCCTAATCTGGCTAAAAGTAGTAAGGTATAATTGAAGTTTAAAGTGTCTAAACTGAAGAAAACTTTCTTATTTCATTTTAAATGTAAGGTGTTAAAAAATATAATGGAAATCCTGATGATTCTATCTGAAACCTGTATATGTATTTTAGATCATTTATATTCATCTGAAATTTCTATTTATTTCTAAGCAATATACAATATTACAGGAATCCTGGATCATCTGTGATACTTATTCATTTATTCATTCAACATGTATTTATCGCACACTAGTTAAGGCTGATCAAGGAGGTTGGTTGATAGATGAGAGATGGGGAGACTGAAAGATTAAAAATTAGAATTACATTCTACAATTGCTAACTGCTGATTTTGCTTTTGTAAACTTGCTCGCGCTAGCGCTAACCTCCCCCCCCCCCCTCTTTCTGGACATAAGGAATTGAGTAAAAAGTTTCGGAGTCCAGTTGCCGGCTCAGGGACAAGGTCTGTGGTCATAGATAAAGAACAAACAAGTAAATTCCCCAAGTGGCCAAATGGGACCCAAGAATGGGACCCAAGATAAGGACCCAGATAAGGACCCAAGATAAGGACCACTGGCAAGTCCAGCAAACTAGGCCAAATGTTAATCAATCACAAGCCTGTAACTATGTGAACTCCCCTAACCCTTACCTCCCAGAGTGACTACCTCCTTTAAATCACCCGTGCCAATCGTTTTTACAAAGAGTGTTATAAACTTCCCCACGTAGTAAAAATGATTGCTGGAGTATATAGTGACTTTTAAACGGGCCAATCCCGGGGACACCTGGTATTATATGCTAATCTTGTGATTTTTGCCTTTAAGAACGCCTGTAACCGCTGCTCGGGCTCTCTCCCTTGCTGAGGCAGAGAGACCATTTGTGCAAATGCTGAATAAGCTCCTCTTGCTTGTTGCATCTACTGGTTTGGAGTCTTGGTTTCTGGGGCGCCCTCCGGTTGACGAAAGTATCCCAGGAGTCTGGGGTCTTTCAGAGATGATGTTGAAAAGTGAAGCAGGGACATGCTTTTCTTATTTACTAGCTTACATATGGCCTTAATTCTTTTGGTAATACCATAAAAATATATTAGACAAAATAAAATATTTGGTTTTCATTTACAAATCTGAGATAATAATGTTAACCTAAATGACATACATGTGAAACTTTGAATATGTTAACTCCTTAATTACATGTTGGGAAGAAACTGTCATTAGTCTTTCAACCCAGCTCTGTTCAATAATTATTTCCTCTATTATTTGATCTCTGATACTGATTCTTTTTTCTTATTTGTTTTATTTTGGAGGCTGATACTGGTACTGTACTTGGATTATTTTTTTCTCAAGGCTGGGCACTCTACCACTTGAACCATACCTCCACTTCTTGATCTCTGACAATTCACTTAGTGTTTATTTTGTTTTAAGAGAATGTTGACTATACTCAAAATTTAGAAGAACCACATGTAATGACCACTTTTCTATGAACGTAATAATGAAGAGCTAAAGAATAACATTTTCCAGAAGAAAGTGATAAAAACATTTTTCTCTTCTATATTTAAATTTGTTTGTTTTAATTGAGTTAAAAGTTTGTGATTCTCAGAATCACACTGATTAATAACTAAAACAATTTCCTTGCTTATTAGACTGGGAATCATTACCTTATTGAGTTAAAAATAATGTAATTCACATAATCTAGTTCTATCAATGACAGGAGACTATAAGTTCTAGCTTAGAATATTTTTCATATTCTTTAAATATATTTTAACTATCGATTTCAAAGCCACAAATGCACAGATTTTGTTGTCATTACAAAATACATGTCAATTACTTGCAAATGTCTTCTGAAAATTTCAATTTTAGAAATTGGCAATTAGTTTTTTAATTATAAGTTTGCCACTTTTATTGTCTTGATTTGACATTGTGCAAATTATTTGATAATTTATCATTAATTGAAAAGAGTTATTGAATTATTTAATTTAATTTATTTGACCCCTAACATGAATATTACAGTAAACAAGTATACCAGAAGTCACTTATAAAGATAGTGAAAAATAATGGCATTCTTGTCTTACAGTCTTTTAGAGAATATAGGAAAGAGGAAAAAATAAAGTTAAAGCAAGAAGAAAGAAGAAATAGAAAAAAAGCTTTTTATGAAAATCTTAACTACTCCTATACTGGATTTATTGATAAAACTGCTATTCTTAAATGAGGTAATTCTTATAAAGATGATATTATTCATCCAAATACTAATCTAAGATACTTTTGTTAAACTATAAATCATTAAGATTTTATGCTGAAAATTCCTATAACAAGATTTGAGTTTTTACTAAATTTAAACACTCAAGAATTCATGCTCAGCATAAATGATACTCCTTACGTTGATCTCTATATCAAGAGCTACAGGAACTGCAAAATTAGCTAATGACAACATTGTAAATGAAGCTGACATAATAGTCACCATCATTTTAACAATTGACCATTAAACCTACTGCTTATAACTTTAACAGTGGATACATTCAGAAGTTAATAAGTGGAAATTGCAAATAATTTTATAATTTTTGAGAATGATAAATTTCTTAATTTCAGGCTCATTAGTAAAGTACAAAGACATGCTCTTAGCTCAAGTTTACTTTTATTTCTAACTATGAAAAACAATTGTCACTTAATTCAACCATGTCACTCAAGAAAGAATAGAGTCATTTTCAGTGAATCCCATCTTTTATGGAAACCACAGGAATATAGCTCCCTGCTGTACTTTTGGAATGATGCAGGGAAGAAACTGATACTGAAATTGTTAAAAAACAAATTGAAACGATGCTGGTAACAGTTGGTTTGTGATGTATGGGATACAGGTGTATAGCATAGATTGGATTCTGTCTGAACTATAAGTGGATCCTTTAGAACTGTTGTGGCTCATGAGCTCCACTCCAGGTGTGCACCATAAGAAGCTGTATTTTAGCAAGTTCACAGGGTGGATTTCAAGAACACTTATGTGTGGAAAGAACTGATTACCAGTAATGTAGGGGGAGAAAGAAGAGCATCACATAGAGAATGAGTGTTCAGTACCAATCAGCCTACTATTTACCTTAGGCTAGTAAATGTTTAAAAACTACCTTTTGGGGGAAAAATGCTACTGAAATGTTTCAGGCTTGTATAGGATAAATGAATCACACATGGCTGATTTTTAAGTGCCATCATAATGTTTCTAAATCTTGTGAGAACCTGACAACCACAATTTGACCCTCTCTGAGCTGACTCAATTGCGCTGTCATTTGTAGTCACTTGATTGCTATTTTTTTCTTCATTTGAAGATTGCAATAATATGTAGCTATCGAAAATATTCAATAGCAATATAAACAACATATTAAATACAGTATGTGCAAGTGTACTTCAGTGTCTTTACAATATGAACAATTCCTTGTTCAAATAATACATCTATATCTATATATTTATAATTTATTAAGAAAATAAATGGTTTGAAGTCTGATAAAACCATATTAGCTTGATACAAGACAGCAAAATTAAGTATTTATAAATAAAGGAACCTAAAGATGATTGAAATATCTTGCAGATTAATTCTTTAAATTAATAATGCAGAATAGCTAAAATAGATTCATATATGATTATTTAAAATTATGAATTAATAAAGCAACAAAATTTGCAAAATTGCTGATAAAGGCATTCCTCATTTACAAAATGATTATGTACAGTTTAGTATAAATCAAAATGTGATTTTTGTTGTTCTTATGTGGGAACTGTTGCTCATCTAATCAGAAAAAACTAGTTATTCAAAAGATAAATTCTTCCTTCACACATTAATTAGCTCTCATCTGAAAGATTTGAATTGATAAATTTCCCATTTAGACCCCATACTCTTTAGTTGCTGAGTTGTCTTTATCTTGTGTTCTATTTCCTCTTAATGGATAAAAAATTGAGCAAATTCTCATGGCATAATCCTCTACAATGAATAGCTATTATTATGATTTAAATAATATAAATATTAATATACATGTTAGTGTTCTCTTACATACTCTGGCTTTCTTTTAAATATTTTATTTTGCATCTTTTTCAAATTGCCTACCAGAGGCAATAGTGTGATATATACTTTTGTCTTTGTGCTATATTTCAAATATTCAAATATTCACATTTTTGCTTTTTAATAAAATGATAGCTTTAAAAATTATTGTTTAGTAGGTTTCACATTTCATTTATTTTAATGTATTAATTTTATATCACTTACATGTTTTCCTCTTGGCTTTTATTATTGGAGAACATTATCATGTTCTGCTATACTTTAATGATTGCATAATTTCATCCTTTACATTAATTATTCTCAATTACCTGTAGTTTGTGTTAAATGTGTAAGAAATTTATTCTCTTCATTATATGATCTAATATTACCCAGGTATACAACTTGAAAAAAATGTACAAAGACTGAATTGCTAGTAAATGCAGACAAAGAACTTCATATACAATCATAAGGAAGCATGTGTAACCACTAGAAAGTGAGTTCAGCAAGCCTCCTCAGTGTTGGTTAGGATGAAGGAAAAATAATCTCTTGCTTTTCACATATTTTCTCAATTACTCCAATGTCCATATAGAAAATTTTAGCCTATTGAGCACTTTAAAAATAATACTATTTCTTTTTTAATACTTAACTAAATATACTCATCTGAATGCTATTTCATAGTGATAAATAAATACATCGTTTTTGGAACTTTTATATATTATATATGTATATAGATAGATAGATAGATAGATAGATTGATAGATGGATAGATAGATACTGTTATAGAAGATGATATACTATACATTCAATGGGAAGTAACTCTCTATAAATCTTTCATGTCCTTCCTGTTTTGTAGGCTGAGGTACTGAATCTCTTTATTCAGGAGCAGTATAGAAATACATTCCTTTCAATTGCAGGCTTAGCTACTCTAATACAAAAGATTCTAGTAACCTTCACTTAAAGATGACCCCACTTTAATTTCCTAATTAGTTGGGGAATGCCAATTGGCTTCCCTTTCATTTTCATTGGAAATTAGGATTCCAGAAACTTTGGATTCTGGAAACTTTGGTTCTTCCTATGACTAAAAGTAAAAATCGAGCTTGTTTTTTTTTTCTCCCTTCAGATACTCACCTGTATTCTACCTTGCAGTCGTGGAAGATTAAAAACTATCTGGAAACAACAGTGGTTCCTGTTATGGTTTTTATTATTGAATAAAAATTACAGTTTTTCAAAAATGATAGAAGTAGGCATCTGTTCTAGTTCGGTATTAATTGTTATTTTTTAGGTATTATTTCTTCTAAGCATGTATCTACAGAAAAAAGTTTATTCTTTTATTCAAGACTCATATGATTATCAATAATTTGCTACAAATATTACACTCTTCCTTAAAAGAACCTTTTAGGTAACAAGTAATTTGATTTAATTTCTACACAGGATCTAGGATTTTTCCATTGGCCCCACCCACACACTTTTTTTCCCCAAGTGAATAGGAATAATTGCCTTGTAGTTTTACTATGTCCCTTGTATTGATCTGCCAGTTGAAAATAACTTTTGATCAGGTTGCTTTTTTTAGGCTCTATGAGAACTTTGATTTTCCACACTGGAAGAATCCATGCACATGTGTGCATGTGTTGTGCTATTTTTTTTGCATTCTTTGTACTGAGAATGGATTAACAATGGCAACATTATGGTTCCTGGGAAACTCAAATTGGGGATACTACAGCTAGATTTCCCCTGTCTAACCATAAATAATACAGACAAATATCTCATGGAGTTCCTTATTTGCAAAATCTTGAAGGGGGAAAGAGTTGAATGTCAGAAAAGTCTGTCTAAGGTATGAAGCCAAAAATATAGACTGAGTTGTTTAAGTAATACTTCATATTAGAAAGTGAGATGGTTTGTAAAATGAGGAATAAATTATACTTTGCAAATATTAGAATATTTTGGCTGGGTCCTGGTGGCTCAAGCCGATTATCCTAGCTACCCAGGAGGCAGAAATAAGAAGGTTGAAGTTCAAAGCCCACTGGGAGCCTGAGAGATTCTTATCACGAATTAATAAGGGAAGAAAAACATGATTCATGTGGGAGATGTCAAGCCATAAGTGAAAAAGCTTAGCTAAAATGTGAGGCTTTGAGTTCAAATCATAGTAATACACAAGATAAAATGTAAACTTATGCACAATTACTCAATATTTTCATCATTATATTAGACAAACTAAAAGTTCTCCACATTTTTCAAGAGAAGCATTGAAAGGTCATTAGGTTTTGAAATTCATGCGATTTCATTTAGAAAATTTAAAATTATTTTTAAATAAGTTTTTTATTGTGAAAATACTGTACAGAGGGGTTACAATTACATGAGCAAGGTAATGAGTACATTTCTTATCAAGCATTGTTGCTTCCTCCTTTGTTTTCCCCTACCATCCCTTCCCTCCCATCTATACAACTACACTACCCCTACTCCTGCCTAAATTGTAAAGTTCATTTTTCCACATAGCATCTTGTACATCTTATTGTTGCAATGGGTCAACCTGTATCCCTTTTTATACAATTTGTTTTTTCTCTTCCCTTCCCCAAATTATATCAACATCAAATACAGTAAAAACAGGGGTTATACAATGGGGGAAGGACATACCAAGCAACAACAAAAAAATCATGTGGTACCTTTTAAATACGTTAGAAACAATAGCAAGAAAAAAGCACTGTGTCCTTATCCTTATCATCATCTTATCTGAACTTTTCTGCCTGTCTCAGACATATTTCTGAAATGAATTCAACTTCTAGAATTGCTGACTTATTAATATGTTGATTTACTACTAATAGTATTGCATAGAATTTAATATGAAGAGGATAAATGTATTCCATATTAGAAGGCAAAAATGAAATTAATGTTTTAGTTTGAATTATTCTATGCTTTTACAAAAATTAACAATATTTAAGTTATTTTAAATAACAACAAGACTGGGGAAAAGGTCAGAATAGACTATGAAGCAAGATGCTTTCCTGAATTATTTCTTGTGTGTCCTCATGTAGTAGAGAAATCAAAGGAATTGACATCAGTGCAGCATTTAATTGAATTATTTTGTATTGCTTTGCAGTAGAAGATGCACCTTCGTGTTACATCACAAATTGCTCAAAACATGTTTAGGGTTAATAAGTACCAGCAACTACTGTTACTTTACCAGCTCTTATGCAAGTTAAATTAAATGCAAGTATGTGAATCTATCTTGAAAATCAAGACCCAATAGTATAACAGGCTACCTTAACTAAGACTGGTGTTTTGTTCTAGTGAGTAATCTGATAATTAATATTTTCTAAACATATATATTTAAAGTGTTATTTTAAGTCATTAATCATATGTAGAAATACAAATGAAAAGAAGGGAGAATTATCACCTCAATATTAAAGGTGAAGAAGGTGAAGTTTATTTGCATTAAGGATCTTGCCCAAGGTGTATGTTTTTATAGTGATACTGATTCAACAAATACTTATATTAACATTGTAGTTATATAACAGATTAGTTTGATTTATTTGTCTCTTCCATGGATACAGAGATACTAGGAAAGAAAGAAACACTCTTAGTAGACACGAGAATCACTGCTCTTGTTCCTCTCTGGTATTTTTTTATTGATATTAACCTTCAAAGAAAATAAAATACTAGTTTTCTTTTTGGTACAGAGGCACAACATAGGAACAATATGGTAGGACCATTGATGACTGGATCACAAATCTAGTCTAGCCTCTGAATTTCACATTTTCTGCCAATGCCTACCTCTATAGTTAATGCATGATTAAATTAAGAAAATAAATTTGAAATATGTTCCATTTCTAGGTAAAGTCAATAAAAATAGCATGTTTTTGTTATTCAATTACTAATCAGAAAAACTATCCTGTGACAAGGCTCAAGATAGCTGGATGAACTGTTTCTTCATAGTGAGTCTTCTGTCCTTGTCAATGTGAAGAATCCTTGTTTGACATCATTAAACAGAGATGTGATCCCACTGAAGTTATTGTAACTTACCTTCATAATATACTTTAAACCCATGAGCACTCACTGCAAAATCACTGGTTAGACGTAGGGAAAACACAGACTTGGTACTTGTCACAGGTGGTGGCAAATGGAATCCTGTTAACCTGAAAACAAAATGGAATAAATCATTAGTGATACAATTATTTTACCAAATAAAGTTTAAGTTTTAAAAAGCACATTACCAAAGCCTCTCTCTGTTTCTCTCTGTCTTTCTCTGGCTATCACTTTCTCTCTCTCTCTGTCTCTCTCTCTCTCTATATATATATATGTATTATATATATATATATCTTCATTGCTATTTATGCTATCTATCATACATCAATGAAAATCATAGTATTTTCTCATGGAGTCATTAGTACATATCCAAACTTGGTGAAATTTAGTATTTTGTACATTTTGGTAAATTATTATCATTTATGTTTACTTCATAATGATGGATGAAAAAATTGAAGGCTGAATGATATTTTTTGTTTCTTTGGCAGGAATACAAGAGTGCAAGCATATTTTTCTCTGACTTCTCGTTAAAGAAATGACAGATGAAAAGTGATCAGTAAATTGTTTATGTTCTTAAATTCACACAGCTGTTTGGCAGTGAAGCAAAGATCCCAATAATGTTTTCTGACACCAATCCATTTTTTTCCTACTCTAGTTTCCCTAGAAGAGGAACACATTGATGAAACCCAAATGCATCTCTAACCTATCTATGCTTCTTCACAAAAGTATGTTATGGATAAGTGTGTAGGTTAGATAAAAACCACAAGATAACTTTAATGGCTTGATGGTGGCAAAGACCAGATTAGGAGATCCTGATTATACAGTTATAGGACTAAAGATTTGGAAAACAATGAGAACCATTTCCCAATAACCAGCCATTAGCAAAATAAAAATTTTCCCAATGGGAAAATAATATATACTGGTATAGATTGATAGATAAATAGATAGATAGATAGATCTCATAGATAGATCATGAATATCATAAAATTGCCAACTATAAATTTCAGCCATATTTGTCTTAATGAAAGTTAAATTTAAAAGTTGGCCAATTAATAGTTGAAATGTAAAAATTTTGCCAAATTAAAACTTTGGTGCCATTACAACTATCATCATTTTTTTCTTTTTGTCGGTCATGGGGCTTGAACTCTGGACCTGAGCTCTGGGCCTCAGCTCTTCAGCTCAAGGCTAGTACTCTACCACTTGAGCTACAGAGCCACTTCCAGTTTTCTGGTGGTTTACAATGCTTGATAAAAGAAATGTACTCATTACCCTGCCCATGTAGTTGTAACCCCTCTGTACGGTATTTTCACAATAAAAAATTTTTTAAAAAAGAGTTTCATGGACTGTCTTGTCTGGGCTGGCTTTGAACTGCAATCCTCAGATCTCAGACTCCTGAGTAGCTAGGATTACAGGCGTGAGCCACCGGTGCCTGGCAACTATCATCAATTTTATCAGAAAATTAGTCAAGTACAAAATATTGATGTTCTATTTCCAATTACTCTGGAAAATGTCAGAGTCAATTGTGGCTCAATAGCAGAATCCATCAATGCAATACAAACTGAAGGAAAATCAAAGTGATAGGTTTAAACCCAGAAAGCAATAGAAAAAAAACAAGCAAAATTCATTGCAGTGACAGTACAGTGGTGCACAGAAATATTTCAGCTGACACAAACTACTAGATTATTAAATTTTAAATTCAACAGAAGAGAGAGAAATCTTAAAGCATTGTTCTTTCTGGGAGAAGAAAGCATACTCATTCTATTAGTATCCGGGTACAAGTAGCAGAGCTATGGCAATGTGTAAGTTATATGAAAGGTGAAGATGTCCATGGCAATTTTTTTGTAAATATGTCATTGAGAGCTTTTTAAATGTGTCATTGATGAGCATTCTATGAAGCAACCATTAGCCGTATAATGGCATTTCGGTCATCAATGGTTAGTATGAATGACTAGTGATCAGATTTTTATGGTGCTAAAAATTCTTATTGCTTACATTGTCTATAAATGCCTGTGATAGTCATTGTAATAACATGAGATGAGGGTTTGAGAGTACTAGATTATATCAAATAGCCAAAGTGAGAAGTAGTCAGACTATTAAGTTTCTTAAGCACAACTCTATGATGTTTATATGATGTTGAAATTGCTTAATAAAGCATTTCTCAATACATGTCTTGTCATTAAACAATGTATAGATATAAAATATTTCAAAAACAGTAAAAACAAGGAAAATTCAGCATAGTGAGTACATGTGTTCAGAGTGAAGATGTAAATATGGAAATGTAAGTAGAGAGATAAATGGACAGATAGATTATAGATTTTACTATAGATAATACAGACTGTGCATATAAAGATATATGAATATAAATATAGTCGGTAAGGTGATATAATGAGAGCCCTGAAATTCATTAGCTTTCAATTTCATTTTCTGCACATTAATTGAAAAATCCATAAATCTTAGGACTTCTCTTGATTGTCTTATCTCTCATTTTCTCTTACCTCTCTTTGCCAGCAATATTGCTTATTAGATTTTTCTGATGAATTTACTTTTCTGTGTCTATTCTGTGAATTTTAAGTGTGTCTTTATGGATAAGTCTGTTACTTTTGCAATTATTAGCACTGAGGATTTCTCTAATTGCTTACAAGATTTTTTTATTCTGAATCAAAATTCTGGTTCTGCAAAATATTGAGCTCATGACTGATATTATCAAACAACTTCTGTAAATTTTACATTTTTCTGAAAATTAGTGGTCTGTCTCTGATTTCCATATTCTACTCCAGAGCTTTAAAAAATGCTGCATTAAACATTGAGCTTTAATTATTTTATTTTTTCATTGTTTCATTTAATGTTCACTGATGTGATCCATATAGATTATAAAACTATTTTTTCATGGAAACTTCTTTCTCTGAACATCAGAGATTAAAAAAACTCTCGATTCACTGCATCTACAGGCACTTAGTTTCCATATCTCATTTTTTTCCAGTGACTTTGGAATTTGTTTTTCAAGGTTAACATTATATCCAGGATGCATACTATATAGAAGAAGAAATCTCCTTCAAAAAGATATTATTTCAATTGATTTTCTTTCTTGTGTGAGTACTTCAAAACCACCTTAATGTCTTCTACTTTTTTTTCTTTCTTTATTCATTGAATCATTGATCTTTAGGGCTATAAGTTACAGTAATTCCAAAAGCAGTCTATTGAAGCATTGAGGTAACTAGAATGAAAGGAAATAATGCTGCACAACTCATCAAGCTCAGACATTTAAATCTATTTTAAATGTCCAAAACTCAAAGATACATGTGTTCATAAACATATTTTTTAAGATTTTTAATGCTTTGGAGAACTAAAAATTACTACTATTTGAAAGTAGGTAAAATTATTGTCAACTTTAAATAAAATGAAATCATTGACTATTATAAATTAATATTTATGATTGTTATCATTTTTGAAGAAATATATAATTAATATCAAAATTTCCAGATTTAATAAAACATCAAATGGGATATTGATTAGCATGTATAACTGGAAAAACATATTAGTTTCCTATTAACAATTTGATATTTGACAAGTAAATTTTTTTAAGACAAAGACAAAGAAAGTGCAGTTCTAAGAATTATCCCATAGTTACTTTAAGAAAGTTACGTGAAGTAAAGCTTGTGAATTTAACATTTTGCTTTTGATGTATGGTCAATATTCTTTTCATAATAGTTATCATAATTATATTGCTGATAAATCAATTAAGACTTCCTCTTATTGGTTAGCAGTGATACCTAAGGAGCAGAAATAGCTAAAATAGTTCTCATTGCAGCCAGTTACTATTGCTTCTTTACAAGTTTTTTCCTTCCTCTGATTTTATTTTATTACTTCCTAATACAGACATTCTTTGGAAGTAGCATGGTCTAATTTCAAATAGTTTTGATTCTACTCTAGTCAGTTGTTTGTTTACAAATCTACCAAACAGAAATATTTGAGCTGAATATTTTTTCGGAGAATTTCATCACTCAGCATATCCCTTAATTGATATACCCTTTTCAACATAATTGTTGAGGATTATACAAGTATACATAACACAGTAATTTGAACTTGGCCTCACAAGAGGACAATAACCACAGACAATGTGAATTCCTGTATTATGGCCACAAAAGTCCCATCATGCCACACAGCATCAGCCAGCAACTCTCTCATGCCCCAGTAGCCAAACAAAAATATCAGAATCACAAACCCAAGTCTTCAAGTCCAGGGGTGACCCTTGACAATGCCTGCCAAGACTCTGAGGCTTGCCAGCAAGACTGAACTGAGAGCCTGGGGAGGCTCCACATCCAGCAAAGGGCACTCTCTGCCTGGACTTTATCGAACAGTACAGAGAATGTCCACCAGATATCTACTTTTGACCTAGTTTTTTTTAAATACAGACCCAGAGCATAGCTATTGCTGTTGCCCAATGTCCTGATCTAAGTAAGACCCAATACGCAGGATAGATAGAAATCTTCAGGAGGTGTGCAGTAAAATTTGGCTCAGATACCGGACAGTGACCCCCATAAGGGTTATAGCTACCAACGCAATAGCAATATCCTTGCTTATATTACATATTTAAATATGTAAGGCAAAGAAAAAAATACTGGAAGCTGAAAAGGGCAGCAATGAGCTACCTACAATGGCAAATCCATTAGAATAACAGCTGTCTGTTCAACACAGCTACATGCAGTGAGGACACAGGAATGCATAATCCTTGCCTGAAACATAATACTGTCAACTAAATTGGTCTATATGGAAAAAAATTCCTTCATAATTTGGAGAGAAATAAAAACTCCCTGACAAAAACATGTTAAAAAATTAATATTTACTAATCAACTCTGAAGAGAATATATTCAAGGGAATCATGAATAGAACACAAAGGATAACTCTAAAATATGGAAAGATATTACCAAAGGAGGAATAGGAAAGAAGCATGTATCATAAAACATCAATATGACAGTAATTGTAGTATATTTTAGTAAGAATAATGAATATTAATCATATCAACTTTCTAATGATGAACATAGAATGGATATTTGCATTAAAAGTCCCAGACCCAACAATTACTGCTTACAAGAACCACACAACTATGTTTAATGCAGTATTATTCACCCTAGCTAAGATATGGAACCAACCCAGATGCCCTCAGTAGAAGAATGGATTCTATGCTTCCATCAGAAAGGATGACACCACCCTATTTGTTAGGAAATGGAAAGACTTTGGGAAAAAATCATATTAAGTGAAGTAAGCCAGACCCAAAGAAATATAGGTTCCATACTGTCCCTCATTTGCAATACCTTGTATATCTAGAATAATTTTATGAGATAAGCAGAAAAAGCTCAAAAGCTATGTACATATGACTACATAAGATGATGCTAAGATAAGGACACAAGAGGCCTTTCCTTGTTTTGTTGTTATTTTAAATGTACTATGCATTTTTTTGTTTCCTTTGTATGCTATTCCCCTTATAGTACATCCCCTGTTGTCACTGTATTCCTGGCTAAATATGATTTAAATATTACAAATAATCACACAACTTTGGAACAAAAGTAAAATATTTAAGTAAACAAGATGAATTAGTACAGCTTTTATGTGAAATCTGAAAACTTTTTATAATAAAATTGTCTTAACTGCTACCAGTTATTACATTGCTAATTATCAATGTATTCTCAGTATGCCCTATAACTTTTTACTGAGACTGGCATTAAGTTTTATTATCCTATTTTGGAAAGTAAAGAAGCAACATGTCTACAAAGAGAAATTTCTCATTAAAAGCTACATCAATAGTAAATAACCAAGTTAGAAATTAATTCACTGATCATTTTGCTCTCTCCATGAGTTCTTTCTGTTTATTTTTGCTAAATGTTTAATGAGTTGATCAACTAAACCAAATTGTTCTGACATTGAAAGTTAATGTAAGATCTTAAAAACCAATCCATGAATCTGGGAATTGGGTCATTACCTTGTTCTGTATAGCATCACTGAGGTGACAAATCAAATTTTGTGATTACTGAAAGATATGTCAAAAGAGAAAATACCACATATACACATTTACTACTACTGGGGAAGGTTTTCTAGGAAACAATGAGTTATAGTGTAATTGGTTTTCACCTTGATAAAGACAGCCCTGTGTCCAGCTTGTGGAAAAAGAAAAAGGAAATGCACTAAATAATACCTAAAATTGTATGGGTAGGTACAGAAACCAAGGTTTGTAAATGAGCATCAGTAATCTTTATGGAAATCTTTTTTTCTGTCCTGTGGATTGAGTCTATGTCTCACATATTTAATCCATAAACACAGTGGAGATGGCCTTGCAAATAGTCTGTAAATTGTAGAGAGGATTACTGGTTTGTCATTTTATACTTATAAATGGATGGATTAGAATTCAACAGATGTTGTACTGTCTAAAAAATCATGTTGTGTCCACTACAGGCTATTATCATCACAATTTAGATATGATGAGAAGGTGAGTGGCATTTGACAGATTTGCTCTTAGAATAAGTAATTCCAACTTCTTCTCATCACAGCTCGTTAAAACAAAAAAAGTGCTATTCAAAGATTATTTTCCACAACCAAGTCAAAAAGAATTGTAGAAAATATAGTTAAAAATAATAAAACATACCAATTAATGTGAGTAAAAATATAGTGCTAAAAAACTTCACATAATTTTCAAATAAAGAATTTTCAATGATGACATTGAAAATACTTGCAGGAACGGATGTTAGAAGGGAATTTTATAAGAACAGTAGAATTGATCAGAACAGGGCAATTTGTTTTATATAAATGCCTGTGAATGCTATCTAATCAGAAAGAGAATATTGAAAATCAGTAGACATAGGTGTTCTTTGCATTTGGGATAGGAGCAGAAAGTCTAACAAGTCATAAAATATAGACAATATTGTCTCAACTTAGAAGCCAAATAGATGTTAGAGGACTACAATCTGAGGCTAATCCCAGGAGAAATGATAAGATCCTATTCAATAAAGCACAAAGGGGCTGGAGGTACAACTCAATAGATAGAGTGCATGTTTAGTAATCAAAAGACCCTGATGTTAAAAACATAGTGTCATCAAAACAAAAGAAGTATAAGAAAATAAAACACTTAAAAAGTATATAAATACAATGCACTGTGATATAAATGGGGGCTAACAATATTTTAAAGTTTTGCTGTTGAGTCATGTGTATATGTGTATGTGTGTGGAAAACCTTAGATCTTTCCTCTTTTTTTCAACATTAACATTTCGTTAGAAAAATATTAACAAAGTAATTACATGAAATTCCATAATTCTAGTCAATTTCTTATCTTTCCAAACTTAGAACTGGTATTACAACATTGATAACAATCAATATATAGTAGGAAGTTTCTTGTTTTATTTAATTAAAATATTTTAATTGTAACGATACTGTACAGAGGGGTTACAGTTACATGAGTAAGGTAATGAGTATATTTTCTATTGAACATTGTTATCTCCTCCTTTGTTTTTCCCCCACTAACTCTCCCCTGTTCCTCCTTCCCTCCCTCACCCGGAAGTCCTAAAGTTGGTTTTCAACATAGTGTCTTATATGTCTCAATAGTACATTGGGTCAACCTGTAGCCTTGTTTCAATATTTTTTATTTCCCTTCCCCTCCCCAAATTAGAAAAAAATGTATATACAAGTTGCAGGGCACCAGATTCAAATACAGTGACAACAGGAGTTATACCATAGGGGGAAGAACATACAAAAGAAACAAAAGAAATAGCATAGTGCATTAAAAACAACAGCAACAAAGAAAAAAATCTAGTCTCCATATTTTGGGGTTCATTTCCTTAGAATCATCTTACATGGTCATATGTACATAGCTTTTAACCTCTTCTGCTTCTCTGGTAAGATTATCCTAGACATGTACTAGTTATTACAAATTAGGGAAACCACAGGACCTATGTTTCTTTGGGTCTAGCTTAATTCACTTAATATAATTTTCCAAGTCTTTACATTTCCTAACAAATGGGGCAGTGTAATTCTTTCTGATGGAGGCACAGAATTACAATACCTGTATATGTGTGTGTATATATATATATAGATAGAAAGAGAGAGAGAGAGAGAGAGAGAGAGAGAGAGAGAGATCACATTTTATTGATCCATTCATCTACTGAGGGTATCTAGGTTGATTCCATATCATAGCTATGGTGAATAATGCTGTGATAAATATAGTTGTGCTGGTAGCATTAGTATGGCCTTGTGTGTAATCATGTGGGAAAATGGGTATGAGTGGATTCTATAGTAGGAAGTTTTATAGTAACAATTTAAAATTCCATATTTTCCTAAGATATCATATGAAATATACTTAAGATAAAATGAGAAGACTTGAACATAATCAATTGTACACAACTTTACACTGCCAAACTCAATTATTATGTGGGCTCAGTGTGACATAGATACAATGAGAAAATGAAAATTGAAGGTATCTCTGAAGAAATAATTCCCTTTATGTTATTACTTTAATAATAAAATATCCTTGGAACATATGTTTCTTTAAAAGAAAAATGGTAAGGAGCTGGGTACTGGTGGCTCAAGCCTGTAATCCTAGCTACTCAGGAGGCTGAAATCTAAGGACTGAATTTTGAAGCCAGTCCAGGCAGATAAGTTTGTGAGACTCTTTTTTTTTTATTGTGAAAATACTGTACAGAGGGGTTACAATTACATGGGCAAGATAGTGAGTACATTTCTTATCAAGCATTTTAGCCTCCTCCTTTGTTTACCCTTCCCATCCCTTCCGATCCTCCCTCCCCTGCCACCCAATCCTCCCCCCTCCCAAGTTGTAGTTTGTTTTTGACATGACAACTTATACTTCTCATTGGTGCAACAGGTCCACCTGTATCCTTATTTAAACGACTTGTTTTTCCCCTTCCCCTCCACAAATTATACCGACATCAAATACAGTGAAAGCAGGGGTTATACTGTGAGGGAGGGACATACAAAGCAACAAAGAAATAATCTTATAATTGCGTTAGAAACAAATAAATTCTGATTAACCAAAAATATCACATGTGGAGCTGTGGCTTAAGTGGTATAGTACTACTCTTGATCAGAAAAGCTCAGAAACAGCACCCAGGCCCTTAGGTTAAGCCTCAGGACTGGCATGCATATGTGTGTGTGTGTGTGTGTGTGTGTGTGTGTGTGTGCATGTACATGTGCGCGCATGCACACACATTCTTGATATGGTCTTACATGGATATAGTTAGAAATGTGAATCCTTTACTAGTAACCTTTAACATTTGTAACCTTTAATTTAAGCATAGTATAAATTGACTATAACATAGTCAATAGAATTATCTAGTTCTAGAGTGGCCTGTTTTCATATAAGTCTTTTACACTAGTTTAAAAGTTCATGCTTCACTGCTTCTTTCACTTTGGACTCAAACCTCAAAACCACAGAAGCAATACAAATAATAATGGTACACTAAGTTTTTTAGTCTGTCACTAAAAACATGTTGTAATTGAAAAATGTAAAGAAATATTACTCTGGGAGCTGTGCATGAATTTTCAATTCTAAATCTATTTACATTCAAGCTTCCTTCTCTTCATATGCAATTTAAAATTATCAGTGCTGTTAACATTTAATTTTATTATATGTATCATAAGAATTTGGGATGAATATCTGAACTGATGGCAAAAAATTACATTTGAGTATTCTTACTGTGTGTGTATTCAGAAATGTTAGGGTTAAGTTTAGCTTCAGAGTTTCTATGCTTTCTGTTACAATATCATATACCACCAGTGTAAGAGAACTCAAGACAATGTATACCCTTTGGCTGTCTAAAAATAAAACCATTTTTAGGAGTTTGCTTACAGGAAATTTTTCTGTCATTAGAAACATTTAAGCAAGCGGCAAGCATCAAGTTGCTTTTTATGAGTTAATCAGCAGATTTTGTTTTTGGGGTCCGGTCGTGGGACCTGAACTCTGGGCCTGGGTGCTGTTCCTCAGCTCTTCAGATCAAGGCTAGCACTCTACCACTTGAGCAACAGCACCACTTCCAGCTTTTTTTCTTTTTTGCTTACGTGGTGCTGAGGAATCAAACCCAGGGCCTGATGCATGCACGGCAAGCGCTCTACCACTGAGCGACCTTCCCAGCCCGAATCAGCAGATATTTTGATTTTGTAGCTTCATGGATGAGAAAATGAATGTTCAGAATGACTATCTTTTTGTTGTTGGTGGTGGTGGTCATGGGGCTTGAACTCTGGGCCTGGGCACTGTCCCTGTGCTCTTCAGTTCAAGGCTAGCACTCTACCTCTTGAGCCACAGTACCACTTCCGGTTTTCTAGTGGTTTATTGGAGATAAGAGTCTCTCATACTTTCCTGCCCAGGCTGGCTTTGAACCACAATCCTCAGATCTCAGCCTCCTGAGTAGCTAGGATTACAGGCTTGAGCCACAGGCACCTGGCCAGAAAGAGTATCTTGAAGAACAATTGCTAGTTGCTTCTCACATCATGTGTAATTGCTTTCCTGATAGCAGTGCTGCTTCAGTAAAGTTAGCTAACTGGAAACAACAACAACAACAAAAACCTTTTCACTGCTTTTTCTATAAAAGACTAAATGATTATAATCTATGCACCAAAGTGTCAAAACTTGCTTATTATCTTTGTTTTGTTTTATTATCAGTTTTAATGAATTAAATTGGTCTGTTTTTCATCAGAAGCCACCTCAAATTACTTTTGGCAATGTGCCTAATATCAACAACAAATAGCTGCGTATACATTTGAATACTTGCCTTTTTATGTTCACAAAAACTTTTAGAAATCCTAGCTGTCCTTGAGATCTATCCAACCATTAATCTGAACACTTCAAAATGAGGGATGATATCTAAAAGAAAGAGTCATTAACTACCTAAGGTGCATCATCATTTTAATTGACTTTTTAGCTAATTCACTTCCATGCTCAATGGCATAAATTAGTAAATTACTTCACTAGAGAAGGGAGATGAACCACAGCGTCCCATCTTTAAAAAGCTTGCGCTTTTTAAAGTAAAAATCCATTCCTAGATCCTACTCCTTTTTTCCTGGGTTCTGCTTTGTAACAAAAGGCCAGTGTTAAGATCTTAGTCCAACTAAAATTAAAATCATCTTTCTAATTGGGGATCTCATTAATGTTATAAAAAGGAAGACAAGCTTGGAATTAATTCACTTTACTTTTTGAGTAAAAGTGTTAATGTTACATATGCTGTTGCAGGACAGTCACCTGTGCACACAAATTAACGATGCTGTTATCTCAGAAGTACAGCCTCTGCATTTCCCAGACATTGCCTGTGTATGAAACGTAATCAAGATATTACAGTTGGTTCCAGCTCCTCTGAGAGAGGAATTTTCTGTACCAGCAAATTAGACTGAGTTGTACCACTCTGAGTCTAACCTATAAGAAATCCTGGAGACAAGCACATGAAAATAGATATCAAGTGGAGTTAAGTCACTAAAGTACACTGTCATAATGGTTCCTATGATATAACAAGTCAAAAAATATCGACTAATCATTTTCTGGAAGAAGACCTTCTCTATTTCATTATACCTACCGGAAAGGAGGCAGATGATTGGATGATAATGAAAGAAGCAGAGAGGAATTAGAAGGGAAAAAATTATCAAGAATATAAAATGTTGTGTAGGAAATCCAGGCAGCAAAGTAGAGAAGCAAACATAAGAATAATCAAATGGGCTGGGCGCCGGTGGCTCATGCCTGTAATCCTAGGTAATCAGGAGGCTGAGATCTAAGGATCACGGTTCAAAACCAACCCAGGAGAGAAAATCCATGAGACTCTTGTCTCCAACAAACCACCAAAACTGGAAGTAGTACTGTGTCTCAAGTGGTAGAGTGCTAACATTGAGGTGAAAGGCTGAGCAACCGCGCCCAAGTTCAGAGTTCAAGCCCCATGACAAACAACAACAACAGCAACAAAAAAGAATAATAAAATGGTACATGAACAGTTATAGGACACATATTTTCTGAAGTAGAAAAGGCCTACCAATGATGTATGCGGTGATGCAATCTACAGAGCATTGCTTTTTTACTGTAATTACTATTGTGTGATGTGTCTCTTAGACTTGTGAATTCTATGCCTATGTCACCAATTCAGCAAGTTCCCAAACTAAAAGAAATTGTGAAGAAATATACTAAAAATACTGAGTAGTTAAATGATATCCCATGAAAGGATGTCTAAAGTTCATAAACTCTAACCACAAAACAGAAGTGAAATGTATTCTCTAATGATGACCAACAAATTTTGATTAGTGTCAATAGGTTACAGAAAGTTACATTGGAAAAATATAATTTGGGGTGGAAAAATAGGAAGAAACAGGTTCACTAGAAAAACTTAGTTAATAAGTAGACATTAAAAATGTACTTGAAACATGCTTAATTGTAATTGTGCCCAGAGGCAGCTGGCTTGGAACCATAATATATTGACTTGTCATTTCTAGGATCTCCTAAAATATATGTCATGTCAATTCTTTTCCAAGGAAATACCCAAATGGAGCAAAATGTACCTATACTCCTTCACAGCTGACAAACAGTGGACCTAATTGTAAAGGATAGCTTTCTAAATTTGAGAACATGAATAAGTATGTTTTCTATTGTAGGCTAAACAAATATTTACTAGGCTATGTTGTGAGCATCCATTAAATAAAATACTAATATATTGGACTGTGTTAAAATTTGAAATCATGTTTCATCAAAAGTTACTAAAAAAACTAGAGAAGCAAGTCACAAATTAGAATACAATTGCAATTCATATTGTAACTATATGCCATAAAGATTACAATAATACCAAGACTTATCAAATAATGTAGATAATATAGGAAAAGTATTTAGTAGATGGTTGATAAATGCATATAAATAAATGGTTCAGAAGCCTATACTCAGTTTTCTAGTCAGCACAAAAGTGCTTTATATATATATATATGTATGTATATTTATATACACACATATGTGTGTATACATAAATACATATATAGAGATATCTATATACTGAAGGATGATAACCTCAAATGTTTACAATAATGTTTAAAATAATTGGAACTCTTGCACAGTGATTTTAGTGTATAAAATGGCAAAACATCTTTGAGTATCTATTTCATTTTGGAAGAAATCTATGAAACGTAACATTTCTATAAAATGTCTACGTTTCTGATCCTAAACATTTATCCATGACAAATAAAAATACATTTACATAAAAACTATGTTGCTAGCCAGGCGCTGGTGGCTCACACTTATAATCCTAGCTATTCAGGAGGCTAAGATCTGAGAATCATGGTTCAAAGCCAGCCAGAGTGCAAAAGTCGGTGAGACTCTTAAATCCAATAAACCACTCTGAAAAACCAGAAGTGGAACTGTGGCTCAAGTGGTAGAATGCTAGTCTTGAGCTGAAGAGCTGAGGGACAGAGCCCAAGCCCAGAGTTCAAACCCTATGACATATACATACATATATATACATACATATATACATATATATGTGTGTGTGTGTATATATATATATATAGAGAGAGAGAGAGAGAGAGAGAGAGAGATGTTCCTCACTTACCTTCTAATGGTATAAAGGGGTTGTAATTTTATGGTCTTCATCTCTACATAATTAAGAATGACCACCTTATTCTTCTTTAAATAACAAAGTTAAGCAATTGGTTAACATACATTTGTAAATGTTCTATACTTAAAGAAAGTATGAGATTTTTCAAACAGAAATATAGTTATATCTAATGATACTGAGTATTATGTAAGTGAATATTTCCTCCATAACAACAAAGTTCATAAAATCCTCTATATCACAAGACAACAACTTTTTGTGGCATTGGCTGATCTATTCTTCACAAAACATCATGTAGCGATGATCCTTTGAGAGTATAAAACACAACAGTGTCAGGGGATGTGGAGATCAGAAAAGTGTGTCTCCACTGGTTGGTAAAATTGGAAAAAGGCCCCTCTTGTGAATGTATTACAAGAACTCTCCTTGCCTCTGGCTTACACCAGTACCTGACTGATTTAGATACTAGACTGGCATGGGATGGGAGGCTCGGCTTAGGACTTACAAATTGTGCAATGCCTGTCGACTCTGTGGGTGATGAGCCAAGCTAGAACCGCTCTGCCCAAAAGCTTTGGATGGCTGCTCATCTCACTGGTAGAAATTCAAACTTACAGAAGCTTCCCTGGCTGTGCTTCATATCTTCCTATTCCACCTCTGCCCAGCTTCCTTGTTTCCACATTTTCAGAGCAGGCTGCATACAGAACTAGTCTTCACACTGGCTGTCCTTTCATGTAGGAATCTCAAGTTTCTGCCATGTTTTCCCAGCTGTCACTGACTCTCTGTAAGCTTTTCTCTGGTAACTACATAATGTGATCATAGTTCTTTTCCAATCACTACCTCTCCATTTCTGTTGCAGCAGGCCCATTTTCAATGGATTCTATGCTTGTGCCAATAAGAATTTTTTGTTCATTGATACAGATGTATACATTTTGTTTTGAATATTTAGCTATATTTTATTTTAGTAGTATTTATTCATGTACATTTTTGCAATTCTACAAAAATATAGTCTATTTGTAGTCATAAACACATTATGAGTATGAACTTCCTCTTTGACAATTATCATTTATGAAGAACTTTCTTAAACAAGCAAACATTCTTCATATTTCATTTTTAATCAACTTTAAGAAGCAAAATGAAAACTGAGCAGGAATCTCAGGATGCTATGAGAGACTCCACTACTTGATTAAGTCCCAGGATTCACATGCCATGGCACAATCAGTTCTCAAGAGGAAATGTTCTTTGTCCAGAATTCTGCTAACCAAAGGTAATATTATGGGAATCTTCTGGACCTGATACAAAAAAGAGATCCTTTGGGAGACTTTTAGGAAAGTTTTGGCTGACCTGATTGGTTGTACATCATGAAGTTATTGATATATTAGAGAACAAATTCACCTTTGCTATTGCTACTGTGCGTAAGATTTTTTCTTACACAGACAAATACTGATATGGCACTTTATATCTCAACATAAATGAGAAGTACAAGAACAAAATCTTTTATGCTAATAAAGGTGTGGGGGGGGTGGGAGTGAGGGGGGTATCAGTATTGGGTTTCAGGGCCTTACATTTCCTAGGCAGGTGCTCTATCACAACTCTAACCCTAAGACATTTTTCAAAGCTATATTAAAATCTTAGGAATGCATTAAAGTTGCACATGGAAAAATAAAAAAGTAAAGTTAATATAGTATGTTGATGGCTTCTAAAATTCAAAAACATAGAAATAATCTCTACATTAAAAATGATTTATATCACTACATAAAATTGTGTTAATTTTTCATTAATTTTTGTAGACCAGGACAACTAAATAAGAAACTGGTTACCTGAGAAATTAATGAGTCACAGTAACTAATCTCAATATTAAGTATAAATAAATTATATAAATCATCTGGAAGAGGGAAAAAGAAACACTACATTCACAGGAGTAAATAAGACACCTTATTAAATATGTGAAGATGTTAGTATTTGTTTTGTTTATTTTTTGCCAGTCCTGGGGCTTGAACTCAGGGCCAGGGCACTGCCCCTGAGCTTCTTTCGTTCAAGGCTAGTACTCTACCACTTCAGCCACAGCACCACTTCTGGCTTTTTCTGTTTAGGTGGTACTGAGAAATTGAACCCAGAGCTTCATGCATGCTAGGCAAGCACTCTATCTCTAAACTACCTTCCCAGCCAGATGTTAGTATTTGTAATAATTAGGTAGATGCCAATATGATAAAATGGACAATTAGATAAAAATGGATTGTGACAAATAAACGCCACTGCTTTCAACTTATACCTATATTCATCAATAAAGCTTTAGGAAATCACCTTAGTAGTATGAACAAAGCTATTCACTGTTAGTCTAGCTATTCTGCTCTGTAAATGAAATCAAACAAATGGAAAATATATGCTTATGAACGGATTTTACTAATGTATGTATAAATTAAAACATACAAAAAATAGAATATGCAGAGAAGTCTACCTACATGATTAAATATAATTACAAAGCTGATTCATGTAAAATTCAAATTGCATATGAAACACATATTACAATGTAGAGATGAATCATAATGTATAATAAATGATGCATATTTATGGACATAAAACAGCAAATATATGAGGGCTCTTTTTTTGGTCAGTCGTGGGGCCTGAACTCAGCCTGGGCGCTGTCCCACAGCTCTTCAGCTCAAGGCTAGCGCTCTACCACTTGAGCCACAACACCACTTCCCACTTTTTCTGCTTATGTGGTTCTACGGAAATGAACCCAGGTCCTCAGGCATGCAGGCAAGCACTCTACCACTGAGCCACCTTCCTAGGCCTATAAGGACTCTTACTGGTTAAATATGCCTTTTTGTACTTGTTGATATATGATTTTATCTTCATTTAATTGTAGTATAAAATTTTATGAAAGAAAAATCTAACTGTAAATTAAATAAATAAAAGTTATAGTAATTTTTATACATAAGATAGACCTAAATCTTGTACTAGTATTTGTTCTGACCTAAACTCTGAGGAAGGAATCTAACAATACATTTTTGCAAGTATTGCACTCAACTGCCGATATCAATTCTGATTTTGTACCTTTAAACATATAAGAAAACAAGCAAGATCACCAAAAATTAGAGCTTAGAATTATTCTCAAATACGCAACTGTGGTTATAAATCCAAGAATATCTCAACTCATTTTCTCTTCATTATTTCAAGACCACTACATAAACCTTTAGAAAAGGTAGCTATTACAAGCTGTTCTAGAAGACAATCTTCAGTGCACATAAAATATAATGAAATAATGATTATCAATTTCTAGAAGGAAGCAAACATGAGATATACCATAAGGACTTGCATGAAATGAGACTGATAGCCCATGTAAAACAAACAGGGTTCAAGGAAGCAGTGAACGAAGCAAAGGCAGACATGTGTCAGCCTCTATTCTCTAGAAGTTTCCACTTCTAATCGAACAGCTGATTTGTACAGAAACACAGTCTGGAGTGGGCTGAAAAACCACACATTAGGTTATTTATTTTTCTAGTCCTTCTAAGTAAAACCAGCTGTAACATTACTAATCGTATTTCTTTAAACACAAATAGCAATGGATGTATCTCACACTGACAGTGAGCAAAATGTTAAGAATTTATTGCAGAAGACAGTCTATACCAAAACTATGTTTATAGTTAATCTATTTTTCTCATTAAATGTTATGTGTTTTTAAAATATTTGTAGAGTTTCTGTTATTAATCACTTTTTATCAAATACTGATAAGAAAAAATAAGTATTCATTAATATATTAATATACAAAAATGGACCATTATGTATAGTTGTGTTCATACATAGTAAAGAGCTTGACTTCCAAATTGAGGTGAATTCGTTTTGCATGATGTTCTGGCACTGGCCGCATTCAGAACTGTAAGTGTAAACTCTGCACAAGTAAATTTAATTTCTTTAATTTCAATATGCTAGTGGTATTATTTCCATTGTCTGAATAAAAGGCAAGTGAAATATTTAAGTTGAAAAAATATCTAGCACATATTTAAGTACAGAAGAATTAAACAATATGCTAAGAATTAGATTTTGTGAGCTTTCAATATGTCTTCATAAAATCTCTGTAAAATTACCTGCTATTGTTTCTGATTACTATAATACTCAAGAAAAAATGAGAATAATAAATATGTTAGCCCAATTTCCCAAAGTATTTTAATATCTACACAGGCTACAATTGCTTTCAGAAAAGGGAACTGGTAAATTGATGATACGTTCTCTAATTTTCAAGGACAAATAGATGTACAAAGAAAAGTATAATACATTTATAGAATCTATTTGACATGAAAAGATTCATTTTGTTTGTATTTTACTGTAAAACCTATATCCTTGTTATAATACAAAATATCAAAAAGTGTTTAGACATTTACACATTTTATTTTAGCTGTCTTGAAATTCTAAATCTGCCTTCCCTTTTCCTTTTCTCTTGGTTTTATAATCTGGCATTTTATTTACAAGTGTGGGCAGATCACCTCTCCACACTGATCTGTGCACGCGCACAATACACATTCACTTGTTCAGGCCAAGGCATATGTACACAGGTTTCCATATTTCCTATCTTGACTTACGTCTGTGTCAAGAAAGAGAAACAAAGCAATACAAGATAACAGAAATATATAATGGTGATCATGTTCAGGTAAGACTGGAAGGTGATAATATTTATCAAATAATATAAACTGTGACAAAGTTATGGAATAAATTATCAAGTTGAGCCATGTTTTCTGTTCAGCATATTTGAATATGTAAACTTAGGTAAAAATCTAGGAGTATAGGAGGTATGTAACAGAAGATTTTTTTTTGGTTAAGCTATAGGTGATGTATGATTACACAGCGATTTCTCTAAGATAGCAATGGCAGCTCATATTTTACAAGAGACAATTGTAACTATTTAACAAGAGACAATTGTGTATAATCAGTTTGATAAGGAGAGAGTTAACTTTCATGTTTTATCAAGTAGATTAACAATAAAAATTTTAATTTGTAGGAGTAGAAATATGAGTGTTCCCATTTGTGATAGAGGAAAGGTATACTGTTTAGATGTTTACATACGCTATCTGAAGAGTGTGTTCTGCTAGCATATCAATATAAAATTTAAATTTATGTTATGTATTGCTATGTATAAAACCTGGATGCATACCACTGAATGACACATTTCATTTCTTTTTTTCTTTTTTATTGAGAGTTCTGGGCCTTGAACTCAGGGCCTGGGCTCTGTCCCTGAGCTGCTTTTGCTCAAGGCTAGAACCCTACCACGTGAGCCATAGCTCCATTTCTGACTTTTTTTCTGTATATATGGTTCTGAGGAATCTAACCCAGGGCTTTCCATGCATGCTAGGCAATTATTCTACCACTAAGACACATTCCCAGCCACATAATTTCATTTTGCCACAAGTTATACACATAATGAATGACTCCATTCATTAATGATATAATTAGATTAAACCCCAAACTTTAACTACTCTAAAGAATTCACAATTCAATTTGCCTCTACATTTTGAGAGATATAAATAATGGACTGGTATTTAGACACTAGAAATATGAAAAATATTTTTCCTTTGGAGCATGTAGCTCCAAACAAACAATATATACATTGTAAAATGAGACTTCATTAACCCTTTTTCAATAAATTAGTCTTACCCATAAAATATTTCCCCTCCCCTCTTCTATTCAAAGTACACTGACCTGGTCCTAAAGTTTGCAGGATGAGGATGTCCATCATACAAGGATAAGTAGTCATATTCTTCTTCTAGTGCAAAGGACTGAAATACAATTTGTATTCTATTTCGCTCTTCTGCTATTATTACCCAGGTGCAGTTGGCACCATTCGGATATCCATATGGAAAGCCAGGGCTTTCTATAGTGCCATTGAGTCCTTTTAAAGTTCCACCACATGTATAAATAAATCCTGCAGCAAAAGAAAAAAAGATACTATTATTAAAAACCATCATTTAAAAAACATTCTCAAAAGTTTTGTTTGTAGAAGAATAATGGTAACAATAATTTTGTAGATGATATTTTAAAACTGAAAAATTGCATATGCAAGTTCATATATATGTATGTGACTCAAATGTTACCTGTAGGAAGATAAATATAAATGTATAAATATATGCAAATAAATCTGTGATAAAATATAGAATGTTTTATCCCTCATATTGATATTAGAAATATAAATTAATGAAACAAAAACATCCAACATATATCATTCATCTTACATTTGATATTCCAGCCAACAAACTTCTAGAATATACTTATCTTTTTTCAAGTAATTTCCAATTTAATTGCAAAAAATAATAAACAACATAAAATGTTGGTGATTATGATATGTGTCTTGCACCTCAAAGGAATGAATTTCACTTTTTTTTAGCAATACAAAATGTTTGTCATAACTACACCTCTACTATGTGACTCATGTGTTTTAGGAAAATCTACACTCCTCCCCAAATTAGACAGAAAAGATTTTTAGAAGTCTATGTCATTGTTCTAACTTTGATGAAAATGTTCAGTATAATTTGAACAATATTCTGCATTCATACCGTCAGAGTGAATCCTACAATTGAAGAACAAAGATTAGAACTAAATGGGTTATGGGAAACTAACTAGCAGCAGTGAGCTCAAGATCTATCCTAGTTATGTGGGAGGTCAAAGTCATTGAGAGCATGAGCTCTTGTTCTATTGTTTGAAGATTTTTAGTTCAATCAAATGTGTGTAAGAGGAAATACATTCAGAAGTTTAGAAGGCAGAGTTCCAGTTGTGACAGAAAGAGGCTGATTGTGAAAGTTATACATCCATTTAATTCTCTCTTTGCAGCTGTATCTTGTATTTTACTTGGTAAGTCATTATTCTGTTGAACACCTGTAAATTACACAGTATTCGACTCTGCCGAATCGGACAGAGAGGATATTTTCATAAATAACGAAGCTCTAAACTTGATAAGTGAAGCAAAATTTTTGCTATTCTCCTCTTTCAAAAAATTAGCAAGAGATTGGACCAATATATTTAAAAGATCAATAACTGTATAAGTCACCAAAAATCAAAGAGGGCATTTTATGATTTTCAAAAATAAATAAATAAATATCTTTTTAAAATTGCTTCCTGTAGAGTAATTTACTTTGAAGCCTTAGGTTAATTAGCTATCACCCATCTCTATTATTTTTCTGCCTGAACAGCTTCTAATATGAACTTCCTATGAAATGTAAGCATGAATCCCTTCAGCTACAATCTGTTCTATGGGATGTTTCATAATTTTCAAGCCTCATCATTCTGATGACTTTAGAAGGAGGACATATGTCCTGAGTTAACATGCCCAGGGCTGTCCACATATTTTTATGGGCATGATGATTCATGCCTTCCAAATGATTTTTTGTTTTCACATAGGCAAATTACAAATCCCACTTAAAAATAACATTTCATATATGTATTATCCATACTATTTTCAGTTATATTAAGTATGAACATGACATTATGCATCCACTATTTCAAAAGGTTTGAATTTTGGATCAACATAATGTGAAAAAGTATTAAAAAGCAGAAAAATATTTTCCCTCATATATACTACAAAATTGGTCTATGTTATAAGCTTGGTGTTTGCCTCTCTAAGATTTTATTAGATAAACTGTATCTTCACAATGTTATGTATTATATGTATTTTCCAAATTGAGTCAATCATATATATATTCTTTCACTTTGTACTTCTGCTAAAAATAATTGATATTCCTTTAGATCAGAAGAGTAATTCTAACCCATCTTTTTTCTTTTTAATGCTGAAGATCAAAACCAGGGTCTCATTCATAGACCAGTGTTTGTACTCTCTGAACCAAGTATCTAGCTCAACTACACACTTTTCTAAATGATTACATTGTATGTAGTATGTCTGTAGTCACATTTATTTTACTTCCTTCCTATTGTTAATTTTCATTGTTAGTCATATAAATTCATGAAAAATAACTTTGGACACATGAAAGATGAAATCCCAAAAGTAAAACTGCTGAATTTTAAAATTAGGTACCATCCATTACTTTCAATACATAGATGTTTATGATAGGATTGCTGCATCTCCAGCAATACTTGAGGAACACTAGATTTGGGGAAAGGCAAAAATGCTATGTTACTCTTTTAATTTGCTTTTGTGACAACTTTTGCAGTGCAATATCTTGTCATATTCTTCTCTTTCAGTCCTAATTCTCTTATTAGCTGTATAATCAATCATATCATTTTCACATTTTCATAGGTAGTTTGCCTGTTTTTTCTTTGCTACAATCCCTTAGATTTGTTGGCATATTGGTAAGCTATACTTTGTTTAAGCATTTCCACATGAAAGAATTTTGTTTACACTTTGTGACATATGGCTCAAAAAATATCTTTATTCCTCTTCATAGTACTTGTAGACTGCTATCTCCTTTTCCACATGTCCCTTCTATTAATACTTCCTTCATGTTCGTTCATTTGCTCATCTCCAGTATCACTCCAAGCAAATTGGCTTAGGTTTTCTCCTGGGAACAAATAAGCTAAAACACAAGGAAGCTGGAACATCGTACAGACTATTACCACAGAGTACTCTGAGGGCTGAGAGAAACACACTTGGCACCATAAAACAAGTGGACACAAAATTTAAGCTAAATTGATTTCTATGGAACCAAATATGAAGCAAATATCTAGCTCAACTACACTCTTTTCAAAATGATTACATTGTGTGTAGTATGCCTATATTCACATGTATTTTACTATCTTCCTATTGTTAAATTTATTTTTCTTTTTCTTTTTTTTTTTTGGTCGTGGGGCCTGAACTCTGGGCCTGGGTGCTGTCTCTCAGTTCTTCAGCTCAAGGCTAACACTGTACCACTTGAGCACAGAACCCACTTCTGACTTTTTCTGTTGTGCTGAGGACTTGAACCCAGGGCCTCATGCATGCAAGGCAAGCACCCTACAACTGAGCCACCTTCCCAGGTCCCCTATTGTTAATTTTCTTTTTTTTTTCATTGTTAGTCAAATAAACTCATGAAAAATAACTTTGGACACATGAAAGATGAAATCTCAAAAGTAAAACTGATGAACTTTAAAATTAGATATCATCAATTACCTTCAATACATGGGACTTTCACAAACTGGCATTAATACTGTTTACCGTTTCTGACTCGGATAGTTTCTAAATGCCTCACATTGTATTTGTATGCCTTAACTATTAAAGTCTACATGAAATGAAACAATTCTGTTTTTATTTGAAATTCAACTAAAAATTTCATGATTGCAGCACATTGTTAACTAAAGTGACAGCAGGATTTTTAATAATATTTTTATTATCTTTACGTGGTTGTAGGAAGCAATTTCCATTCAACACAGCAATTTATTAATATTCCTTTCAACATTCTTATCCATCCCTCCCAACCCATACCTTCCCTCACTTTTCTTAATTTTGGAGGATATGCATTACATTATATACTACATTCTACCCCACTTTTCTCTTGTTTCCCCCACTTCCCTTGACACCAATCCCACCCCCTTTCCAAAATCTTTTTTTTCCTGGTGTTTATTTAGTTAGCCATTAATTAGTTAGCCTTTCAAATGAATTACACTGTTTGAGTTCTACCTTGAATGTACAATATTTCAGTTAATACATTTGAGTACACATACATATCACCTGAAGCATATACTTTTAAGCATTTTTCTGGTTTCTTTCATATTACATCTTTCCTCACATACAGAAAATTATAATGAGCATTTGTAAAGTATTTTACTGATAATGTAAAATGTATTTTGTGTTATCAAAGATCTTGGACTGAATATCACTCAAGTTTGCATTTTCATTTTTAAAACATTTTCACAAACTCCTGTATCTGATCTTTGCCATATAATCTTGACACATTTCTTATAAGATTATTTCTAAGCTTTACTATCGAAACCAATTCTATTCTTGTCTTCTTCATGCATTTGGAGCTCTTGATCTTCTACTTATTCTCCTAAAAGTTTTCATAATTATTTCAATGAAGTTATACTTTTCCCACTTCTTGCGCTCTTGTCCCAATACCATCAGTTTGTTAGATTTCTGTCTTCATTTGTCTTCTAATTTTACATGATTTTCAGCAACCACATACATAGCTATAAATAAGATTGTTATCATACAGGAGGTATATGTTCATTTATATATTACTATTTATCTGTTTTATATATTTTTCTTAACATAGTATGACTTGCCAAAGACTAATTCTTTTTTAACTTAAATTTATTATAAAAGTGATATACAAAGAGGTTGCATTTACATAAGTAAGGTAATGAGTACATATCTTTTTTTCTCACATTTTCTTCCATTTTTCCCCCTCCAAACCTGTTATCCCCCTAAGTTGTGAAGTTCATTTCCAACAAAGTGTCTAGTGAATATCACAGTTGAATTGGTTCCTCCTTTGTCTCATTTTTGTGATTCCCCTTCCTTCCCAAAATCAGATAAACTTATATACAAGACAAAGGACAGAAATCAAAAACAATGATAGCAGGGAATAAAACAAAAGACAAAAAGGAAGAAAAAATAATTACAAACAGTACAATAAAAGCTTCTTTTTTATATTTCTTGGAGTTCGTTTTGATAAGTATCATTTTATATGGAATATATACATAGCTACTGAGCTCCTCTACTAAGAATATCCTCCTTTGTTCTCACTGTGCAAATCTTAGAATGCGGTTTAGTAAATCATGTCCAAGGGTAATTATTTGTCTTTTACTAACCATAGGATTTACTAGTCATTTATAGACATATAAAGAACCATGTTGTCTGAGACTTAGTTCTTCCAATTTTGTTAGCTCATAATTCACTGTCTCTTGAATCTATTTTTTCTATCCTCTTTGATTTTATGCTTTTTTGGTTAGATTTAATTCAGTTTTTCCTCATTTCCTGTTAGACATATTTTAGTAGTATCCTACTTTACACTGAAATGCTTCTTGAGATTATGAATGCACAATCTTCCACATTGCTCATAAGTCTTTGGTAAGCTACAAACCCAAATTTGTGACTTTGTTTCTTCAAATAATTATTTGGAAGATTCAGTGTCAATGAATATCTATATATGTTTGTGCATACTTTAAATATCAGTATATCTTTGTTCATACTGTATATTTATAAAGGTTTTTTTTTCTATTTTACTAAGTCATGTTTCAATTTTAATTCGAAAATTATTACATGGATTTTAAAAATTATTTTATTTTGTTGTTTAAGTTTATGTTGTATTAGTTTATTTTGTTGTTTTAAGTTGTTGTTTAGAGGGGTTACTGTTAAGCAAATAAGGTAATAAGAATACTTAACCCACTCCATTTTTCTCCCTCTATCTGCCCCCCTCTCCTCCCCAGTAGTTGTAAAGTTCACTTCCAACATAGTGTCTTGTGAGTACCACTGTTGCATTGGGTTACTCTTTGTCCTTATTTTACCATTTTGTTATTCTCCTTCCCTTCCCCAAATCAGATAAACTCTACAAGACACAGGGTACCAGAATCAAAAGCAGTATTACTAGGGACAAACCAAAGGGAAAAATAAAACAAAATAAAAAGAAAGAACTTGATACAGTACATTGATAACAACAAGATCAACAACAGCAAAAAAAACTCTGGTTTCTACATCTTGGAGTTTATTTTGATTAGCATCATTTTTATATGGCTATATGTACATAGCTATTGAGCTATTATGATCTTCCGCTAGGACTATCCTAGACATATACTAATTATTACAAATGAGGGAAGCCATGGAGCATCCATTTCCTTGGGTCTGGCTTACTTCACTTAATGTGACTTTGTCCAAGTCTTTCCATTTCCTTATGAATGGAGCAATGGTGGGAGTGTAAACTTGTCCAACCACTCCAGAAAGAAGTACAGAGATTTCTCAAAGGACTCAACATAGAGATACCCTGGGATCCAGCAATCCCACTTCTGGGCATTTACTCAAATGATCACAAGCAAGGCCACACTAAAGCTACCAGCACAACTATGCGTATTGCAGCATTGTTTACCATACTTAATATATGGAACCAACCCAGATGCCCCTCAATAGATGAATGGATCAAAAAAAAATGGAATTCTATGCTGTCATCAGAAAAAATGACATGGCTCCATTTGTAAGGAAATGGAAAGACTTATTTTTAATTCTTTAAAGTGATCTGGGAGCTTTACTTTGAAGTTGCTCAAAACATCTTTCTCTAGTCTCAGCATATGTACTTGTCCATCCAGTTCTTCAATGTAACCAGCAATTTACAACATTGACTTAAAAGGTCATGTTTCAATTATCTTTTCCTTTTGTTACTGAAAAGTCCCTTTCAATATTTATCACCTTTGACATACTTCTTGTTACTTTTTCCAGTACTGGAAACTTATGACCTCGTGCATTCTCTAGCCAAGAACTCTACCACTTGAAGCAATCCCACAGCCCTTTTATATTGGGTTAATTTTCAGAAAGTATCTTACATTTTTGTCAAGCTAAACCTTTCTTCTACTACCAGTATCTGTGCAGCTGGAATTGTAGCTATGAAACACCAAGCCCAGTTTGTGTGTTTAAGGTAGAAATTTATAGAAGTCACATTTTGAAAGATTCAATCTTTGAGACTTTATTAGGGTGCTACTGGTCTACAAGTAGACAATTGTTACAAAGACCTGTAGCCTGCAGATACACTTAACAGCGTTAAGAAACAGGCCAGAAAGGAAAGAAAGAACAAAAACAATGCCAAAAAACCAATTCAGCTCCAGTGGAGTGCTAAAGAGAGACGTCATAGTGACTGAAAAGCCAAGAGAAAAGACACAGGATGCAAACATGGAGACACATGACATTGCATACCTTTCCCTGATAGGGTCTGGGACTAACTAAGGTCAGCCCAGGAGGCAGGGGCACTTCCAGTCCCAGGCACTGGACTGGCTACTTCAGTAACCTATCAGCCAAGTGCCTGCCACTGTCTCCATGGATCCAGGCACACACATTACCTGAGGGGAGGGCTTCATGAGCATCCCCCACCATGAAGACAAGATGCCAGGCCTTAATGGACCAGATACCAGCACAACTTTTCCATGTAGGGAAGATAGGCCTTAACCTTCCATATAGGGTATGCTTAGAGGCTACTCAGAGCTTGGTGATTAAAGCCATTTAGGGAGTTAATACAGAATCTGAGCATTCTCTACATGCAAAGCTTTCCTAAGGCTTTGACATCTGCATTTTTTTGAAGCAGAGCCCTCCTAGCTCACCTTGAGCTGGGTATCTGCATTCAATCAATGTCCTATCTCACCTCTAGGCTTTTCAGCATTGGGTAGAGAATTCCCTTCACCCAGCCAGAGGCACCAATATGGCTGTACCTGGACAGCTGCAAGAAATTACTTAGACTCAGCCTCCTTACTTCATTTGAAATGGAGATCTGAAGAAACTGCCATGAAATTGTGATAAACCAGATCTCCACTAAATGAAGAGCTTGGATTTCAGAACTGAACTACCACACAGCCAAATTATGTAGCAGATAGACAGATATAGATATAAATATAAATATCGATACTATACAACTATCTAAAAATTCTGGTATTTAGTAGAAATTTGATAAATGCTTTTGATCATGTTTCTTCCTACCTTTAATTTATCAAACACCATATGATAGCCCAATGTTCCAAATTGAGAAAACTCAAAGACAAATAGCTCAGTATTTTAATTTTGTAAAAATTTTGAACAACATATTTTGATAAAGTTTGGGACAAGTACATTCATCTTTTAAGTCTCAGATCATTAGAACACATTTGCATTCCTTTCAAACTAATAGCATTCACTGTGGAATACTATTCCTATATTATAATGCCAAAAAAGCTTTCAGGCCATTGTAATGTTTTATTGAGCAAGCAAAAATGGCATTACTTCATAGGCCTTTTTAATTTTAATATTTTTTTATTTTAAGTGCAGTAGATAAAAGTGCAGTGAGAAATGTATAGACATAGAAAATTCAATGAATAATTACAGAATGAAAAGCTAAGCTGCCAGGAAGTACATCTCGAAGTAGAATATCATTCTTCCAGGAGCTTCTCCTGCATGTAATGACATTGTCTTCCATTATTTTTTGAATGTTCATTACCATCAGACTTACATAATGTATAAGTATGCATTTCTGTCATTACATAAGGATGAAATTTACCTAGTTTTTCTTATTGATTTACTTATTAGAGTAAGGTCTACAACTAATCAGTTTTTGAAGTAAGCTATTAGGAGAAATATTAACTCTCATTATTTATATGAAGACATGAATAATGTCAATTCCATTGATGCAAAATACTAGTCTTTCCTGCCATGATTCAACTTGTCACAAAACAGAAATAAACCTGTTTCCAAGATTATGGTTCTGTGAATTCATACAAAATTATCTTCGGTAGAAAAATTACTATACCTAGCTATGCAAGTCTTCATACTTTATCTACATCTAATTTG
The DNA here is from genome assembly GCF_000151885.1 of Dipodomys ordii. NCBI lineage: Eukaryota > Metazoa > Chordata > Mammalia > Rodentia > Heteromyidae > Dipodomys > Dipodomys ordii. The sequence continues at coordinate 1,820,559 of NW_012267233.1, read as the reverse complement.
TTTTGGCTCTGTGCATAACTTAGACATATCATAAATGTTTTAGAAACAATGTGTGAATTTATAGTAAAAAGAATGTTACTTATGATTGAAACTACAGACAAATATGAGACAATTCACTATTTTTTAATATCTATGTTCAGTGCATTATTATGATAAAATTCTTCAGCTATGCTAAACTTGAAAACTTGGAGCCATTTTTTTCCAATTTCATTAACTCTGCTATATTCTGATTTATTTCTTGAAGTAGCAGTGGCTTTCTGAAATTATCTGTTTACTTATTTGGTGTCAATTTTTTCCATGAAATAAAACATCCATGAATTTTGAGACCTCACCTGTCTTATTAATTGCTGGACCTCAAAGCCTGTACAAGTTTCTGGTACATAGTGGACAGTTTTAAGTACATATATATGGATATATCTATAGATATATCAATGTCTATCTATATCTATGTATAGATATATATATATACAAATGGTAAAAAGTTAAAGAAACAAAAACTCACACTGTTCAGTTTATATTCAAATTATGTTTTCTTTTACTATTCGTCAAACAAATAGCTTACTGGAGTATCCAGTAATGTAATCTACTCAAAATATAGGAAGTTCCAAGTTTTCAGAAACTAATTTAGCTTCTTTCAGGAAAAAGTTTAATATGAGTTTATAAATATATTGTGTAGAAAGTTTCAAAATTATCCCAATTGAATTACTCATAAATTTATAACATAAATATGAGACACCAAAATTCCTTTAAATGATTAGAGTTAAGCAAAAAGGTAATTTAAATTATTTCTGTGTTCTTTCTTCTATATATGCATAACAGATTATTTGTCCTAATTATATTTTAGCAAAGAAAAAATGCAGGTACTGAATGTTAATTTCAATTAATCTCTACCAAATATTTGTTTTCTCTCATTAAGAAAAGGAGGAGGCAACAATGCTTGATAAGAAATGTACTCATTACCTTGCCCATGTAATTGTAACCCCTCTGTATGGTATTTTCACAATAAAAAATACTTTAAAAATAAACAGAAACTATTATTTCTATATTGTAAAGTATGAGGGGAGTGTGTTTAGAGAACATGTCTGTCTTTTAATTTTTACCATAATCACTTTAAAAAGTGAAATATAACACCTTACGTGGTGTTTTAAGTAAAAAATAAGAACAGGTCCATCAGTTTTAAACCCAAGTTTCTCAATCTATTTCTCATCCATAATTCAACCATGATGAAAAAGATACGTAAAGTGAAAAGTTTTTCCCATTTTTATTACCTTTAAGTGTTTTACAAAGGTGTTTCAACTCAGAAAATTAGTGTATAAGTGAACAATAGATTAAGTGGAAAAACCTCATGTGTAATCATTTTAGAAAAAAAGTATTAGATCACAATATCACAAATCTTTGTTTAGGGCCAAGACTTCAGTTGTAACTTGCAAAACTGTTTTACTTGGTATTCTATAATTCAGTCTATATCTCGGGCACAGATCATCAAAGTAGACTATGGGTCATAAAGTAAGGAATGTATTCCTTAGAAGTAGGCTTGCAATAAATAATATCACAGAGAATAAAAGGAAAACTACAGTGACAATATTTTCTCCTAAGTCCCTCTATTTTATTTATGGAGCAAAAGTCAATAAAAAATATTGAAATAGGTACGCCTTGTCTGTCATTTAGGAAAAAAATGAATTAAAACACATATAAATTCTATTTAACTTCTTTTAAAAAAATTATTTTATTTTATTTTATTTGTGAACATACTGTACAGAGGGATTACAATTACATGGGCAGGATAATGCATACATTTCTTACCAAGCATTGCAGCCT
>NW_012267233.1:1811635-1816916 GCF_000151885.1 Dipodomys ordii | reverse complement strand
TTAGAAACACATGCATGAAAGAAAAAAAAAACATTAAAATACACATCTAACGGTTCATTTTCCTGACATCACATTATCTGACCTTTTCCGCTTGACTCATACATATACCCATTTTGTGATTTTTTTATACCCTTATCTTCAAACAAATGTCTGCAGTTCAAAAAGACAATTTTATAAAGTTTACAAGCAATGTAAATTTTTAGGCATGGCATTTCAAATATTTTTTTTCTTCAGTCCCTTTACTAGTTTAAATTTTACCTTTTAATATTTTAGAAATAATTTAAATGAACATAATCACAATTAATAATAAAGGAGCCACAATATCTCAGAACAGAGAAATTGTTTCTTAAATTGTGCCTAAATGTGTAAGTTTTAGAAAAAAAATATGTCAAATGTGATTGAATAGCCTCAAAAATGCAAAATAAAGGCTGGACTTTCCATGGTTCCCTAAAGCTCATATAAAAACACAAACATAAAAATTAAAGTTTTTTTTAGTAGTATAACTTACTCAAATAAAAAATTTCTATTAAGTCATCTAATTTGTAATTAAAGAGATGGTTCATCACTGTGATGACTATATTAATATAATTTCTTATGCAATTAGAATAAATCCAGAATAGCATTTTTATTTATTTTTTACTCTTGGAATAAAATGGTTTATATTTAATGGTCACTTGGAATGGAAATATGAAGATATACAGTTACCTCTTCCATAAATTTAACAAATATCAAATTTAATTTTTAGGACTCAGAAACTATCTATCTATCTATCTACAAACTTCAGTAAAAATTTGAAGGGTAGTTTTTTCAAGAAAAACTGCCCAGGTTTCTAATTACAGAAGAATAAGTACCATTATAATTCAGATTATTAGTATGTTAAATGTATAAATATGTTTTGCATGTACACACAATTTGTTGAGTAGATGAGTTACAGGAGAAATGAACATTGTACTCTCTTTTCATAAAAAAGTAACGTTGACATAAGTATAAGTATTTGCCATTAATTACAAGCAATAATATTTGTTTACTACTTGGTCTGACATTTTTTTGTTGATATCCCAGAGATGTTATGAACTCTTCATGCTAGAGTTTTCTCCAGTATGTGATGTCTAAATACTTTCTACTTTAAAATATTTATTTCAGGCTGTTTTATTGTTATTGTAAAGGGAATGTGAAGTACACTTACAGTTACACACATCAGATAAAGAGTACATTTCATTTTGAACAGTGTCACCCTTTTCTTCACTTTCTCCCGTTTTCCCTCCCATCTCCCCCTCACAAGTTGCGTCCTTCATTTTCAACATAGTGTCTAGTGCATTTGTTAGATCCTTTGTTGCACAGAGTCTGTGCCCCTACTTACATCCTTCAAAATTTACAAACAATAAAGATGGTAAAGAAAACAAAAATACCAACAAAGAAAAAAAGCCTCTTATTTCCATTTCTTGGAGTTCATTTTGATAAACATCATTTTATGTGATATATACAGATAGCTATTTTCTTTGTGATCCTCTCCTAATAATATACTCCTTTCCTCTCAAAGTGTTAATGTCTACAGTGCTGTATAGTTTCACAAGACCAAGTGTGTTCTTTGTCTTTTACTATCCAGTGTGTTTACTTGTAGATATAGCTAAGACAAATAAGGGAAAACATTCAAACTATATTTCTTTGGGTCTGGCTTACTTTACTTCAAATAAGTTTTGCAAGTCTTTCCATTCTTTGCAAATGGTACACTATGGTAGAATTCCATCATGTATATATGCCACATTTTCTTGATCCATTGGTCCATTGAAGTCCATCTGGGTTGATTCCATATATTGTCTATGGTAAACTATGCTCACAGAAGGGGAAATTTTTACTAGATAAGCATCAGACAAGGGAAACATATATTAAAGTATATAAAATATACTTAGAGCTCAAAAATTTACCCCTCCCCAATAATAAACCCTCAAAAAACAACAATCCAATTAATAAACAAGGAAAAGACTTAAATTAATAAAGAAGAAAATAAATTAATAAAGAAGGAAAAGACTTCTCAGATGAAGTAAGAATGGCCAATAGACACATGAGAGAAAAAAAAACTCCAACATCTCTGGCCATAAAAGAAATGCAAATGAAAACAACATTAAGATTCCACCTCACCCCACTTAGAATAGCCATTACAAAGAACAGTAACAAAGCAGATGCTGACAGGTGATGTGGCAAAAAGAGAACACTACTATCCAGTTGTTGGGAGTGTAAACGTGTTCAGCTACTCTGGAGATTAGTTTGGAGGTTCCTCAGAAGACTAAACATAGACCTTCACTATGACCCAGCTTTTCCATTCCTGGGCATGAATCCAATACAATACAAACAAAGCCACACTGAAGCTACCAGCACAGTCACTTTCCTTGAATAATTATTTCATTATGTGTATTCTGTCTCTGAGTTCCTGTTCTATTCCACTGATAGATGGGCCTACCTCTCTGTCAATGCCAATTAAAACAAATGAAATCTTCTTGCATGTGAGAAGATGGAAACATTCAAGAACATTATAAGGAGCCGGGCGCCGGTGGCTCACGCCTAAAATCCTAGCTACTCAGGAGACTAAGATCTGAGGATCGCAGTTCAAAGCCAGCAAAGGCAGGAAAGTCTGTGAGACTCTTATCTCCAATAAACCACTAGAAAACCAGAAGTGGTGCTGTAGCTCAAGTGGTAGAGTGCTAGCCTTGAGCTGAAGAGCTGAGGGACAGTGCCCAGGGCCAGAGTTCAGGCCCCACGACTGACAACAACAAAAAAGATATAAAAAAAGAATATTATAATGTATATTATTAAAACACAGCTTATATTCAATGGTTCCATGCATTATAAAATAATCTGAATAGAAAAATCTTATAAATAGAGAAAATGGCAAGTGGTTGATTAGAGTTTGTCAGACTAGAGTTCAGTAGAATGAATTAAAAAAAAAAGCTTTACTTAGGATACTGTTGTTAAATAAGAGTATTGATACTTGTGTAAGCTAGAAGATACTAAAAATTACTGAATTATACAATTGTAAGGCAATTTATTTAATTATACATGTATTTTATTCCAAGTAAGTGATTAAATATACCAATTTAAAATAGCTCCCATTATTTCCTATGTAAATGTGATTTTGATTTATTTCTGTGTGTTTATTGAAGCATTTTTTCTTTTTCCTTTTACTTTTATGTTAACTTATTTGTAAAAAAAATTATTTTGGGGCTGTTTTTTTTTAATCACAAAAATAGTTGGATGCTCCATTTGCTTGTTAAAGTTATGTATTGTTCAATGTATGCAAAGCTTACAATATAAATATTTGTGTTTATATCTATTCATGGTTTGTGATTGAAAACCTTTCTCTGGTTGTATGGAATTTGTAGATTGATCTTTGAGCAAATGTAAACTTTCAACTTCATTGAAAATATCTGCCCAAGCAAAAACAAAGAAACCTTCGAGAGACTAAGTATTCTAATAGAGACAGTGAAATTTGAGAGAAGGCAAATTCTTATTTTTAGTCCCATCAATCTCAGCAGATTAATTTTCCTTAATTATGTATTAAAAAGCTTCAGATCATAACTAAATCACAATCATTTGCACAAAAATCTCTCCACATCATTATATTTTCATACAGCTCTTTCCTTCATCCTGACAACAACATTTTTTATGTAACATTATACCTACACATTTATGTTTAGCCAATTTTCTTTTTTTATTGGGAAAATACTGTACTGTACTGTACTGTACAATTACATGGGCAAGGTAATGAGTACATTTCTTAGCCAGCATTGTTGCCTCCTCCTTTGTTTCCCCTTCCCATCCCTTCCCATCTACCCCCTCAACCCCCTCCACAGCATGCTCCCCCTTTCCCCCCACCCCATCCCATTCCCCGCCAAAGTTGTAAAATTCGTTTTTAGACATAACGTCTTGTACCTCTCTTTGTTGCAATAGGTCCATCTGCATCCCTATTTAAACAATTGTTTTTTTTTTCCCTTCCCCTCCACAAAGTATACCAATATCAAATAAGTGAAATCAGGGGTTATACCGTGGGGGAGGGACATACAAAGCAACAAAGAAATCATCTTATAAATATGTTAGAAACAATCGCAAGAAAGAAAAAAAAACATTTGAATACTTATCTTGGGGTTCATTTTGCCTAACATCAACTTATCTGACCGTTTCTGCTTGTCTCAGACATATACTAGTAATTGAAAATAAGGGAAACCATGGGACCTATGTTTTTGGGGCCTGGCTTACTGCACTTAAATGTGGTATATATACACAATGGAATTCTATGCCTCCATCAGAAAGAATGACATTGCCCCCTTTGTTAGGAAATGGAAAGACTTGTTTAACCAATTTTCTTTTGGTAGAAACAGCTTAACCAAGCTCACGGGGTAGTAGTGCCTGTACCATTTCCCTCCACAACAAAGGACCAAAATAAATGACAACTGGGGAGCTCTCTCACTGGGGTATTTATTTTGTAAGGACTAATAGTGCAGTGGAGATGTGCCAGCTATATTGCATAGGGCATAGATCCGATTGATTCACTTCTAAAGAAAGGAAGAAAGCATACATTCTCCATTGTTCCATCCCCCCCGAGAACAGTCTCAAAACAAGGAGAACATGGGTTGGCTGAGATCAGATAATCAGATAAGCTTCTGGGCATCTCTATTCATGACATAGAAACCTGACTTTTGTTCTGCTGTGTAACATTTTAGCCTTGGCAGGCCCTCTGCTGCTTTAGGGAAATGATACGCTGTCATAACACTTGGACTGTGTCCACTAATGTCTTTCTCCAAGTTAGCTTTAGCTACTTGAGGTTACCTCCATAGCTCACTCTCTTCAAGAGTTGGACTTTTGTAATACAGCCTTGGGAGGCAGTCGATAGGTCCCACTCACCTTCCCACAGCTCTGGGAAGCAGTTTGATCAAATGTCATGAGCAAGATGTCTCTGTGTGGTTACTTATACAAACCTCAAATCTGAGAAACGTGCCATTCAGAATACATGATGATAACCACATAATTCACAAACACACTTCATTGCACACATATGAAAACATTGATGAGACCTCCTTCCTCACAATGCCTTCACAAATGTTTTTAATATATTAGTGAAAAATTGAGATTTAAAAAATTGTCATAATACCACATTTTCTTGATCCATTCATCTACTGAGGGGCATCTGGGTTGATTCCATATCTTAGCTATGGTAAATAATGCTGCAATAAACATAGTTGTGCTGGTAGCTTTAGTGTGGTCTTGTTTGTAAGCATTTGGGTAAATG